>NW_026067891.1:643467-685366 GCF_014885135.2 Alexandromys fortis
TCAAACAAACAAGTAAAACAATGAAAGAATAAATAAATAATAAATTAATAAATAATAAAATTGGGCCTAGCAATGTCTGGTCAGATAAGACAGACAGAAAGACAGAAAGAAGGAAAAGAGATAGATGATAGACAGACAGGAAGGAAGGAAGGAAGGAAGGAAGGAAGGAAGGAAGGAAGGAAGGAAGGAAGGAAGGAAGGAAGGAAGGAAGGAAGGAAAGAGATAGATGATAGACAGACAGACAGACAGACAGACAGACAGACAGACAGAAGATTTAGACCTAACAATGCCTAGTCTACAAAGTTGTACAGAAGGTGTAAAGGACAGCTCAGAAACTTGTGTATGCAGGTACATCCCATCATGGAAAAACTGGGATGGGTGGGATTTTTGGTTTTTGTTTTGTTCGTTTGCTTTTTATTAATTAAGGGTTTAGGGTTTTCTATTTTTATTTATGCGTGCATGTATGTGTCTGTATAGCACATATCTAACCTGTGGCCACAGGAACCACAGTGTGTTAAATCTCCTAAAGCTGGAGTTGTGAGCCACCTACTCCGGGTGTAGGGACTAAACTCGGGCTCTCTGGAAGAAACAAGTACTCTCAGATGCTGAGCCACCTCTCCAGGCTCCAACTAAGGGTAGCTTTAAATTTATTCTTCATGAGTTCCTATGTTTTCTAAGAGTTTGTGCTGGGCATTATTTCTGTACAATCATATCAGACAACCTTTCTACTGAACTTTAAACCTGTCTAAGAAAACTCACAATTTCCCAGGATCTTTAGGAGTTAACCATGAATACACATTAAAGTTTAATGACTTCAATGTTCACTAATAAAAGGATGATTAACCTATTATAACCTAGATAATAAAGCCAAACAGTTATTTAAAATGTGGGCTTGGTGGGTCATGTTTGTAATCCCAACACTCAGGATGTGGAGGCAAAAGGACCAAGAGTTCAAAGACAGACTGAACTACATACTCAAAAAGATACTGTCTCAAAAATACAAGATAATATATATATATATATATGAGAGAACTTGAGTTTACTAATGTGTACCATATCGTTTAGTTAACTATATTTAAAGGCAGTTTATAATTAAGAATGTAATGTGAAACATGAGCATTTATAAAACAAAATATATGTAATATAAAAATGTCAAGGCAAAAATATCAGAATGAACAATAAAAAAGTGATATTATAGCTAAATCATTTTTCCTTATACCTACTTACTATCTAAATTTCAACAGAAAAAAGATGCTACCTCATAAACAAAATAAGCAATTATAAATCAATAGAAGAAATGAAATCAGCAGTTTCACAAACAACACAACAAATGGCTATAATGTGAGGTTTATGACACAATTATTTTTCAAAGAGGAAAAAAAAACAGTTTATTGTAGTCTTAAGACCCATTTACCTATTTCCTTGCCCTAAATTACACTATGAAACTTTATATGAATACTCCACCATGAATATTGTTCTGGAATCCATCAGCTGTAACTAAAGCAAAGCAAAACAGTGTTCCTGTCTCCTACTGACATGAAGAGGCAGCACTGAACTAGCTGAAGAGTACTAGTGTGGCCATATCCATTTAAACTGAAAGTATAATGGGACCCAGCATGTGACAGACGACAAATTCTCGAGTAAACTATTTTTGAGTGCAGAGACATGCAGAGGTGTCAGCCTTTTCTCTCTAAAAGTAAGTAGGTCCCAGGGACAGAACCCATGTCCTCAAGCTTGCAAACAAGCTCTTTACCCTCGCATCTTGCCAGCACTACCCGGGCTTTCTGAGTTAGAGTCTAGGTAGTCCAGGCTATCTTCAAACTCCCTAATGGCTCCAGCTTCCCCGGGGCAGCGGCAGGGACACCACTCATGCTTAGCACTGGCAGTCCCTTCTTTCAATCCTTGCACCAATGGGGGAAAAGAAGGGAAAACAAGATTTTCTCACCTTCCTACACTTCTTGGGCTCCCAGTATTGAGATTATAAAAACACACCACCATAATATGAGACTTTTCCTAACCTTTAGTACCAATTGCTCCTGATCATTCTTAACTATATTTTAGATGTTTAAATGCTGACAGAAATCAGTTATTTGTCAAACTTTCTTTTTTCCCCAGCTACAACATCTTATTTGCTTTAAAATGTCCCAGAAAAGGGTGGCTCGGGATTAAGTTAAATGTCTGCATATACTTAGGAAGTTCCACAGCAAGAAAGTTTTCAAATAAAATCCTCTGGAGAAAAGATCAATCCAGAGGTATGCTGGGTAAGGAATAGTTCAAGGACAAAATGCCCTGTCTTTTCTATACCTCTGTTGATCCCAAAATCAAACTGGGCTCCATGGGACATTGGAACACAGCCATCATCATCAGAACTGCCCAGCTGCCAGCTGCAGGTGAAATAAAGCCCCTGGGTGGTGACTGGTAGTGAGGCTACTGATGGATTTGGGAGAGGAGGGATCTATTTTGTTTAGACCTACTCAGAATTGCTCCAAGGCTTTGTGCATGCTAGGCTTGCTAGGCAGTGTTCTATCATTCAGCTACATCTCCAGTCTGGGCACTTGTATTTTGCAACTTTTCTTACAGAAAGGAAAAATGGTTTGTTGTGTTTGTTTCTGGGGTGGAGGAAGTTGGAGGGTTTTTTTATTTTGTTTTGTTTTGTTTTGTTTTTCATTTGTTTGTCTGTTTTGGTTTTTCAAGACAAGAGTCTCTCTGTGTAGCCTTGGCTGTCCAGGAACTTGCTCTGTAGAGGTTGGCCTCAAATTAAAGCGACTCACCTGTTTCTGCCTCCCGAGGGCTGGGACTATAGGCGTGTGCAACTTACGTTTGGCTTAAAAAGTGTCATTTTTTTTAATGCTCATAAAACATTAAAGACTGGGAAATTCCAAAGGTCATCCTAGGTCTTCATATTTTTAGACCTGAAGTACAATGAATAATCATAAAAAAAATAACAACTCTTCAATGTTTAGCAGGAAAAAAAGACAGGAAAAAGTCACTGTCAGGTCAGAAGCACAGGACCTGAACAAGAAAACAAGGGCCACATCATCTGCTTGGTCTAGATTCTCTTTAACTGGCTCTGAACTACAAATAAAACGGTCTCTTCTTCAATAGAGCAAGCACAGAAAGAACTGGCTTTCCACCCCCTTAGAAGCAGGCCTTCAAAACAAGGCCTTTGGTGTTGTCCCCTAAGCGGTGAAAACCATGCAGGGTGAAGAACTACCTTCCTTCCTCCCTTCATTTAAAGGGGAACATGCTCTGGGCTAAAGGAGGCAGAAGAGGACGAATCTGGGTTTACCAGCCTGGAGAGCAACTGCAGCTACCCAGCCACGTCACTCCCTACAGCCCCACCATCAGAAGCCAGTAGAAAAGTAGCTTTCCCAGCCCTCAGGCTCCTCGCTGAGTTCCAACACAAAGGCAGCTAGGAAGAAGGCACTGACAGCTGACTCCCGGGATGCTCGCTGTTTCCAACAAGCATTCCTACCCTAAGGACCATTATCAGTCTACTGCACTGAGCCTCTGAATTCCACTTTAGCTTTTCAGTTTTGACACTAAAAATAAGGGAAATTTGTCTCAATTCTAAAACGACTGTTGCCAAGTTAAAGAAGGCAGTTGTCACTGTAGTCTGGTGCAGCCATGCAAATCTAGGTTCATAACCCAGATCTGTTAGATAAATATATAACCTCAGGCAAATCAATCCAATTCTTTAACTTCATACACAAAGCAGCAGCCCAATCATTTCTCCACAGAGGAGCCAATGAAGGGAAAGGGTATGACTCAGTGAGAGAATGCCTGCCTAGTCCACATGTAAGGCCTGGGGTTCAGTCCTCAACACCATAAATCAAACAAGAATCCTAGGTCACAACACATAGAAGAAGACGAAAATAAAAGGTAAGATCATTGGTGTTAATTATGGCAGAGACTCGGCAAATCAGTGTTCTTGGATTACCTGATCTAAGAACCAACTGGACAAAGCTGGGACACTGACTCAGCCCAGCTAGATTCCGAGATACTCAGGCATTCCAACCAACTGTTCTAAACAGGGGAGAAGGGATCAAGTTTAAACTGGTTACCCAATCCTAAGAGCATTTACAGGTTTGGCTAACTGCAGAGCTGTATTGCACCAACACTCCCTTCCCTTCTCTCCTCATTTGTAGTTCAGTCTGGATTTCGTTTGTGGGTCTGCTTACTGCAGTAAGTTCCTTGACAGCAAGAAACAAATCTGTGCCTCTCATCTATACACGGGAACAGCCCATGCATTGCATGCTAGGACACACTCAGGGCAGGAAACTCTCAGAAACACACTCAGGCTTCCTAGTGATTCAGGAGGATTCATTTTGGCAAAGGGAATGTCTGAATTTAGCGGACTTTTTTCTTTTATGTTAAAATAATAATGACTAAACAAACCATACATTATATATTACTACAATTTTCACAAATGAAGCTATGCTAAAAAACCAGAGAGAGAAAATTAAAAAAAAAAAGTAAAGAGGGAAGAGAGGCAGACTGATCTCAAACACCTGCTCCAGCACTTCACAGCCCTACAGACCTTAGAAAGGCAGTCAGTTCCCACCTCAGTCTGCTAGCTGCATCATCGGCTTCAACTGCCACATGAGGAAATGGGACAGTAACTCCTGCACCTCACAAGGCTGTCATAAACCTAATAGATAGATAGTGAACTATATATTGTTGGTAAAAGATTCTGCTAACCCTCTTCTCCACTGGCAAAATCTGTACTAGCTAAACTAAGCCTAAACACAATTAATATGTTCACCCAACTTTATCAGAAAGTACAGACAGCCTTTCTGACATTGGGCTAAAAGCTGGGTCCAGCGTGACAACATCGGACCTCTACAGCAAAGTCAACCAAGACTCCATCTTCTTCTAGAGCCTTTTTAAGTGACTGTTGAGGTATCCAGCACCAAGGAGAGCCATCTTTGCAACAGAACAAACCCAGAGCACATCAACAGGTGCTTCGGCCAGGAGACCGCAGCAAAGCACAGCTCCAATACAGAGAGCAAACCCAGAACCAAGGGCCAAGTACAGCTCAGCAACACAGAACTTACTCAGTATACACAAGGCCCTGGGTTCAATTCCCACCACCAAAAATTAAAACAATAATTAAAGCAAAAATTAAAACTTTACAGACACATTTGTTGTTGTTTAAAATAGTAGTAACCAGAGCTGGAGAGATGGCTCAGAGGTTAAGAGCACTAACTGCTTTTCCCGAGGTCCTGAATTCAATTCCCAGCACCCACATGGTGGCTCACAACCATCTGTAGTGAGATCTGGGGCCCTCTTCTGGCTTGCAGGCATCCGTGGAGGCAGAACACTGTATACATAGTAAATAAATAAATACATACATAAGTAAATCTTCTGAGAAATAAATTTTAAAAAATCCTGGTTTGCATTTCGGTAACATTTAATAAATAAATAAAATGGTAACCAGTAATAATACATAAAATAATAAGTGAAAAGGAAGGAAATCTTCCAGGTTCATTTTCACACGGAACAAAATAATAATTTGCTAACTCCAATAAGTGAGGCCCTTGGTTCATTTCACTAAGCAGCATGCCCTCAATTACAGGCTAGTCAAAGTAAAAGCTTAATAATCAAAACTCCCAATGAGCATCTAACAGCAGCACTGCTTCCAAGCGCTGAAACAAAGTCCTATGAAGGCAACATTTCATTTTTTTTTTCCTCAAAGGAAGATGATTTTAAAGAACTGTGAAGGTATGTCCCCATTTTCAGGACCCGTACTTCCTCCTTAGCACCTCAGAGAACCCAAAGCACCAGTACCGACACACTAACTGGTGCCTTATACCGCGTAGTTACTTTAACTGACACAGCAAAGAAAACCTCCAGTTAATAACTTAGACTTCATAAGTACAATTCTTTCCCTACTTGTACTGCCAGCTCTGGCTAAAACTGGGTCAGCCCACTACAAACCAAGGGCAACTCTCAAGGACCCATTGAAGAGACAGACTTTTATAATGCAAATGCCCATTCCGCAGTACTAAGGAGAGAGAGCGCTGCATTACTGTCTGTCCTTTCAAGGCAACGGGCCTGAGTGAAACACTGGATTCTGTATCCTATCTTCTTCCATAGAACCTAACAACTATGTATGCCAACTCTAAACCCCAGCTAGCAGTTAATGAAGCACCAGCACAATTTTCTAAAGATAGCAATTTCAGTCAATTACCACACCAGTGCTACTCAGAGGCTGGTAATAAGCAATAACAAATAAGCCCAACATCAATATAAAAGAAACTTCTTCTGCCTTCCAAACCCTCAGCACCATTTAGAGACTGTACCCAGGAACTGAAAGCCTTGAGAAAGAACAGTGAAATCAGCCATAGCATCAATATCCCAATAACTGTTTCCTAAAATCTGGGCAGCATCAGCAGGACACCAGGAATTTAATGCTGCTTTGAAAAGAAAGCTATACCAAATTGTATGAACTATGCAGTAATAAAAGCTGATACTGCTACTGACACATTTAATTAAACACACTCTCTAAATAGAGATTCCCAGGTAAAGCCATGACGGTTTTGGCCTTGATTTTATCCAAAGTCATCAAGGAGAGGTCACCAACTACTCTCTCCTGCTAACAGCGTTATCCTGAGCAACCCCCACTCCCACCCCTCCAACAGCCCCACCCAATATTACTTTTATCTGTGGAATTCTCTGCCGGCCTTGGCCTGGAAAACTGAGTGGACCCTGAGGACAGGTATCAGAGCTGGCCATTTTTTTGAAATTGGCTCAGACTGATGGTTCCCAGCAAAATAAAGCTGTGGTCTTTATAAACCTCAATTTGGGGTTTAAAGAATAGTGTTAACTAGTGATTATCTCCCCCCCCCCCGCGCCGTTTTTGGAATGGAGGAGAAAAGGCAAACCAAAAGATGTTTCAAAATAGAAAAATCATCATTTTAATTATAAACCCTCCCAACTCAAAACTGTTAGAGGTGCCAAATGGGAGATATCAGAGTATTCTGTTTTGTGGTTCAAAGGTTTAACTATTAAACATGAGAATCACAACTTTGAAGGGGGAGGAATTAAAAGGAGGAGCAGAAGAGGGGAGCAAGAAAGGGCCCTTCAAGATCTGTTTGCTCGGAAGGGCCCTCTTAGTACTCCTCATGGGGTCCAGGCTGGAGGAGAGCAGAGGGTTACACAGAACATTTAGCAGACTTAACATTGGATTAAACACACTACTGCAAGTTTCAACAAATGTTCATGGCATACGTAAAAACACATTTACAACAAGAAAGAAGAGAGGCACCTGGAGACATCTGACACTGGGCATGCTCTGCAGGCAACTCAGTGCGCACATGCTCTCTACCAGGTTGGCGCAGCCTAGCCACAAAGACCTTGGCACAGAACACTGCAGGATGACAAAAAGGAAGGAAGAGAAGAAGCAGTTAGAGGCCGCAACAAGTCACTCCTTCACACGGGCAGTTTGAGGGTTAGTCGGGGCAGGGGAGCACCCATGCAATTTAGAGGGCAGGGAGAGTCCTAAATTTCCTAACGCTGGGGAGCAGGGCCCCTTTCTGTCTTCTGGGCAGGGACTTTGTGCTGCCAGACCACTCATTTCACAGGATACGTAAACAGAATCAAGAGGGACAGAATGCTTAAATGAAAACCCACTAGAGGGAACCATGAGTTTGAGTGTAGAGCATGACCACTCAGAGAGTGTAATTCTGGTCTATCTCATACAGTCTCAATCGCTTAAGAAACTACGATAGCAAGCCTTCTGAATGCAGCCCCTACCCCAACACCACAATAGAAAAAAACTGAAGATTCCATCGTTGAATAATTCGCACAGTAACACACGGCACAGGAGGGAAGAGCCAGGATTTTAAGGTTCAGTTTTTTGGCTACCAAATTGCACACTTTTTTCATAAGACCAGGATGCCTCTACTGAAAACCTTTGGTGACTCCAACGTTCATTGTGTGGATTCAGTTTTACACTTCTATGAAGTAAAATTGCAGGAAACTTTTAAGAGAATGAGGCAAAGAAACAAGAAAGGGAAGTGATACAGGCAATTAAAACTGCTTGAAGCACAAGTTGTTTTAGCATCAACATCTCTGCATGCTCAGAGAAAAAACTTGAGAGTTCTGTGACCTGTAACTTTTCATTCTGGAATTTACAAACATGGCAACAAAACTAAGAATTAAAAGCTTAACTCACTGACTCCATTCCACCCTTAAAACAAACAAACAAAAAAACCTTGTTGCTTTCAAAGGAACTTAGAAAATGAGCATATATAATAGCTAATATAGTAACTACCAGACTATATATATTCCTCCCTGTGTAGCCCTGACTGTCCTGGAACTCACTCTGTAGACCAGACTAGCATCAAACTCAACAATCTGTCTCTGCCTCCCGAGTGCTAGGATTAAAGGCATGTGCCACCACCACTCAGGACTAATAAATATTTTAATTTAAGATCAATTCATTTAGTGGCAAAAACAGTAACACATACAAACAAATTAAACAAATGCTGAAGGTGGATGCTTGAGTTCTACTGAAACACTCCACAAATCTTATACACAAGCCATGTGTTTGTTCCTCCCTGCTGACTCCTTGTTTTACACTGGGAAAAGCTCTACAATTAGTACAAGTGTATTAAAAACAAAAAGAGCTTTGCTTGAAATCAGATAGACCTGGGACCCAGCATTTCCTGCTTACTAGTTACAGCACACAGCTCACTCATAAGGTAGAGAATACTGGGGTTATTTAGAAAAGGCATGTGAATCCAGGACACAAAATCAAAGAAAGCAAATGGTGTAAGAAACGGTGCACCCCTCCTAAGCAATGAAAACACCACCCATTTCCAACCTGAGTGTTTATTAAAGGCTGAGCACGGCCAATACAGTGGTGAAGTGTCTGTCTGCTGCTCCAGGACAGAGCTTGTTGCTCAACAGTTTCACAACAGAGAAGAAACCACAGAAAGACCTGAGCACATTTTATAAAACACAATGAAAGTAGCTGCCATTTATTGAGCTCCTCTGACCTGTTCCTATTACAACTGTCACAGTAATTCTCAGGTCACTCCTGAAGGGCAGATACTATCATCTCTACAGTAAGATCTGTTAAAACACCTTCTTGTCTAAGGTTCTCAGGAAAGTGGGCTGGCTCTACGGCAGCAAGTTCTCTACTCAAAGAAATTATTATATACACTAGTTCTATCAAACTGTGCCACCGTGTATGCTCAGAAAAAAGACCCACATCACATGTTCATTACATGGATTATTTAAGTTAAATAAACTCCCAATGACCTCAATAGTTCAATTTAGGATTCTCTTGGCATTTTTGCTGTTGTTTTTCCTTACAGTCCTGGGGATTGAGCCCAAGACCTTTAAACATGCTAGGCAAGTGTTCTTCAGTTGGGTAGAATACCTAGACACAAATATAAGTTTCTTTCTGGAGTGTTTAGTTTGCAGAATCACAGAATCACACAGATCGGAGGCGACAGAGCACCAAATTAACAAAGCTCGCTTGTCATCAATTCTCATATTCAGTAAACAGTCTCGTGGGTTCCAGGAAAGCATTCTCCCACTGAACTGTACCCCCAAACCTGCTTTACATTAAAAGTATTCCAGAAAAGACTTTTGTTTGCTTACTTTGGCTTCTTTCATTATAATTTTTAATTGAGTGGGAGGGGGATCTCACATGCCATGGCACAGGTGTAGAGGTCAGAGGACAGCTTAGAATAGTTGGTTCTCTCCTTTTACCCTCCATGTGGTTGAAAGGGTTCCCAGGATAGAATTCAGGTCATCAGGCCTAGTAGCAAAAACCTCTGCTACTAAATCATCTTACTTGCTCCATCTTTATTTCATTGAGACAGATTCTCACTATGCAACCTAGGTTGGTCTCAACCCCTGAGTTTCCCCAGTGCTAGAACTATAGGTTGTGTGCCAGCTCATCCACCTCTATTCAGGAAAAAATGATTATCTATTTCAGGAGTGGATCATCCACAGTAGACACGGCAGGCAGAGGAATGGTGGGAGTGTGTCCTGAAAGGCGACCGTCCCTCACCGTGCTGAACACAACTCTGCACCACTTCAATCCTTACACACAGAACTTTCCCCAATATTCGGAAGAGGAAAATGGGCTTAAAGAGATACAGTTTTCTTGTCTAAAACCACACAGGGCTAGGTCTGAGCTGGAATGATCCTAGTAATCCTAAATAGAACACGAGCTCCCCAGCTGACAGATCTGCTGGAGAACAGGAGCTGTAGAGACAGCAGGCTCCCAGGCACCGCCCACCTGGGGCTGTAAAGCAAGTGCCAAAACCTATCAGTCAGAAATCTCACTCTTACCTCACCCAGGCCTGCCATCTTCCAGGTCAAGATGAGAGCTAAGACAGCAGTACTTAAAAGGCATTAGAAGTGCTCTATCCCCATACCCAATTATCCTGGAGATAGCAGACCAAACACACTGCTGGAAACAGTCTTTACCCAACAGAAAAGGCCACTGCAGGAAACCCATGCACCTGTAATAATGAAGTCCACACACACACACATGCTGCCATAAGTACCAGGCCCAACTTGAAAATGGACAAAAACAGAAATTCTATACTCACTAACCTAAGAACATCATATAAAATGCAACTAGGAATTTAACAGTAATTGATTCATGACATTTCTAATTTAAATTTTAGGACTTGGTTGGAAACTCTTGTTGTCATTATTTTTAAATAGAGAAAAATGTCTTCTCACCAGTTATGTTCACAATATAACTATACCCTCCCTTCTTGTATATTTTTCAAGGTAACAGTGAAATATCTTTATCTACTGTCATAATAGGTCTAAGGAATTTTCCCCAAATGGCATTATTTACCAACTTAACAAATATGTCTAGTCACTAAACCACCAACAATACCAAGCAAGCCTTTCTTCTTCTTGTAACCTTAGCATCAAGCTCCAGAGACTTTCTTTCACAATGACCATCCTGGGGGCCACAAATCTCCAATATACATTTATTATAATTTTATATTTAGCAACTTATCTCCAGGATTCTAATTTATGATTATCATATTCACAAAAAAGATGTAATTATTCATAATAAGTTCTGGTATTATGGGCAAATAAACGATTAGGAGGAATACATTTTCCAACTCTAAACTCAAATAATTAAGACTGGCAAGTAAGCCAACAGTGCTTACTGATTCTGTCACATTCGTCATCAGCTGGTAAGCACTTGAAAAGATGATAGGAGACAGGAATAATAGCTTGTTTGGCATTTTTCAAAAGCAGAAAGTTTATAAAAGGAAGTAAGAGAGACATGTGCTAGGCTCTCTCCTGTAAGTCACAGCAAACAGATGGACAGTGGGGCGCACTCCTAATCACAACACTCAGGAGACAGAGGCAGGTGAATCTCTGTGAGGTCTGCAGAATGATTTCCAAGATAGACAGGGCCACACAGAGAAACCCTGTCCCCAAAACAAAAAGAAACAAAACAATAGATACATCAAACATTCAACAAAATAACTATTATTTTTAAAATAAAGCCTGGTAACCAGAATTCAGCTTTCAGGTTGCACAATGGAAGTAGAGAACCCACTCCCCAGAGTTGTCCTCTGACTACCAGTTACATCACGTACCACTCACACGCACAGATATAAATGTGTGCATGTGCACATACACTCATGCACACACAAATAGTAATAATATTATTATTAGTTCACAAATTAATTGAATTTTCCACACTTTAGAAAAATAGGATACTGACCCATACCTTCATATGTAACAACAATCTTTCTAATTTAATGACATTTTGTTAAAAGTGGACAATAACATGTGTCATGTGACCACGACAGTTCATATTTAATTCTTAGCAAGTGTACTCTAGAATTACACGCTTACTTATCACTGACATTACACTGTATTATTTTCACGCTGAGATATACAGTAAGGAAACAAAATGACAAGGAGTAAGGGTAGAAGGGAAGAGAAAGAAAGAACAAAATAAGGAAAATAAAAATTTACTACTTGCTGAGTTTTAGAGATTCAAACAAAGCCAAACAGTGATGGGATTAGAACTCAAAGTCAGAACCCATCTTACTCTCACCCACTATTCTCAGCTCTGAATGATGACCCAGGATAAGACACTCAAACCCAAAGCTCACAAACCATCATGATCTGGATGGGCATCTCTGGAAGAGGGAGGGATAAAGGATAACTAATTCCCCCTTCCCTTTTTTTCTCAGCTATTTGTTTGTTTATTCATTTTATAGTGATAGGGCATGCACCCAAGCCGTATGCATGCTAGGAAAGTACCTGTCAATGACCTATGCCCCAACCCTCTTTTCCTTTAAGAAGCACAGAGTTTAAGGTTGCTTCAAGAGCTTCCTTTCCTAATTTACACTCCTATCATTCTCTGTTTACCAGTAAAATTTCCAAAGTGGCATATCCCCCTTGGTAATTCAAATGTGATCAATCTGCTGCTCAGCTCTAGTCCTAATAGGGTGTAGCTGAGTAACTGACATAACCTCTGAGGAGCGACTGCACAACGTGGAGTCAGAGTCTGAAGAGCATGTGGATCACTGACTCATCAATTTATAAGGAGGATACTGTATTAAGGAGAAAAAAACAGACATCTAGTAACACAAAGATGTCCATCAGATCAAATCATTATTCATAATAGCAAAGAAAACTCCAGCAACAAGGACCAATCAATAAGCTGTGGATTACTCATAAGAAAATCATGTTTCTGAAACATAGGACCAACCAGCTGAAGCCTATTCAGGCGTTCATAGAAAAATTCCAATACAAGTAATTCGAAAATCTTTATGTGAATAAAGGCAAAAACTCAGGACTTACAGTTATGGTCCCATTTTAATACATGTAAAATATTCAGAATACGATGCAATTATTTTTATTTGATTCTTTCAATCAGTCACATACATGCAACACTGGCCTTTCCGTCCTCACTTGGGGACCTAACCACAGCAACCTGCCCCTTGACTGTAGGCCACTGACATTCAATGAAGATGACAAGCAGATGGGAATAAACAGCTGTCAGAGTCTGGCCACACTCCTAGTTGGCAAAGACATTACTGTTGCTTCCACCTATGACTACCAAGAGAACTGAGTTTCAGTCAGAAAGCCGGTCTCCGTCTAAGAGGAAGAGAACTGTAGTGTGGCAGCCCACACTCTACACGCTCTACACCACAGGGACTTCCAGCCAACAGGACGAAGCAGTGTCTTGTATGTCATGTTTGACCTAGAAACCGAGAAAAGCCATCATCAGCTACTTCCTTTCTTCCCATTGGCTATGGCTTGGTGGGTTTGTGCCCTCAGGGTTCCTGTGCCCCAGCCTCGCAGCACTATGAGGGGGTGGATGTAGTAGGTGGTTAGGTCACAGGGAGCCTGATCACATGGACTCTCAGTTGATTCCCAAGAGAGGATGTTGCTATAGAACGAGCAAAAGCCACCCCTGGCTAGTGATCTCTTCTGAATGAACTCCTGCCATTCTAAACACATCTGTACAAGATCCTCACTGGAAACCAAACCAGTCCAGAGCAGCAGCTCCTGGACTGTCAGCCTCCAAAACTGTTACCTACACAGCCTCTCTTCTTTGTAAGCACCCAGCTTCAGTACTACGTCACCACAACAGAAAATGGACTCCTATTCCACCCCAGGTACAGGTGCAAGCTTTGTACACCCCAGGTCCTTCTACCCCACAAACCAAAAACTTCAAGAGTCTTTGGAAATGTCTACATAAGATTCTAACTGCCTTCTAGCATACCAAGTTTTCACGTAAGAGAGTGCAAAATATATCATGTTTTATATAGAACAACAGAACATATGGGAAGTTAGAAACTTTCCCCCATGTGATAAATACTCTCAGATTCTCTAGGAGGAGAGAACTATTTCAGGAAAAAGTTTGAAGACAATTAACTTTTACTCTTTAAGCTGCTTATCTTAGAAATATTTGTTGCTCCGGTCAGTATACTAAATGTTTCGGCAAACATTTTAAGAAACCATAAAACCAAATATTCTGGTATTAAAAACTATTAATGCAAATAAAACTATTATGTTACAGTTTGTTAAAGGGAAAAATGTGGCTAATTCCTTACAGGACAAAATGCTGTAAACAAGCCTCATCTCACTGTCTTAGCGCTAAAATTAGTTGGTAGCTGAAAACTCTTTTGTAGACTAACTGCAAAACTGTCCCAAGCTTTCGCTGTCTAACAGGATTCCTGTCCATGCAGTTAGGAACCAGTGCTTAAAATGGAAAGCGAGCTGGGCATGGGGCTCATGCCTGTAACCCCGCTCCCAAAGGCAGGATGGCCATGCTTTCTGAGCTACCACACAGTTAGTTCCCAGACAGTCTAGGTGAAAGGGAGATTGTGCGCACACACACATAAGGACAATAAAAACCCAAATGAAACTAAACTTTAGATTCTGCTAGCAACCTTGGAATTAAACCTTAACACCATCTAAAAATGTGTCTGCTATCTCTAAACATTAATAACTTTCAGGAGTTAACCAGTCTCCCCTCCCCCAAAATAAACACACTCCAATGATAGGGCCTCAATGTTCACATTTTCACAGACAACAGAAACAGCAGTGCTGATCAAAATCCTGCTTCTTCAAGAACTCAGAAGTGAGGAAATATAAGCATGCCTACCATGGGGCATGCTTTATTAGCCCTTAATTTTTAAAAAATTTATTATTTGTATTGATTTATTTCACATGACAACTGTGTGGAAGTCAGAAAATAACTTAAGGGAGTGGGCTCCCTCTTTCCAACCTGTGGGTCTCAGGATGAAACTTGATTCTCAGAACTCCACGTTGGCTCCCTGAACCATCTCACTGGTCCATGCTATAGTTGACCTCACACTTGATCTTTCCCACATAGCTACTGTCCACACACCTCAAATGTTAGAAGAAAGCCACGTGCTTTACAGTCGACTAGGCATCCAGAACAACTGAGCTCATCTTTCAGTCTGGCCTCAGTTAGACATTCCTGGATTAGTTGTGAGTCCTCTCCTGTCTGCTTCCTGCAGGTAACCAGGTAAAGGAGACTGCTCAGGACTTGAAGTCAGAGATTTCACTGAATGCTGAAGCCAAAAGGCCCTTTATAACCATTGTGTTCACATTCTTACACTGCTTTTCCAGCCAAGTCCTCTACATTTCCAGCCTTAGGCTGTTAGTATGTAGCCATCCAAAGCACACAACCTTACAGCAGACGACAGCAAAGTCAGCCTAAAGGCTAAGAAGTGAACTGCAGGTGTGGATGCACTGCAACACTGCTCTCCCACAGAGGAAGCCGAAAAGCATGGAAAGGCCTTGTATAAATTTCAGAGATACCGGATGCCAAGCAACTTGCTGAAAACCCTCTTAGCACCACTGCTACAATAATTCTGTGACTGACTTAGCTATAAGCAAATAATTAAAATACCACAAACCAGTAACACAGATGTCACCAACATAATGAATTGTCCAATAACTAAGCACACTGAATGAAAAGGTGTGATGGTGCACCTGTAACCCCAGTAACCAGGAGGCAGGAGCAGGAGGACTGCAAGTTCTAGCTCAGCCTGTGTCATGCAGAACAACTTATGAGCCACACACAACGTTTAAGTGGTGAATTAGGAATCTGTTGGAAGAGGGCTGGGACATGGCTCAGTCAGTGATATGCTTGCTTTACAGGCAGAAGGACCTGAATTCAATCCTGAGAACCCAAGTAAAAATGCCAGACATGGTGACACAGCTTGTAACCTCAGTGCTGGGGAGACAGAGACTAAAGGACACTTAGGCTTGTCAGCCAGCCAGTCTAGTCTACTTGGTGAGCCCCAAGCCAGTAAGAGATACTGTCTCGAGAATGACAGACAAGCTTCCTGAGGATGCCACCCAAAACTGACTGTCCTCTGGCCCTGACTCCCACATGCACACACATACATACAACCACACACATGCACACACATACACACAACCACACACACACACAACCACACACATGCGCACACACACACACAACCACACACATGCTAACTTTATAAAGGGTGCTAGAAAGGAGCTGGGGAATCAGCTTAGTCAATAAACTGCTGGACTTCGAGCACGGGGACTTGAGTTTGATCCATATTTGAGGGGAGGAGTTATGGGCGATAGTGTGCCCATAACTGTAACCCCAAAGCTGAGGAGGCAGAAATAGGCTAGTTCTTGGGGCTCCCTGACCAGTTTGCCTAGCCTCATCAAGTTCCAGGCCATGAGAGATACTGTCTCAAAAACCTAGGTGGACAACATCTGAGAAAAGACAACAGGACTGACTTCTGACCTCCATACACATGCACATGGAATCTGTAGAAAAAGGAACAGCTACCCACAGTTGGGAGGTGTGTAGCGGCGTAAATGAACGGCAGATAGAAATTATAATAAAATATTCAGCTTTAATTAGGAAAAGACTTACAGAACCGAAGTTCCCGTGGAGAACAGGAAAGCAGAAGGGAAGGGGGGGAGCACACCAGCAATATTTATTAGTAAAAAATATCCTCAGGGGACCCCGCCCTACAAGCAAGGTGATTGGCTGGGGCTTCCCCTACAGGTGAGGACAAGAGGCAAAGAAGATAAAATTACTGCTTCTTTGAAAATAATCAGCTGGGCAGTGGAGGTGCACGCCTTTCATCCTGGCACTCAGAAGGCAGAGGCAGGTGGATCTCTGAGTTCAGGATCAGCCTATCTACAGAGAGAACTCCAGGACAGCCAGAGCTACACAGAGAAACCCGTTCTCAATTAAAAAAAGTAACAGAGAAAGACAGAGACAGAGATATCAAATAAAGTCAAAAACTAGTTTAAATATAACAGGAAATGACCAGAAGTTACTAATTTTCTCCTCAAAAACTATACTTACTTGTTATAACCAAGTATTTTATAACAAGAACTAAAACAGATTATAAGCAATTGGCAAGACAATAAACCAATGTATAACTTGATGTTCTCAGTTACAATGCCTTTATACAATAGAAGCTCAAGAAATACCTGGGGAGTGAGCAAATAATGAGCAAGCCAACTCTAGAAGAGTCCACAGGACAAGCTGGAAAGACTGCTAATCAGCTCAAGAGCACTGGCTGCTCTTCCAGAACACCCAAGTTCAATTCTCAGTACACATGTGGCAGCCACAACATGCTGGCTGCAGGGGATCCAACAGACAGACACACATGCAGGCAAAACACCAATGATGATGAAAAATAAACAAGGAAAGTCTACAGGTAACGTAAAAGCCTGACCACGAGGCTCAGGGAGCCGCCATAGTTTTTTGCCACATCTTCTAGTCACAGCGACTGCTCACACACTCCAAGGTCAAATCGGAAGCTTTGTGTGGGAGACAGAAGAGCAATGTCTGCCCCCACTGAGCTGGGCAGCAGAGGTGAGGACAGCGCCGCTAAAGCAGCCTCACCTGACCTGGATCCACATATACTTTTCTCCTAAGATTATAAATTCCCCTTTTGGACTTTAAGTAGTTTTGACTTTTCTATGACTTTCAACTGGAAAATTGTAACACACTTTTACTGTTTAGTGCAAACAAGAGAACCTGCTGTAGTGGTGCACACCTGTAATCCAGGCACATAGGCAGGAAATCACAGCCATAGAACCCTATCTCAAAAAAAATTAATTAAAAAAAAACAAAAATAAAATAAAAAAACAAGGCTGATATTCTACAGCTGAAACAGTCTTAAATCCTCTATTTCCCTCCCTATAGAGTCATTAAATTTGCTGACACTGTAAAACTAAAGGGCTTAAAATACCCCATCCCTGCTAGACCTGCAGACACCAGAGCAGGAAAAGGCAGTAAGAGAATGAAGAATCCAAACTGTAAAATGATTACAAAAGCACAACAGAGAAGAGGAGCCCACACTTCCCAAAGACCCGTGGAACCCACACTGAGCAACAAGACCTACGTCCCTACGGCCATGAGGCTACCAACCACTGATGTAAATAAACCAGTGTCCTAAGAGAAAGGGTACTGAGCATCTAAGATATGAAGTCCTGCTGACAGAGCACAAGCTGGCCCTTCTCTGAACCCTGTCTGGGTTCTAACTTCACCTTAGTGGTGACCTTCGTTTCTTTCTCCTACTCACTCAAGTTGTATCCTCCTTACACGCATATAACTGTAATCAGGTAAGTCCTTTTAACATACACTACGGTCTAAGTGCTACTAATAAGTCATTACATTTGTGAACTGCAAAAAGGAAACTATTTAAAAGCAAACTAAATGACTGGGGCTGGAGAGACACTCAGCAGGAAGTGACCTTGTTGCTCTTGCAAAGGAACCAGGTTCCAGTTCCCAGCATCCACATCAGATGGCTCAGAACTGCCTTCCAATCCTAGATCCAGGAGATCATGCCCTCTTCTGGTCCCCGCAGGCACAGCTTGCTCATGGGGCACATCCACACACTCAGGCACATTCACATTAAATAATTTTAAAAGAGACTTAAAAATATTATAGGACTAATTATTACCTATTGTCACTAATGCAAGTTTATTATGACTTACCTAGCCAAAAACAATACATACCCACCATATGTAAACTGTAGATTTTCACTTAGAAGTTCTATATGGTGTCAATGACCACTTACTTAGAAAGAACTTAGGGTACAGCATTCAAAAAACACCAGAGCTCACTGAAAGCAGTATAGCAGTCATCAAGGGAGCTTTGGAGGGTTTTATTTCTTGCTTCATATTGTTTATAATTTTTTCTAAAACACATAGATACTTCTGTAAAGAAAATATAAAGTTTAAGTAAAAAATTATAGGAGGCCACTGTTGGGAACTACACTCTTGCATTGGATCACACCAGATCAGACTAAAAATCAATATGGAGTCACCTATGCTAACATTCCATGTAACCAAATTAAGTTATCTTACCTTCCCAGGTTTGGGGAAGAGCAACAGACAAGCTTCCCAAAGAGGTCAATTGGCATGACAAAGGTGCCATGTCAGCTCTAATCTTTAACCCTCTATCTCTAACATAGCCTGAAGTGACCTGGTATTAACACGCCAGCTGTTTTCCTATTATTCACTTCCCTGCACACAGAAAACAACTCTGATATGACCAACTGCTTCAGCCTTCTCACCATAAAACAAACCTCCTCCCCCACTCACTCACTAAACACTACCCAAATGTAGACAGTGAAGTGTAGCCTGGTCCTAGAAACACAAAAGAAAAGCAATCAAGACTCTAGAGATTTGGTGGGATTTTGTCCTTTCACAAGCTCGATTTTTTGTTTTGTTTTGCTTTTTGTTTCTCTGTGTACCCCTGGCTGTCTTAGAACTCGCTTCTGTAGACCAGGCTAGCCTCGTCAAATCCAGAGATCCACCAGCCTATGCCTCTGCCCCAGAGCGCTGAGATGAAAAGTGTGAACTGGCACAACTCTTACACACTCGTAAGCAGTCAATGAGCTCAACAGCTGACTGGCATCACTAGTCGCTGTAGGTCAAACCACAGGTTAGCAGAATTAAAGAGGACAACAACAAAAGCTCACAAGAACGTAAAGACAATGACATGTTCATATGATGCCAGAGAAGTAAAAGCATATCCTCCTGCTCTGGGAAAGACCTAAGGTTATTCTACATTCTAACTACATATGTACCTTGTGGTATAAAAAAATATATGTTTCATCCCTGATTCTCTGCTATATCCTCTGCCCCCTTCCAGAAACAATGGCTTCTAAAACTCACAATTCCCTGAGTGCAAAGGATGGACAGAAGATGACTTACTGTCCATGAAAAGCCCTTTCAGCCAGACCTGAGCTTATGTGAATAAGCTAACTCTCAGTAGGGGTAGGGGAGTTGCCAGAACAACCACCTCTGGTACCTCCTGACCTGATCATTCGTTTGTACCCTTTATGAAATCCTTTCATAGACTAAAGCTATGGCTCAGAGATTAGGGGCCCTAGCTGTTCTTCCAGAGGACCTGGGTTCAATTCCCAGAACCCATACAGCAGCTCAATACTGTCTATAACTCTAGCTCCATAGGCTCTGCCGCCCTCTCTGGCCACTTCAGGTACTACACACATATTCGATACTTGCAAAATAAAAATAACCAAATCTTATAAACCAGTAACCCTGAATTCCTGAATTCTCTGAGCCATTGTAGTACATTACTGAACATGAGGAACATTAGGAAGAAGTCATGGAAACTCCCAAAGTGTAAGGAAGTCACAACCCACAGCTGGTACTGCTGTCCAAAGTAGAGGTAATCTGGGATCTTCTGTGCTGAACTGAATGGCAGAATGCCCAGCAGAAATATGCAAAGAACTGGAGAATGGCTGATGTACAAAGAAGCCCAAATAATCGGTATCACAACTCCTTTTTTTAATTTATTTAACTTTATTTTATGTGCATTAGAGTAAGGGTGTCACATCCCCTGGAACTGGCATTACAGGCAGTTATGAGCTGCCATGTGGGTGACCCAGTGTCACAAGAGTGTAGAGATTGGCCACCATACCTTTGGTCCCTGAGGCAGAGGCAGATGGACCTCTGAGTTAAAGGCTAGCAGCCAGCCTGGTCTACAGAGTTAGGTCCAGGACAGCCAGGGCTATGAATAAACTGTGTTTAATTGAGAGAGAGAGAGAGAGAGAGAGAGAGAGAGAGAGAGAGAGAGAGAGAGGTTTTGTGTTTCATTTTTTTCTGTCACTGAATTCACACTGTGCCAACAATTCCACCCATAAGTACATCTCCACCTGGAAACAAACATCCTCAAAAGAAGTCTAAATAAATGTTCACTCACTTAGTCCCAAAATCAAGCAACACAAACCGTCTAGAACAAGAACAATTCTTGGAGCTGGAGAGATAGCTCTCAGCAGGGGAAAAAAAAACACTTGCTGCATAATCAAGAGGGCCACGATTCCGATTCCAGCACCCACATAATAAGCTAGGCATCTCACAAATGCCTGTAACTTCAACGCCAAGAAGATCAAACTTCCTCTTCTGGCCTCCAGGTACACACCTGCACATGTATATGTCCTTACGTATCCATTCACACAAAACAACACACACACACAAAGTCATGCTGAACAAAAAAAGCAAACATAACCGAGTACACAGTGGATACAATGTTATATGACTCTATCCATGTGAAATTTCACAACAGATTGAATTAACAGTTAGAGAAAACAGGACACTGCGGGGGGGGGGCGGTAATGACTGTAAAGGAATGTAAGGAAGGGAGGTTTTTGAAAGTATGGAAATAAACAATATATTGATTATGGTGGTGGTTACATGAGCATATGTAGTTCTGAAAACTCAAACACTACATCTAAAATAAGTAGTACATATAACTGAACACTAATTCTAATAAGTTAATTAAATAAAAAGCAAATAAACGCTACAATACCAGCATACAACCATTAGGCTGACTGACAAGGACTGGCAACCCATCAAGTGACAGATGATAATGGAACTCTATCATAGGGATAAAAGCTTAAACCAAATCACCTCAGCCCACATATGCTTACCCACAACCCAATTCTTCTATCTCAACTGTTTTTCCTAAGTTCCCTAGAATACCCAAAAGAAACATGGGATTCTATCTAGTTAGAAGTTGGGCAGTGGTGGCACACTCCTTTAATCCCAGTACTCAGGAGGCAGAGGCAATCGGGTCTCTGAGTTAGATGCCAGCCTGGTCTACAGAGAAAGTTCCAGGATGACCAGGACCATGCAGAGAAACCTTGTCTCAAAAAACCAAAACAAAAAACAAAAAACAAACAACAACAAAAGTGTTATCCACAGGGACAGCCACACATTGGAAGCAACTCCTATTTATCAACAGCCAAGTACTCAGTAATCAGCTAGTCCAGGCACCTAGTAAAAAGAGCAATGAACGAGAAATGGGAAATGTATGAGGGACAAATTACAGATGCACAAACCAGGAGAATTTCACAGACATAATGATGGGCAGAGAACATGAACGTAAGACTGACAGAGAGGCACAGCTAGCCTATACCTTTGGGAGAGTTGGCTGGCAGCGGTAACTTCAAGGGCTTTGGAAATGATTTTTACTATGTCCTGAATAGCAGTCATAGTATGTGTTATATACTTAGGTGGAAATTCACTGAGCTGTATAGTTTAATTGTGTATAAGCTACATACAATCGGTATTAGTAGTCACACACATGCACATAAACGTTTTAATCTATCACTGTTCACTTCCTACAACTTTGTTTCCCAAGAGTGTCCCTCAGAGTGTCTGAGATGCCAATGGAACCGCTCAAGTCTGACACCAACCAGACAAGGAGGACTTCTGACATAGCACTAACAATACAAATGGTTTTGAGATGGTATTTTTTTAATATATGTAAGAGAGGTTGTAGGAAACTTGGGTTATTTTAAAAATTACTAGAATCTAAACTTTTTAACACAGTTAAAAAAATGTTACATAAAGAATAACAAGATAAATATCTATACACAGCTTTCCAAAGTACAACTCATAAAGAAATTACATTTTTCTAGGCAGTGTTGGGACACACTAGGCAAGAGATCCACCACTTAGTTACAGGCCTCCGTCTTGATGAGGCTACATATTTTGCCACCTACTAACAGAATTAACTTTACACAGTGACAACAACATACAGATTATAAAAAGCAAATGGCCAATTTCAAGCATGTGATAAGTGAACACAAGTAACTTAGCTGTAAAACGTATTTTAAAGGTGTTTTTGTTTTGTTTTCAGTGCTGAGAACTGAGCTCAGAGCTTTGCCCATTTAGGCAAGAGCTGACACTACTACTGAGCTCAATCTTCAATCCCAGGACTTTTTATTTTAAAGAGTTTTAAGAACTCACAGCTCTGGGGAGGCGGGGGGCTGGAGAAATGGTGAGCGGTTAAGAGCACTGGCTGTTCTTTCAGAGGACACAAGTTCAATTCCTAGCACCAATATAGCAACTCACAGAGGTCTATAACTCCAGTTCCAGGGGATCTGATACCTTCACGCACATAAAATAAAGTTAAGTAAATTATTAAAAAGGAAGGAAGGAAGGAAGGAAGGAAGGAAGGAAGGAAGGAAGGAAGGAAGGAAGGAAGGAAGGAAGGAAGGAAGGACGGACGGACTCACAGGTCTGGCAAAATGGTTCAGTGGGTAAAAAACACTGTACTTGCTGTGTGACCCTCAGGACCTAAATTCAATCCTTGAACTCATGTAAAGAGCTGGCTGTGGTGACTGAACTACGATGGTAATTATATCACTCCTATGGTGAGATGGGAGACAGAGGCAGGAGAATCAACCTCAATACACTAGGAGGAGGGAACCTCCAAGCACACTGTGGCCATCTCCACACTCTCGCATACAAACAGTCTTTTTTTTTTTTTTTTAACGTAAGAGTAAGAATTACATTCTTGCCGGGCGGTGGTGGTGCACACCTTTAATCCCAGCACTTGGGAGGCAGAGGCAGGTGGATCTCTATGAGTTCGAGGCCAGCCTGGTTCCAGGACAGGAACCAAAAACTACGAAGAAACCATGTCTCGAAAAAAAAAAAAAAAAGAATTACATTCTTTTGTCAACTAATAGGCAAATCATGCTCATATCTATCCAAACACTCTATCCAGTCTATATCTAAAATGACTCATTGCCTCCTCTTCCACCATCTGTTACTAGCTTGTCGTTTCTCCCCTGGAATAATGCAACAGTCTATTAGCTGCTCCAACTTTTCTTGTTTCAATGCAGCCTCTGAACAGACTGCGAGAACGATCCTGTAAAGCACAGATGCTGCAGTGCCAAACTTCCATAATCCACATCAACCGCACATATCTTCTGGTCCATGTAGGAATCACAAGCTCAAATGCATCAGCAGATAACATGAAGAGAGTCTGACGGGCAACAGTAGACAGGAAAGCGTAAGTTATGATTCAAATAGCCAATAACTACTAAGCTCCAGTTTTCACACAAAACCAGAAATGGATGTTTTGACATGCAAAGTCCCAACCCTAAATCTGTGCAAATCAGATTAAGATTGTCCGTGGACTCCTACCTATATGAAGACTAGTCTGTAACTTGTGACCTAAAAGAAGCCCAAGATTTAGTTATACTCTGCCTTTGCACGGTATTATATCATCTATCTCAGTCCCTTCACTCAAGCTGTACAAAGCAAGCCCAGGGAATACTTACTCATCCTTCCTCACAGAAATCACACACCCTTGCCAGGCATGGGTGACACATACCTGTAACCCTAACCCTTGAGAGGTCAAGGCAAAGACTGTTTCATAAGTTCAAGGCCAGCCCAAGCTACGTAGCTATACCCTGTCTCATAAAAAACATGAGGGACAACAGGCACCTGCACTCACAAGTACATAATTAAAAACTAAAGAAGCGAGGTGGAGAAACAACTCAGCGGTTAAGAGCACTTGTTCCTGCAGAGGGGTTCAGTTCTCAGGACCCACATGATGGTTACAATTATCTGTAACTCCAGCTCCAGGAAATTTGAAGCCCTTTCCTGACCTTCATGGGCACCAGGCACATATGTGGTACATGCAGACAAAACAGTCATACCCATAAAACATATAAAATCTAAAAAATTAAAATTAATATATTAAAAAGAAAACAAGACAGCCTTCTAGTCACAGTCCCCTGGTTACCTTTGCCATGACAGCCCCTGTCCCAGTACATCTATGCCCATGTCTAATTTCTGCCAAGTCTCAAAGAGTAGCTTTTATAATGATCCTTATGTAACTGGAGAGATGGCTCAGTCTTGTTGTATAAGCATAAGGTTAGGAGTTGAGATTCCAGCAGCCATGTAAAATTTGGATGTGTCCTGCATGTGCTTTTAACCACAACATAACCTAGCCCAAAATGCACAAGCTCCAGGCTCTTAGAGAGACTCTGACATAAAGAGCAAGGCCTCAGAGTGAAAAGGAAGACACCAAACACTGTCCTCAGGCCTCCAGAGCAGACATATGTATGTATGCATACACCACACATATAAACAACACATGCATACAAAATAAGCAACTAAAATATCCCCTATAAAAACTATCTTGTAACTCCCACATCACCAACTAAATTCATTTCTGCATAGAAGACGGCAAACTACCGGAAGCAATACACATATACATACCTGATTCTACTCTGTATCTCCAGTATTACCAAAGAGAGCATGCTCAATAATGAAGGAATAAAGCTACTTACCTACTTATGCAACAATATGCACCTCAATTTGATGGTCATTATGTTAATAAGATCCAGACTATCAAGGTCAGAGGGAAGAAACTGTATTATTAAACTTGAATGAGAAATAACATGAATTCATGGTACCTTTTACATATTTCTTAGCCCTGTCTACCACAAGGGTCTACAAACAGAGACAACACCACCCCATAAAAAGCCACAGTGTCATACAACATAGACCTGGGACCATCTAATCCAAAAAAGCCAGGAAATACACAAAGACTGGAGGTGGGCGGGCATCAAAAGAAAGTGGGAGATACCTAGAAGGGGCTCTCATTAGCCAAATCTGGGACACTGAGAATCATAAAGATGGTAATTGACTGTTAACACACCAAATAAACAAAAGCCCACGAGAGTACGGTGGCACAGATAAAGAGCTGGAGAATCAGGCTAGTTCTGTGAACACTAGCTTATAAACAGAAAAAGAATGACAACCAGATCACAATTTTGTAACTTTACTGGAAAGAGAGACATCTTGGTTAGGACACTGCAGTCTTTAGGTGAGGAGCAAGACTGTTATGAGGTGTCAAACAGCTCCCTGCAGACAAACTCAGCAAGAACAGAGGAAAAAACTGAAATTATTACAGAGATCTAGCTGCTGCCACCTTAACCAAGGGACAATGTAGCATAAGTCCTAATGCTTCATGATGTGATTTGATGTGACATACATTTCTCCTATGATGAAGCATTCCTACCAAAAGCTTAGCTTGGATGCAGCTCACCCAAGCTCCAGTTTACAGGAAGCACAGAAGCTAAAGAAGCAAATTAGATGACACCGTGAATGCAGAATGCTGAGCATCGTTGCACATGTATAAGACAACTAACTCAGCTGGGCTCTTCTGAAAAGTCAGTGGGGGAAAAGAAAGAAAAACAAATAGCCCGTCCTAAATTAAGACAGTAAAAAGACAACTAAGTACAAATTTAGGGGCAACAATACCACAATGCTTACAACCTACTTTCAATTTTTTTTCAATACAGGAAAGATTTACATCTGGATAAGAAAGGAGGTGGGGGAGGAAAATAAGAAGGGAGAGAAAGTAACACAGAGAAGATGCCAAGGTGGCCCAAGATGACTGCTCAGCAAGCCCAAGTGAAAAGAATGCTTTGACTCCCAACTATGTGCATATGCCATTTCTCATGCAAAGCCAGGAGGCTTACCTCAGTGAGAACCAACTGAGAAAGCAGAAAGTCCTAGGTTTGGGGTCTGGACAGGAAGGACAATTTTTAAAACTTCTACTTTAAAGATCACTAACCACCATTAAAGACTCAGGAGATAAGTGCAGCCCAAGGCAAAGCCAGCTTGAGGTGCAATGCTGAAGATCATTCAAGTGAGCAAGTCACTGAGCTTAACCCTCACCCAAGGGCCAGATCTTTCAAAGTGCCTACCTAGTCCACCTACCTCCTCCTCAGAAGCAGCCCTAAAGATACACTACTTATATGTGAAATATGCACAAAATTACTTCTGTAGCACTATATGTTATAGCAAAACACTGGAAATGATCCACATACCACCCATCATTCCAGACTAGTTACAAAATTACAGCCTGTTTATACAATAAATCAGCTTGCATTTTTTTAAAAGTAACCCCTCAAAAAATTGAGAGCCCTTTGGGAGTTGATATACAAGATGGCCACATCATATTTTACATTAAAATAGGTTAAGAGTCAGGGAGTAGACAGATGGTTCTGCAGTTAAGAACACAGAGACCTGGATTTAATTCCCAGAACCCCATAGCAGCTAACAATTGTCTATAACTACAGTTCAAGGGCATCCAAAGCCCTTTTCTGGCTTCCTCAGTTACCAGGCACACGTGTGGTACACAGATATGCATGCAGACAAAACACCAAACAAACAAAAATACACATAAAATAAAATAATATTAAATTTTTTTTAAAAAGGTTCAGGCTATGCATGATAGAATAGGCTTTTAATCCTGGCACTCAGGAGGCAGAAGCAGGCAGATCTCTGAGTGTGTAAGGCCAAGCTGATCTACATAGCAAATTCCAAGCCAGACAGAGCTCCACACTGAGATCCTCATCTCAAACTAACAATAATAATAATAACAACATTAGTAATACCAAAAATTATATCTGAGTATAGAAAAAAAGATAATACATCGATGAAGAACAAGAGCCTTGCATTTTCTTTATGGTTTATACCATGCATACATATAATTTACTTTAAAATGTGTCAAGTACTGATGGCCATCTCCATCAGTCTTAAGTAATTAAAAAGAATTGAGTTAAAAATCCCTCAAAGAGGGCATGAAGAAACAGCTAAGCAGTTAGGAACACTTGCTATTCTTACAGAGGACCCATGTTCAGTTCACAGAACCCACGTGACAGCTCATAACCATCTCTAACTCTTCTGTACTCCATGGGCACTGCACACATGTAGTATACAAGCATACAGGCAAAACACCTATACACATAAAATAGAAAAATAAATCTCTTTTTAAATCCCCTAAGGGATGGTGAATTTGAGGCCTGCATGAACTACACAGGGAAACTCAAAATTAACTCCCTGAAGGAAGTGCTGCACTGGAGATCAACAGAGCATCTCAATTATTCCAACACAGCTAATTTTGACTCCATCACCAGGACAGCTGTTTCTTTTTTTTTTTTTCCTTAAATATTTATTATGCATACAATATTCTGTCTGTGTGTATACCTGCAGGCCAGAAGAGGGCACCAAACCTCATTACAGATGGTTGTGAGCCACCATGTGGTTGCTGGGAATTGAACTCAGGACCTTTGGAAGAGCAGGCAATGCTCTTAACCACTGAGCCATCTCTCTAGTCCAACAGCTGTTTCTTTAACTGACAAGTAGGTAAACTAGCTGACTTGTATTTAGGCTTCATGTTGTGATGTTTAGAACGTCTTTAAAATACGATAGTTGTATTCACCAGAGCTAGAGGAGAGGCACTCAAAACTAAGGCTGGCTAGGAAGGCAGATATGACCTGACCATCTCAAGTTATTCTCCTGTTTTAGTAACCAGGTGTAGAGTTGAAATTATGTGAATGAAGGATGTGCAGTGGCTTTTTGAAAACTCACTTTAAAAACTGTGCCTCTATTGATCAGCCAATTAAGAGTAGGAGAGAATATGGCAGCTGAATGTGATGATGTCATCTGGGAACTGGGAACAGTAACCAGAAGGATGTTAGGAAATCAGAGTGAGAGAGGTGTAACCATACCTCCTGGCTAACATCACAGCCCATCCCTGTGTTGGCATTCCCAGACACAGTTTGTGTTTGAATAATCTCATAATTCTATTAGTAAAAGTCAGCTACACAAAGGCAAAGGCTCCTAAATTTCTCTATTTGGAGAGCTCAGGCCAATATTACATATAGATACCTCTACCCTTAGATATTCTCATCTCTAGGTAAATCAAAGTCATTATTACTCTCAGCCAACACAAACTCATTCTTTCTTCTCCCCTAATCTCGTGCTCTATTACCGTATCCTGAGGAACAAAGCAAACTCAAGGGCCTAAAACAAAAGAGAAAAATCTAAAACTAATGATATTACTCAATTCTCCTGTTACTAAAACCAACCCTTAAACTCTGTGCATCCTCCACCTCTGACTTTCACAAAGCCATAGCACCCCAGACAGCACCCCAGTAAGCACTCTGGCTCGCTTATCAATGTTCACTAAGCCTTCAGTCTCTC
Source organism: Alexandromys fortis (assembly GCF_014885135.2). Taxonomy (NCBI): domain Eukaryota; kingdom Metazoa; phylum Chordata; class Mammalia; order Rodentia; family Cricetidae; genus Alexandromys; species Alexandromys fortis. Next base: position 672,295 of record NW_026067891.1, read on the forward strand.
CATCCTGCATTCACTTGCCAAGCTAACTTCCCAAAATACCGATTCACTTGCATAAGTTACCTTTGCTGCTCCAAGAACAGAAAGAAAATAACAAAATGGAAGTAATGACACAGTAGGCTAACTAAAACAAGCTCACTGAACAACAAGCTGTAATGCAAGGAGACGGTACTATTGGGTATGTGCTCCTCCGAGTATGTTCCTGTTTACAGTGTACTGTATGGTCAAGTTACATAAGCTTACTAAGTCAACTATCTCCTTAAGAGTGGAAAATGGACAAAAAATGGGTCACAGCAGTGACAAAGGAACTCATGTAAAACCAGGGGCCAGGGCTGGGGAAATGGCTCAGAGGAAAAAACTCTTGTCCTACAAGCTGGAGGAGGGGCATAAGAATCCCAGCACTAGTAGGTGTGGCCTCCCAAGGCAAGGGAGGTAGAAACCGGATCCTTGGAGCAAGCTGGTTAACTAGACTAGCCAATCCATAAATTCTGGATCCAATGAAGTACATTGTAAGTGGAGCACAATGGAGAAAAACACCTAAAGTTAACTTTGGGTCTCTGCATGAACACACATACACACGAGTGTGCATAACACACGAATGCATAACATATACACATGCAAAAATAAAAAAAAGAAAGAGGAAGAAACAAGAACCTCTCAGACTTCTAAGTCAAACGTACATTCAAGCTGAATATGCTAAGTGACCTAAAAGCAAGTGCCCGGAAGCAGGTGTGGTGCCATGCAGCTATAATCCCAGCACTGTGTGAAAGAGGCCAGTAAATTCTTGCCCAGTCTGGGCTGCATACAAAACCCTATCTCAAACCCAAAAACAAAGAAAAGGGGGAAATAAGAAGAGGAAAAATCCAAAATCCCAAATGTCTTAATTAGAAAAGGGTTTGGAGTGAAGTTTTGCCATTAAGAAATTTATCCACTCCAAAGAAAACTAAAAAAAGTTCTCTCTATCCATCCTGCAGATACCTTACTTAATAGATTGAGTTCATGACATGACCTGCTAGGCAATGTTTTCCTCCAACAAGAAAATGCTATAGTCTTTTTGGCTGGAGTCTGCAGGCCCTTCTAAATTAAACTAGCACATAAATTAGCATCTGGCAAATCTTTCTGTAAGAGTATACTTAGGTACCAGGTGGTGGTGGCGCACACTTTTAATCCCAACACTAGGGAGGCAGAGGCAGGTGGATTCGTGTAAATTCAAGTCCATCCTGATCTACAGAGAGAGTTCTAAGACAACCAGGTTTATACAGAGAAACCATGTCTCAAAAAAAAAGGGGGGGTATACTTAGATTGGGGATGTACCTCTCAGTTGGTAGAGTAGTTGTCTAGTATGCACAAGCCTTGGTTTTGACCCCCAACATTAAATAAAACAGTATAGTTGTGCATGCCTGTAATTCTCAGCACCCTGAGGCAACGCAGAAACATCACTTGTTCAAGGCCATCCTCAGCTATTTAGTAAGTTCAAGGCCAGCCTGAGCTACAATGAAACCCTGTCTCAAAAGAAGAAAATAATATACTAAACGTGCCAACATACATATTATCACTGTAAACTTATAAATTAGTTTCTGTTCTTATATAACAGTATTGTAAAGCTACTGATGCTAGCTGGGCAGTGATAGCGTACACCTTTAATCCCAGCACTTGGGAAGCAGAGGCAGGCGGATCTCTGTGAGTTCAAGACCAGCCTGGTCTATAAGAACTAGTTCCAGGACAGGCTCCACAGCTACAGAAAAACCCTGTCTCGGGGGGGAAAAAAAAAAAAAAAAAAAAAAAAGTACTGATGCTAACCCATCCCTAGGATAAAGAAGCACTTTGAGAACACTGAATGGATCAGATTTCTGAGGGTGCTAAAGACATCACCCTGAATGATGATGCAATTCTAAAATTACATGTGCCTATTTAAACATAAACTGAGTTACATTTCAAAACTGTCACATATTGCCAATTCATGGACACACACCTGTAATCCCAGCACTCCAGGACTACATAGGAGGATCACATGCTCAATGTAACCAGCATCACGGGGTGAGACCCAGGCTCAAAAACAAAAAGCAGAAAGCAAACACCTTGACGACTACTGCCTGCTATAGTGAAGAGAGCAGGTTTCAAACATCTTGGCCGTGGCAAAGTTTACCTACCATAAAGCACTTCCGAAAAACGATCTCTGACTCACTACTGCTAACTATTGGGGTTTGTTTGAGAAAGAGAGAGCCTGGATGGATAATGAGACCTGAAGGCTAGACTTCTTATGTTGTTGTTGGTTTTTTGAGACAGGGTTTCTCTGTGTAACAGTCCTGGCTGTCTTGGAACTCACTCTGTAGACCAGGCTGGCCTCAAACTCACAGAGATCTGCCTGGCCTGCCTCTGCCTCCGGAATGCTGGGATTAAAGGTATGTGCCACCACCGCCCCGCAAAGCTAGATGTTTTTAAGAGAAGGATAGAGATAGGCAGTGGTGACTCAAGCCTTTAGAGGAGGCAGAGTCTGGAGGATCTCTGTGCATTCAAGGCCAGCCTGGTCTACAGAGCTAGTACCAGGACAGGCTCCAAAGCTACAAAGAAACTCTATCTCAAAAAACCAAACAAGAAAAAAAGAAAAGAGAGAGATGGGTAGAAACAAACATTCAGCAACTGCTTCCTTTTATTTTTTTATTGAGACAGTGTCGCACCTCTACAGTCCAGACTGGCCTGAGTCTCACAGCCAGCCTCCCAATACTGGGAATGCAGGTTTATGAGCGGCCTGCCACACCCATCTTCAATAATTTCTAAAAGTAAGAAAATTGTAGACAGCGTTAAGAGAGTTCTGCCTGTGTACTTGTGACCAAAAATTGCTCTAAACAAGAGCCTAGAGGATAGAGGCACAGTCTCTGAAGCCATACTGCCTAGATTCCTCTCTTCTCTCTGCTCTTGAGCACGGAATTTAACTCGATGCATTGGTTTCCTCAGTAATGAAGCACTAGGGGCTCTTACCTCACCAGATTATTCTAAGGACACAATGAGTTCATATCTTAAAAGTAACTAGACTAATCTTCAAAGAGAGTAAATGCCCAGGAACACTTCTACAGGCACTACCCACAGCTCTTAGTGTGCTATGGGATGCTTACCAGAGTATTAGCAAATGCAAAGAAATCCACCTCATACAGGTCAGAATGAAGGTCTATAACAGCCCATTGAGAGGGGGCCACCTTACGCTGGTGGCCCTGGGTTCTATAAGAAAGCAGGCTGAACAAGGCATGAGGAACAAACCAGTAAGCAGCACTCCTCCATGGCCTCTGCATCATCTCCTGCCTCCAGGTTGTTGCCCTGTTTGAGCTCCTGTCCTGACTTCAATGATGAACAGTGATGGAAGTGGAAACCACATAAACCCTTTCCTCCCCAACTTTTGGTCTTGGTGTTTCAACACAGCAATAGTAATCCTGACTAGGACAAGTGCCATGCCAAACAATGAGCTAGCATGTACTCTTCAAGAGAAAATCCACTGTGAAGGCTGAAGAGACGGCTCAGTCAATGAAGTTCTTGTTGCACAATCGTGAGAACCTAAGTTGATCTATATAAATTAAAAAAAAAAGATAAATAAAAATCACTTCAAAGTCAGAGGTGGCACGCCTATTATCTGAGTACTTATCTCCTGCCCAGCATAGCGGAACCAGTGATGGGATTCATCATGAGACCCTGTCTCAAAATAAGGCAGAAGAAGAGCTACTGAAAAAGATAGTCACCTTCAACCTGGTCTCCACTGACACAGAAGCAGTCACAATGAACACGTATACACACTTATATACAGACACACAAATACTTCACATAAAACAAACAAACAAAAAAACAAGAAAATCCCAAAGGCTTAAGTTCACTGGATGTAAAGGGCCAGGCCTGACCCCAGCTCTCCATTTGCTAGTTGTACGGCCTGGGTGACCTGCACTTCCTCAGTACTTCTGAGCTCGTTCTACTATCTAAAAACCAAGTGAGCTCACATCAATTAAAGAACACGCCAGCCGCCTACTGACTGCCCAGAAGTTAGCAATGCTCTCAATAGCCACTATGGAGGGACTCTTCCTGAGAAGATCCTCTGGAAGTCCTCAAGGCAGATGACAGACAGCTGTTTTACATGGTATCTAAAAAAATATTCTGACCTGGTAGCAACAATAAATCATGAAATAAAATATCTCAAAATGGTTACTTGTTTTATGAGCTATCTCCCCCAAATCTCCAAAATCCCCACTTATTTTCTATTGGGAGTCTGACTAGAAGATATTTAGGATTATAGCTTGTACTACTTACATATATGTAATTTTATTGTTAATTATGCAACAGCCCCTTCACTGACCCACATACACACAACACTAAGCACAAATGTCCAATATGTCTTCCATCCCCTAGCAATGGAAAAAGAAAAGGTTTATTTGTTGTTGTTTGAAATACAGCTTCACTATAGCCCAGGCTGACCTCCAACCTGCAGCAATCCTCCTGCCTTAGCCTCCCAAGTACTGGGATTACAGATGTGAGCCACAATATACAACTCTAAAAAGATTTCTTGATTTAATTTATTTCAGTGAGGTGAGTCCCACAAAACAACGCAACCCAGGGTGATGGCTTACCTGGAAGTACTCTGCACTTCAGATCCACCACTGACTGAACAGGGCATCCCCTTTCAGCCTAGTCTGAGAAAAGACAGCGGTCAAGCATCTTCCAAGACTCTCCGTTTACTGTATCCAGCTTTCTTCAACAAAATCCCAAACATGCACTTCGGTAACTGTTGAAAGACAGAGAGCAATCCATACACCCACCATGGCACCAGCAGCACACGACAGCCACCAAGAATGGAAAGAAAGGCCTGAGGCAGTACTCTTCACCCCAGCTTTGAGAGAAGGATTCTATATGAGAAATAGTGAAATACAGCTAATATTAATTCATGATATTAACTCATGATAAATAGCATACAATCTACAAATGAGAGCAACTAAAAACTCACTTAACCATCCACATAAACTGTTGCTGATCATTCAATACAATGAGCTCACTGTCAGTTTGCTATGACAGCTCTTCCACCATTACAAAAGAAATTTGCCAGCCAAAATGAAAGTGAGGATTCAAATATCTCCCAATATTTACTGATATACCTATCAAGAAATCATTTGATTTGCTGCTGAAAAGACATCAAACCTTCATACATTACTATATCCTTGATGTTCAACTAGAATACAGAATATTCTGAAACCTGACAATCAATGTAAGAGTGAACTTAGTTCACTAGAGGCCAATACCCCACAACAACTAATCACCAGGCAAACCAAAGAGACAATAAAGAACACTAAGCAATAATTTACAAGATGACACCCATAAACATTACAGTCAACCCAGATTCTATTAACACCCATTTTCAACCGTGTGGGCCTTCCCTTTAGACTACAGATACTAATGAACAGAAAGGGAAAGGACACTGGATAGTTTAGACATCCAGAGGGAAGGTGAAGCTGCACTCACTTGTCATATCGCTGCCAGGGTCCCTGCAGTATTCAGTATGTACAGGCAGCTGATGGGCGTGTTTAATTCTCAAGAATGTTTCAAGTTCCCTTCTATAGGAGGTAAAGCCATGACGTTTTCACAAAGCACACAACTGCCCTGAGTACAAGGGTCAGAAAACTCATTACTTTCGGGACAAAAGACATAAATACTTTCACAAGGCCCTAAGGTAATGAGAACTACAAAGCACAGAAGGGTGAGAATTTTATCCTGGCTGACACAACAAGCAAACTCCAGATTATTCCACACTACCAAAGGGCCATGCAATTGTAAGGTCACAAGCACTAATGTTAAAGCAAAACACATCCTAAAGGTGCCTTAGTCCCCTCTTAGTGGCAAACAAGTTCCTGATGAAGAACCTTCTGAACGCTGACTCTTTCTAAGATGCGGTTATCAGTCCACAAGTGATAGCAACAGCCGTGCTGACTTCTGGCACTGAAGGAACTGAGCACCTATCTGAGGGTCTGCACCACAGTGACCAGATGCAAACACTACAGGCCACACAACTTAAAGAAAGCACACAAGTGAAGCACCACGCCAAAACAAAACTGTTCAGGTTGATCTTCACTAGTTGATGTCGCTGAGTCAAGAATGAACTGAAGGCTAAAGATGTGGCTCAGTTGGCAAATGGCCTGCCTAGCATTCAAAGTCGTAGGGCAATGATTCTCAGCCTTCCTAACACTGCGACCTTTTAGCACAGTTACTCATCTTATGGTGATCCCCAGTCATAAAATTATTTTCACTGCTATTTTATAACTGTAATTTTGCTACTGCTATGAATTATAATGTAAGTATCTGTTTTCTGATGATCTTAGGTGACCCATGTGAAAGGGTCATTCAATCCCCAAAGAGGTATTGATCCACATGTTGAGAGCTGCTGTCCTAGGGTCTGTCCCTGTCACTTCATTAACCTGGTCTAATTCCAGGACTCCAGAGGTAGAAGCAGGAGGATCAGAAGTTCAAGGGCATCTGTGACTGACTACACAGCAAACTCAAGGCCAGCCTAGGATTCATGAAACTCTGCCTCAATTAATATTAATTAAACTGGAAATCCAGCTGTGACAAAGTAGCCAGTGAACTATATTGGTGGCTAATTGCTAAAACAATATATTCTGCTTTTTCAAAGAGCAACTGACATCCACACTGCAGGACGGGATACAGGAAAACAAGCACTCTCCAGCCAACTCGTTCCTCACCCTACTGAGTCCTCTGGCCTTTCCTTCTACTGGGGAATTAGTTAACTTTTCACCCTTCCATTCACAGAAGTATCTCTCCAATACCTACCTGGCGACAAGCTTGCGGAAGACTAACAGATGAAGGCTAAGAGAATGAGAACTGAGCTCTCCCTGTCTCTTCTCAGAAAAGCAAAGTATACTTTATCATCAGTTCTTAAAAGTGGCTAAAGGTTCTCAGCTTAGCTCCTTAAAAAGTGAAAAGATGCTGTGTAGAGCCCACACTGGGCTCCCCCTCCTGTGGAGCAGCAGCTTTGTCCTAGAGACCAGCTCTCCCACATTCATTGTGTTTGCACACTTCTTCACTCACAAGCTAGCTAGCGTTTTTCTTTTTTCCCTCTATTTTTCTCATTAATGTCCCAATTTCTACCTCACTGCACCCTGGCCTGTGAAGGCTTTTGTGCTGCCTAACCATGAGAAGGAAATTCCTGCTGACATCACAAAACTCTACATAGAAGTTACCGTTTGTGAAAGCAATAAGGCCAAGGTTAGAGACACCAACTGGACTGTCAGGTCCTCCTAGTTTGTCTCTCATTAGCCTACAAAGACAAACTTCCTGTAAAGCAATTGTGATCAAGCAGAAACTTAACAGAGGGTAACAAGCTCATTCTTGACCAACAGGTTTTCCCCCACTGTCAACTAATTCAATTAACAACAATTCAACCCGGAAAGAAAGTTTGCTTATTCAATTAATGGTCAAAATCACCTGGAGCTTTGCCAAGACTCAAAAATCTTCATTTCATGCTCTCCTCTCTCCTTTTATCTCTTTTCTCTGTCTTTCTTTCTCCCTCTTCCTTAATAAATACTTATGGCTATTTCCTGTGTTTACGTGTCTGTTACCTGCCGCCACCGTGGGCGCGGCGCGTACCCTCCTGTAGCCGCTTTCTCATGGCGGGCTCCGCCAACCCACCCGGGAATCGTTTTTTTAAAAATAACACTAACATGTATGGTAGACTTCTTTCATTATCATAGAGTCTCAAAATAAAAGTAAAGCAGGAGAGCAAGATTCATGAGAAAACAGAAACAAACAAGCAAACACACACAGAAAAAAAATCTTCATTTCATGCCTTTAATCCCAGAATCCCAGCACCTGGGAGGGGGAGGCAGACAGACCTCACTGAGTTCAAGGTCAGCCTGGTCTACCTCGCAAATTCTAGGGCAACCAGGACTGTTATACAGAGAAAACCTGTTTTGAAAAACAAAAACAAACAAACAAAAAAAAACTTCATTTCACAGAACCCCACAAACAAACGAAACATTATTCAGAATATTCAGTGCTTACACACACTAACCACCAGTCTCTACTGGGGTACCCACACAGGACTGGGTCGGGGGAGGGATTCTATCTGTAACTACATCATAGCTCTGATCAGACCAACTGATAGTTCTCTCACTGAACATCATGGTACCTCCCATATATTCCAAACCATATGGATATTGTAAAATGTTACCATTTCCCTCAAAAAATGACTCACCACATCTATGGGCTAAAAGTAAATGGACGTTAGCCTCCAGAAATAAATGCATATACAAGTGAATAGCTTTACAAATAAACACATGCACAACTCAAGAGGGAAAAAAGCTAACTTTTCCCACACCATCTGTTCTGATTTCGTTTTATGAAATGTAGGTCTCTGAAGACCTGTCATGGTGGCACACACTTATAATCCTAGCACCTGGGAAGATGAGGCAGGAGGACATGGAGTTTGAGGCCAATCTGAGCAAAACAGTCAATTCAAGGCTAACTTGGGTTATGAAGTGAGAACCTGTATCAAAACTTTTAAAGCAATTTTAGAAATTTTATAATAAAAAAATTGGGAATTGCAAAATGATTCTGTTGGTAAACAAGATTGCCGCGTAAACCCATCAATTCAAGGTCAATCCCTGGAACCAACAAAATGTGGGCAGAAATGACTCCACAGAGTTGTCCTCTGACCTCCACATGAACACCCATGGCATTCACAACACATGCACATGCAAACAGTCTCTCACACACAGTAACAGTCACATACACACTCACATACACAAATACACACTTCATGCATGTGCACACAGCAATAATATTTTTTTAAAAGAAGCATCATCCACGTGTTCTAGTATATACCTGTAATCCTAGCACTCAGAAGACAGATACAAGACTATGAGTTTGAATCTGGCCTGGATGACTTAGTTTAACGGTCTCAAATATTAAAATCAGAAAGGGTTCCTGCACCTACAGATACAGTCAGTAAGGCTGTCCCCTCTGCAAAATCCTTTCATACACATGCCTCCTGAAGCCTTCCTAATAACTCAGAAGGAGAGCAGGTCTCCGTATGTGTACAGTTAAGCTGCAATAAAGCTTCCCTTAAGGTCACACAGCAAGTGCAGAGCCGTAGTAGAAAATCAGGTGTCTCACCCTGCAGTCTATACCCCTTCTGCTGGTTAAATCACAATTTTTAAGGTCAGGAAACACTTGCAGCTCATCAGCTACTCTCACAACAGATATAAAAAGAACATGGCTTCCTCATTTCTTGGCTAATCACCAGTCTAGGATGCATATAAGTCAATCTGTATATAGATATAGATATAGATATAGAGATAGAGATAGAGATAGAGATATATGTCCATACATGATGGTTAAATGGGCCACACACCAACTTCCACTTTCCCTCACCGGTCTTCTTCTTTTATATACATCTTTGTGTTAAAGTTATCAAAAGAAAATGCTAAAAGGTAGCGTGGTATTTAAAAAAGAAAACAACCTAACATTAAGGCTCTATAAAAGTTAAGATTATTGGAACTGGTGACAAGTGAAGTTTCCCAGACACGGAGACAGCTAAGATACAGAGAGGAGTTCACCACTATATGGACAGCTATTACAAAAAAACACGAAGTATGAGAAGGAGCTGTGGCTAGAGGAAGGGAGGAAGGTCTCATAAAGCCCTTATAATTTAATAGAAGACACAAACAGGTAACTACACTATAAGCATGGACTATTCTAAGTACCACTAGATAATTCATTCATTGAAGGACTGTTCCACAAAGACTGTGGTATGCAACCAAATAAGATGGTATCTGCCACTGTCAAATAAACTGATATCAAAGAGGTGGCCTCCATTTCGTCTCCTGGGCTGACAGTGGTTTATCAGCATAAGCAGAAGGGAAGATTGCTGAGATGTGATCTAAGCCAATTTGGCCAAGGGCTGCTCAAGGATGGAGTTCTTTCAGTAAACAGCAGCTGCCTTCAAAAAACATACTCAAGTTTATACCACTGCTGACAACAGAAAGAGTGTGGGCAGAGTAAGCAGGACCAGGATCCCCCAGCTCTGGCTGGAGGATTGCAAAGAAGCAAGCAGGAAGAAGGACTGAAGGGAGACAGATTCAAAGAAAGAAAGAAGTGACAGGAGAGGAAATGGATTGGAAGAGAGACAGGAAGTAGTCAGCAGGTCTAGAAAAGCGTCTTCCCCAGGATCCCAGCATTCTTACAAAGGGCTGAGAACTCACTGCCCCAAAAGCACTGTCCAATGGCCATATGGGTTTGGGTCTAGGAATTTGTGTCTTACTTAGTGAGTATCCTGGGCTAGCTCTCTACTCAAAGGGCAGACTACAGCAGTCTGAAGGACACGTAGCCTACTGCAAATCCTCAGGCACGTTATATTAGAGTCATGGCCTCTTTAAACCGTCAAAGATCCTCTAAATATATGTGGTTTATATCATTTGGTGAGTTAGTAGACACCAGAGAGCAATGAAAGGATAGCTGCAGTCACCCAATTGCTTGACAGGTCACTAAACAATCCTATTTGCCTCACCAAGTCAAAGACAGAAAGGAAGAAAAAAAAGAATAAAAAAGAAAACAAAAAAGAAACAATTTACCTTATAAGTTTCTTTTATCTCTTTAGTTTTACAGTCTACTTATACTTCATTAACTCTAAAAATAGTGTTATATTGCACCTTCTTAATAAGGACCACTATATTTTAATCTGCATTACTTCATCCACTTAAGCTATAAAAACAAAGGAAATGACTCACTTAAGGTCTCTTAGCAGAGGGGGAATCTTTCAAAAGCTAGTAACACTATAGAAGTGTAGCTACAAACGTTTTGTTCTGTTCACACCCATGAGACAGAATTATCATCCTTAAACTTTGTTGTTATTATTGTTGCTGTTTGGGGTTGTTTTGTTTTCTGGAACAAAATTCATCTGTGTAACAGTCCTAGCTGTCCTGTAACTGGCTCTGTAGACCAGACTGGCCTCGTACTCAAGAGATCTGCACCCCCATGCTGGGATTAAAAGTGTGGGCCACCACCACCCAGCTAATCCTTAAACTTCTTTAAAATTACATTTATGTGCATTGGAGTGGAGTGTGCTTTCCAAAGGTTTGTTCTTGCCTTCCTCTATGAGTCCTAGGGAATGAGATTAGGTAGTCAGGCTTGGTGGCTAGTATCTCTACCCACTGGCTTGTGTCCTTAAACTATTAGCAGCATTTTACTATCTTTTTTCATGGGGGAAACTAGCCACCTCTCTGTCAATCTGCAGCTCTTGTGAGTGCTTCCTAAGGAGTGCCTGTACATCAATTCAATGTGATGCATAATGCAGTTTACATTCTTTCCAGTGAAATCCGCAAACCAGACACAGTCTGGTGAACTCTGACTATTTCCAAAATGTTTCATTGCTATTCCAACTTACTCATAATAAAGCTGATTGTTACAAAGAAGTTTAGAAAACAGGTCCACAAAGCAGGCCCAGCACTGGACCAGTATAAAGTCATGAAAGCCACATAGCAATTAAATTATTCACTATCAGCAACTATAAATTCATTGTCTCTAACAAGAGTTCATGTATTACCTTGCTGAGGATAGTGGCACAGAACCATAATCCCAGCACTTGGAAGGCAGAAGCAAAAGGATTGGGAGTTCAAGGCCAGCTTTGGCTACAAAGTTAGGGGCCAGCCTGGGCTACATAAGACCCTAGAAGAAGGCAAGGAGTTGGTAAAAGGGGTGTGTGTTAAGAAAGAGAGGGGGAGGCAGGTAAAAGGAAAAAGAGAAAGAAGAAAAGGAGAAAGTGGAAAGGGGAGGAAGAACGAGAGCACTCTTAACGTATTTTATTAAAGTCAGAGTCCTATGCAGAAGGGCAGAGACATGCAAGCACCTTTGGCAGGCCCAGGCCTCAAGGAGGAATAAAAGTCACAAAGTGAGGAATTGAATTTTGAAACCTTAACTATTCTGCTACTACCATCTTTCCCCTCCAACCATCTCTTTACTAGGGATAGAACTCAACAAGGTGTGTACTGTAGTAAACTATAGGTGTACTCTCATATATCTGTCTATTGGTGCTAGACTTCTTCAGTATATATATATATATATATATATATATATATATATAGATTTAATTTTTCTATATATGTATAAAGTAAGCACAAAATAATGGGATGGGGGAGGTAGCTTAATGGCAGAGCAGTTGCCTAGCATGAGCCAAGCTTGGCTTTGAGCCCGAGCACTGTAAAAAGAAACAGAAAAGGGTATATAGTGGCTCAGACCTGTAACCCCAGCACTCAAGAGGCTGCCAAGACTGCCATGAGTCTCACCGAGTGCAAGAGAGAGGAAAAAAAAAGCACCAAAATCGAAGTAAAAGGCTGACAATTAAGAACTCAAGATGACACAAAGTCAGTTTCCTCTTTTTAACGCAGTGCAATCTAGAACAGCACTTAAGTCATCTTGTCAACCATTAGGTACCAAACTCACGCAAGCAATATGATCCCAAATATCTGAGCCCAAAAGAGGACTCACAAAAATGTGGACTATTTTATGCTCTAGACTTTCAAAATACCATCAATTTAACCAGTTCTCCTTCAATCATGTTATTTTGAAGTCATTACTAAATGTATTTTCAGCTGATTTCTGGAAACTATAATTGAAATATAGTGAACATAGAAAGCTAGATAGATGCTCCTGGATTTTAAAGGCGTTCTGATCTGTCTATTGGTGCTAGACTTCTTCAGTAACCAAGTACTCGAGCTATCTACCGCACTAAAATAAACACCTACAGTTCATGGGATAGATTGCCTAGTGGTGCTAACAAAGTTATCAGCTTTGAGGAAAAAAATCCTTAAAACAATTTTAAAATTGATCATGACTACTACATTTTTTATTATTAAATTTCTAAAAATTAAATCCCAACTTCCTATGTCCTCAGTTGGGTTGACATCTCTTTTATTTAACAGCACATTTTATCACACAAACTCTAAACCACCCATCAGGGCTTCATGGTTCTCACTAAGCTTCTGCTCTACTACTGAGATGCAACCCAGCACCCACAACCTTTTTTTTTTTTTTTTTT
>NW_026067891.1:685778-698054 GCF_014885135.2 Alexandromys fortis
CTTCTTAAAAAAAAAAAAAAAAAAAAAAAAAAAAAAAAAAAACTTTGCCAAAAACAGAGGTCAGCAAGAAGGCTCAGTCAAATGCATTTGATCATACATGCCTGACGATGTTAGTTCAACTTCCAGTACCCATGTAAAGTAAGGAGAGAAGTCACTCTACAAAGTTGTACTCTGACCACCAAATGCCCACTGTGGTGTGCAGGCACACACACACATTCACAATTATACAATTTTTAAAAGCTATTTTGTCAAAATAACCCACTGTAAAAGTTGCCCAAACTGTTGTAAACAACCATTTGATGCTGAAAAGGAAAAGTTCCTCAGCACCTAAGGATCCCACAAGTGACAGAATCCCTTCAAACACACACACACACACACACACACACACCCCAGAAACTACCAGAGTTTGTTTTTCCCCTAATTTTCAACAAGTCCAGTTCTGCACATTGTGCAGAGGCCAGCAGACATGAGACTACCTCTGTATTTATTTTATGCTACTATACTTCCATTTTAAAACGTACACCTCAACTCCCTGGATAACATCATCCACAGAAACCATGAGGCTATCCAACAGACTTTCAGTATCACCATTTATTATTTATGGCATAAATGGGGGAAGTGGCTCTGATGTCACCAACCCTACCCAGTGGAATCACTGACTCAATAAGCATTTTCACGCTGGAGAGAATCTCACGAGGCAAAACCTTTTGTTAAATTCTGTAGATCTCTTCTCACCTTTCCTAGCTACCATGGGGCAGACACTAGTTGTTACTGTATAAGCAGAGATACAAAGAAACTATCAACGCTTTCACAGGCAGAAGCCCTTTGTATGTCCATTTGCAAAGGCTGATTTCCTCCCAACTCTCCTGAGCCCACTATAATTCCCCTCACGTTTAAACTGGCAGGTAAAACCAGCTGTATTTTATTTCTTCCACCAATGAGCAAATTCTTCACTTTTCCCAGCCACTCATTCATAGTCCTGTTTCCAAAAACACTTCTGGCACCAAGTCTGAGGTCAGAAAAGGGTTAGGGGTGTCCGGGGAGACCTGATCAGTCTGGCTACCAATGGTTTCTAACAGTAAAAGGGATCGTTGCTTCTCTGTGGGCCAAGAATTCCCCTCTTTTCTTTTTAAGAGCGGGTGGCGACCCTTCCCCCTCCCCTCTTATTTCCCGAACGATAAAGTTATGGTTTCCCTTTCCTAGGGGATGGAATCCAGAGTACCTGGGGCCTTGCTATACAAACATCCTTCACGGCAGGGTAAGAAACCCTTTGTCCAAGAAGCCTGACACCACAGGGGCCCAGGAAAGAGTCTCCTAATCCCACACAGCCTCAGAATCCAGGGCACCCCCAACATCCCAGCCCTACGGGACCTATCTTGGCATCCACACAGCGGTAGCTTGGGGAGAAGGTGGTGCTGAGAGCCCCCTAAACCCCCCCCCCGTACATTGGTTACGGAGGCCGAAGCGGCCCCAACTGGTCTCGGACTCCCTCCCACCACCATCACCCTCGGCTTGAGCGCGGCTGGGAAGCGCGATGAGGGCCTTCCCGGAGGAATGGGAAGGGAAAAGAAATCCCCTTCTAAAACGAGAGTGCGATGGCAAGGCGAGAATGAGCGGAGGCTCCAGGAGGAGCGAGGCAGGAGTGCCCGAGCCCGGTCAGAGACCAGCAGGGAGGGGGAGCGCGGGGAGCGGAGGCCCGGACGGACCGGGAGCGCGAGGCGTCAGCAATGAGCCACGGGAGGGGACAGGCAGGGCCCGGGCGGCGGGGAGCGGGGCTAGCCTGGCGCGGACGCCAAGGTGGGCAGGCCCCCGGGCCGCCGGCCGGCCGGAAGAACGGAGGGCCAGCGGGCCGCACTCACCATGAGCTCGATGGTCTTGTCCTCAATCACCGAGTCGGGCTCCATGGCGGCCCCGGCGGCCCCGCCTCGCTCTCCCCGCTCAGCAGCGAACGGCCCGGGCGGAGGAGGCGGTGGCAGCGGCGGCGGTGGAGGCGGCTCTAGCACCCACTCTAGCTGCCAGCCCGCCGGGCCGCCGGCAGCTCCGCCCTCCCCCTCAGCGGACGCAGGACGCGCAGCAGGGACTACAACTCCCGGCAACCCCCGCGGCTCGCGCGGCCTTGTGGGAGCAAGAAGCCGCCCGACCAACTCTGCCGAAGGTTCGCCACTGGAGAGAGTGCGCATCGAGGAGCGCAGGGCTCTAAGTACGGGACGAGCAGACCTGGAGAATCTAGGACTTGCTCGAGGTAGGGCCTCTTGAATGCCGTGACTACTCGTCCCATAAAGCCCCGCGCGCGAAGTCTCCTTCCGGCTGGCCGTTCCTGACTTCCTGGCAGCCTGGGGCTGCCCGGACCCGGACGGAAACTCGGAGGCAACTTCTCACTTGTCTGAGATCTTTGCGGTGCGTCCGATTTCCGCACATGCGCCGTGGGTGTCTGCAGTGCCCACTCGCCGCCTAGGTGGCTGTGCCGTCACTCCGTGTGTGTTGCTTTTGGTAGGGTCAGGTGGTGGAGACAGTTGGGTCCAAGGTGCACTCGGAAGTGCGGGGAGGGGGCCCCGAGAGTCCGAGGACACAGCAAAGGGAAGATGGACATCGCAAGAGTTTGGAGACTGAGTTGGGAAACAGGTGTATGAAGATCCGCTACACTGACCGGGAAGAGCTGAACCGTGAGAAGGAAGCTATTCGTTCTGGAAAGGTTTATTTTTAAGCATTCAGCTTCTGCTGAGTACTGCCCTAAGCACTGGGAATCAACTTCGAAAGTAACAGCAGAGACTCCCCTGTTCTCACGAAGTTTAATTCTTCCCCCCCCCCCCCCGAGACAGGGTTTCTCAGTGTAGATTTGGAGCCTGTCCTGGAACTAGCTCTTGTAGACCAGGCTGGCCTCCAACTCACAGAGATCCGCCTGCCTCTGCCTCCCTAGTACTGGGATTTAAAGGCGTGCGCCACCACCGTCCGCCCGAAGCCTAATTCTAATGGAAAGACAGCAGACATTAACCAAGAGTTAGAGATGCGAAGAAGAAACACCGCTGGAGACTTCCAGTGAACCCCGTTGTGACTTCTCCAAGTTTGTCAGTACCCTCAAACCAAAATCCCCCGGGAACACAATGATAGTTGAACAAGGTGGGTTTATTTATAACTGAAGCAGAAGAGAACTTGAGAAAACACTTGAGAAACAGTGTTACATCATTGAACTGAGGACGTCTCAGTAAGAGACCTTAGGTAATGGCCAAGAGGATTGGAGAGGCTCTGAAGCAGGGACTGTCAGGAAGTGGGAATAGTTCTAAGATTGGACACCTCCGTCTTATCTGGGGGAAGTTAGATTGAAGCTAATGCAGCAATTGGTGACAGCCCCTCATGTTGACCAGATTCAAGTGTTTAATCTTTTTGTAGCTGTGTGTATGGCTTGGGCAATGCTCACGTTTTGTACACAAATGATTATGGAGTGAATGCTCTTGTTTTTGTGTTGATCCATAAGATAAGGTCACAGAATAGCATTGTGTGATGTTGGTGGTCTGTGAAGTTGTTTATGTTTTACACAGGAGACCTAGCTGTAAGGGCCAGGCTCTGGCTAGTACCAAGGGCCTGGATGATTGTACCCAGCCCACTTCTCAAGGGCAGAGACTGCTTTTCCGTTTCTCACGTGTTTTTTTAATCCTCTGCCCCAGTGCAGTATATGACTTTCAAACTTTCCATTTCCAAAGATCAAGGTACTGCAGTTATAAGGGTGCATCCAAATCACAGTGTAAATTCCCTGCAGTTAGAGTTTGCGATTTTATAGTCTTTATCTGGCGGCTTTCACCAAGAGAGTGAAAGAAAAGCAACTGAGAAAAGCCCAGAATTAGAGTTACTGCCATTACCATGCTGTCTGGATTTCACCAGACAGGAGGGTAGGTTAAATGACCTCTGTTTCAGTTACCTATTGCTACATAACAAACCGTGCCAAGGCTTGGTAGATTAGAATAACAATGGTTTATTATTTTCTACAATTGTGTAGGTTAGCCAGGTTCATCTAGACCAATGTGATATAAGCTTAGGTTACACATGGGGCTGTAATCCACTGGAAACACATTCAAAATGATTTCTCATCCTCTGGGGCCTGTCTTTTCCACTGGCTTCTTATCATTCAAGCCTCTGGAGGGTGGCTCGAAGAAGGACAAGACCAATCAACAGATGCTTACCAAGCTCCAATTGCCCCATTGACCAAATCAAGTCATATGTCCATAGTGAGTGTGGGAAGTTCTATGGATCCTGAAAGATTAGTTCATTGGAGCTCATCAATATAACAGCCAGCCGAAGGACCCAGCATCTGTCATACAGTATAGCATGTAGGAGTATAACATGTAGGGGCCATGTGAGTATGATCGTCCAATGTGTATGTTTAGCCTACACAACCATCTTCATTGTTTTAAAATTGGTTTGTCAGAGCCGGGCCTGCTGGTACATAACTTTAATCTCAGCACTCTGTAGGCAGAGGCAGGAGGATCTCTATGAATTCTTAGCCAGCCTGGTCTACAAAGCAAGTTCCAGTCCCTGTCTCAAACAAAAAAGAAAACAAAAGGGTGGCCTATCTCTAATCTGAACGCCCTCTGCCAAAATCAATCAGTTAAAAGTTTCACATTTTAAACCAGGCACACACCTTTAATCCCAGCACTCAGGAGGCAGAGGCAGGCGGATCTCTGTGAGTTCAAGGCCAGACTGGTCTACAAGAGCTAATTCCAGAACAGGCTCCAAAGCTACAGAGAAATGCTGTCTACAAAAACAAAAGTTTTACATTTTAGGAGGACTAGAGTGATGGACTCGGTGGCTGAGAATGCTTTCTGCTCTTACAGAAGACCTGGGTTCAGGTCCCAGCACCCACAATGGGTGGCTCACTGGCGCTCCAGTTCTGAGAGAACTGATGCCCTCTTTTACAATCCACTAACTACACTCAATCTTACGATTTTACCAGTAAAGACTGGGGAATCAGGTGCTGGGGTCAAAGCCTGCTAGCTCAGAGAGGCAGAGAAGCAACCAACTGACCTTCCTTCTTATCCAGCATCTCAGACAGGGAGCTTCTGTTCTGCTGTCCCAAATGAAAAAAGTCGCCAGACTCAAAGTCCCTCCTCACTACTTCCTGTATGTTTCTCTGTTCGCCTTCCGGACTCCCTCTTTCTCTGTATGGCTACTTCCTGTCTACTAGTTGCTGACTCCACCTCTTGACCCAAGATTGATTTTTTTTTACCTTAAGAAAATCGATAGCTTTATTTTTTCTCAATACATAAAAAAATGAGTCTGAGAAGATGTGAAGTAAACTAGAGTATGTACAAAATCAGATGCCTGGAGCCTGCCCAACAGAGGGGAGGCAAGGTCTTTGATGGTTTTGGAGTTCAGCTGGGGGATCGTGCTGATCTTCAGGAGCCTGCTGCTGGCATACTTGTTCTTGACAGCGATGCCAAGATTGATTTATTTAATTAACAAAATCTCAGGGTTCACAGTGTCATCAAATAATAGTCTGCAACATACAATGATTCAGTAGCAGCTACCTTCCTTTTACAAAGTGTGCCTTTGAATAAATAATGTCCACAGTCACCATTACTCCTGTAGTCTGTTACCCGTGTCACCGTCCATTCTCTGCTCCTGTATTAGAATATCTGACAATAAAGAAAGAAATTGAAGCTGGGCAATGGTGCACACCTTTAGTCCCAGCACTTGGGAGGCAAAGGCCTGAGGATCTCTGGGTTTCAAGGCCAGCCTGGTCTACATAGTGAGTTCCAGGCCAACCAGGAATACATAAAGAAGCCTTGTCTTGAAAAAGAAATAATAAAACAAAAGGAAGGGCTGGAGAGATGGCTCAGTGTTTAAGAGCATTGCCTGCTCTTCCAAAGGTCCTGAGTTCAGTTCCCAGCAACCACATGGTGGCTCACAACCATCTGTAATGAGGCCTGATGCCCTCTTCTGGCCTGCAGACATACACACAGACAGAATATTGTATACATAATAAATAAATAAATATTAAAGAAAAGATAAAACAAAAGGAAAAAAGAAAGAAAGTAAACATTAAATTCATAGCAAGAACATGATGCCAGGATCTGCTAGGCATAGGTGAGAGCCTTCTATTGGGCCATGGCAAACAGTGGTCATCACATGGCAAGACAGAGCAAGCTAACCAGAGAAAACTCACTTCCATCGCCAAGCGACTCCCTTATTAGCCCATTAATCTATGAAGGGGTTAAATAATTTATGAGAGGAAAAGCTCTCACAACACAAACCCCTCTTAACTCTCACTATGGGGATTCCATTTCAACCAGAGCTTTGGTGGGACATTCACATCATAGCAATCTGCATGCTTCTCATTTGAATGCTAAATCCCTATAGATACCTGAGTTTGCAGCCCCTGGCATCAGAAAACCTCAAAGGTTTAATCATTGCCTCCTGAAAAGAAAAAGAAAACTAACATTAGCTCAAATTCCAAAAGCTCAAAGGGATTAAAATTCATGTTTATGACAGAAGTCTTACGTAAACTAGGCCAAGGCTTATATCCTCTGGCCTCTTGGACAAGAACCTGGGTGTGCAGGTATTCTTGTTGCTTCAGGCTTGATGCCCTTGGTATCAGCTCTGATCATAGACAAAGGCAGAAAGGCTTAAGGGAGTTTCTCCCCAGAGTTTCAGACAGCTCTGGGCCAAGGGTTGCAAGGCATTCTGACAGTGAAGAAGTTGGTGCAGATCTATGGCCCTCTCTGTGTGACACAGGCCCCAGGAGATGTCATATTGCCATGGCAGAAGGTGCATATATCACACAGTGTAAGGTAACAGCCAAGGGTCTGGCTTCACATTCCATAGTAAAACGTGTTCAAGAGGCAGGAGGACCTCTGAGTTCGAGACCAGCCTGGTCTACAAGAGCTAGTTCCAGGACAGGCTCCAAAACCACAGAGAGACCCTGTCTCGAAAAAAGCAAAAAAGAAAGAAAGAAAGAAAGAAAGAAAGAAAGAAAGAAAGAAAGAAAGAAAGAAAGAAAGAAAACGTGTTCATATACAACATGTATGTATGCATGTTGGCAGTCAGCTCCAAACCTACCCTGCCTAGCCATGCTTTGAGAGACTGCTTCACTTCATCAGCAGAGAGCATGAGCACAGCAGTCCTGCCTCCACTGTACCTTCTTTCCTTATTGCTTTGGTGGCCCAAGCAGCAAATGACCCTCAGGCTGTCTCACGTGTATTCCCCCCACCGTGTGTGTGTGTGTGTGTGTGTGTGTGTGTGTGTGTGTGTGTGTATTGTCTGTCTCACGTGTGTTCATTCTGTGTGTGTGTCTTGTCTCTGTCTTGCATATGTTCACTCTCTGTGTCTGTCTGTCTCACACGTGTGCGTTCTCTGTCTTTTATCTGTCTGATGTGTTTTTATTCTGTGAGTGTGTGTGTCTTGTGTCTGTCTCACGTGTTCACCCTCTGTGTGACTGCCTCACAGATGTTCATTCTCTCTCCCTCTTCCCCCTCCCTCTCTCCCCTCTTCCCTTCCTCTTTTCTTCTCCCCCAATCCCTTTTTCAGTATTAGCACCATGACCCCTAACTGAGGTTATCTGCCCAGTGGCAACTCAGTAGGGTACCAGCTTCCCAACCCCAACTTGTATTCCTTCCACAAACTTGAGCAGAACTTGCCATTCCTGGGTTCCTGACCTTCAGAATCTAGTAAGGTCATGTTTGTTATCTCCAAGTTTGTTATCTCTGAAGTAAATGTTAAGTGGCCACAGATAGCTGGGACTTGGGGGGGCTAGCTCATCTAAAACAGTGAACTCCATGAGATTACTTTGAATCAAAATAACACAAACTCCTGAGAGAGAATATATGTCTCTATCTATCTATCTATCTATCTATCTATCTATCTATCTATCTATCAGTTGTGTGTTATATCCACATGCGTACAAGTGCACACACGTACACATGGAAGATGTCACATGTCTTCCTTTCTCCCCATTTTGGTGGAGGGTTGGTTTTTCGAGACAGGGTTTCTCTGTGTAACAACTCTGACTGTCCTAGAACTCACTTTGTAGACCAGGCTGGCCTTGAATTCACAGAGATCCACCTGCCTCTGCCTCCCAAGTGTTGGGATTAAAGACGTGCCTCACCACCGCCCTGCTTCTCCTTGTGTTTTGAGACAGGTCCTCTCAATAATCCTGACCTCAGCTGACTGGCCAGTGAGCTCCTGGAATCTGCCTGTCTCTACCCTGGGGTTAGAGGCATGTGCCACCATCTCTGGCTTCTACAGAGGGGCTGGGGACTCACACTCAGATCATCTTGCTTACAAAGCAAGCACTCTTGCCCACTAAACCATCTCCCCGGGCGTTTTCCTGCCTTGTGACTCCTATTGAAGGTATTCATGGGGTGGCATCTTAAAATACTGCACTTGGATGAGTTTTCTAAACTCAAGTATATTATACAAAGTGATAATTATGTGAAGCAAGGTTTTGATTCAGCTCTTTTCAGACCATTAGCAAAGAGAGTATTAGTAAGACATAGTAAAACAATACATTCTTTATTTTACCCATATGATAAGATTATGTATCTTTGCTGCACCGTGGTGGCACACGTTTTTAATCCCAGCACTTGGGAGGCAGAGGCAAGTGGATCTCTGAATTTAAGGCCAGCCTGGTCTACAGAGTGAGTTCTAGGACAGCCAGAGGTGTTACACAGAGAAACCCTGTCTTGAAAAACAGGGAGGAAGGAAGAAGATGATGTATCTTTATCTATCTTTCCCTGGCACATGTACCCATACACATCCAAACACAAATTACTTTTTGTGTGTGAGTGTCTGCATGTGTGTATGCACATTCCATTTATGACTGGTTCCCAGGAGGCCAGAAGAGGCATCAGATGCCCCAGAATTGGAGTTAGAGGTTGTTGTAAACCACCATGTTCCCTGCAAGAGCAGCAAGTGTTCTTGACTGCTGAGCCACCTCTTCTGCCCCAATAACATGTATTTGGTTGGTTGGTTGGTTGGTTGATTTGTTTTTTTGAGACAGGGTTTCTCTATGTATCCCTGACTGTCCTGAAACTCACTCTGTAAACAAGGCTCACCTCAAACTCAGAAATCTGGCTGCCTCTACTTCCTGAGTGCTGAGATTAAAGGTGTGTGCTACCACTGCCTGTAACATGTTTTGTTTTGTTTTTTGTTTTTTCGAGACAGGGTTTCTCTGTGGTTTTGGAGCCTGACCTGGAACTAGCTCTTGTAGACCAGGCTGGACTCGAACTCACAGAGATCCGCCTGCCTCTGCCTCCCAAGTGCTGGGATAAAAGGCGTGCGCCACCACCGCCAGGCTGCCTGTAACGTGTTAAACGGAAAAAGAAAAAGGGAAAAAAATGGGAGACTCAGCCAGGTGGTGGTGGCGCATACCTTTAATCCCAGCACTAGGGAAGAAGAGAAAGGCAGATCTCTGTGGGTTCGAGGCCAGCCTGGTCTACCAAGTGAATTCCAGGACAGGCTCCAAAAAAAGCTATAGAAAAACCCTGTCTCAAATAAATAAAGAAGTGGGAGAATCAGAACAACTAGAGTATAGTAAGGGACTTTTCCAACAAGGAACTGACTTTGTGTCATTGTCTGACTTGACAAGCACTCTTAGTAAAGCTGCTTCCTTCACAGTATGTGCTGGTCTCAGGGTGGGGCCATCAGGAAGTGGGGTGGAGGTGCAGTGGCACACCGTGTCATTGTGTCTTGTGTCTCCCTTTATGGGCATGTGTTCTACTCAGAGAATGAGGCTTTGTCAAAGAGACACATACTCAGGCCAGGAATCAGAGAAGCAGAAGGAGGCGTGGTGCATGAGCAACATTAGACCAGCACTTATCTTCTGCAGTGATTTGAATAGAAATGCCCCCATAGACTCATGTGTTTGAATGTTTGACCCACAAGAAGTGGCACTATTAGGAAGTGTGTCACTGTGAAGGTGGGCTTTGAGGCCTCATATGCTCAAACCATGCCCGGTGTGACTTCTACTGCCTGTGGATCAAGATATAGACTTCTCCAGCATCATGCCTGCTTGCATACTGCCATGCTTCTCACCACGACAATAATGGAATAACCTCAAACTGTAAACCAGCCCCAGTTAAATGTTCTAAGAGTTGCCATGGTCATAGCTGGGCAGCCTTTAATCCCAGTACTCAGGAGGCAGAGACAGGTGGATCTCTGTGAATTCAAGGCCAGCCTGGTTTACAAAGTGAGTTCTAGGATATCCAGGACTGTTCAACAGAGAAACCCTGTCTCAAAAAAACCAAAATAATAATAATAATAATTCATAGTGTCTCTCCACAGCAATGGAATCCCTAACTAAAACACCTTCCATGCCCCACATCCTGTATACAGATGTCTTTTGTATTCCACCCTAAGCAGAAATAGATGATCAGAATTCGGAGAAGTATCCTCACAGCCTAGGCAAGCTGACATGATACTAAGTTTGTGTAGCTGAAGTATCCTCACTAATAAACAAACCTTGTTCATGCGCTATCCATGTAGGTGAGTGAGTGTTGCATATTCTGGGAAACAGGTCCAGTATTACAGACGTGCAGAGGGGGCTCACTAGCCAATAACTACCGTATCTTAGAAGCACACAGTGATTCTTACTCATCCTTCATTGACCTGTACTCAGTCACATGGCCTCGAGCTGGCAAGTGGCCCGCACATAAGCAGCGTTTCTCAGTATAAGCCCTAATTGTCCTGGAACTCAGAGATCGCCTGCCTTTGCCTCCTGAGTGCTGCATTTAGAGGGATGCGCCACCACTGCTGGCTCTGCAGACTGTTCTTTGAGTCCAATAGAAAACAGAAAATATGAAGCCCTGGGCTTCATGTTTAGCCACACACACACACACAAAAAAAAAAAAAAAAAAAAAAGAGGGTAGGGGGCCGGGCAGTGGTGGCACACGCCTTTAATCCCAGCACTCGGGAGGCAGAGGCAGGCGGATCTCTGTGAGTTCGAGGCCAGCCTGGTCTACAAGAACTAGTTCCAGGACAGGCACCAAAAACTACAGAGAAACCCTGTCTTGAAAATCAAAAAAAAAAAAAAAAAAGATATAATTCTAGTAAAATATGTACTTATGATATTAATATGCATATTTGACCAATTGTGCTTAATAATTGTAATCACACTAAAGTGATTACAGAAATTTCTCTCAGAGCCTGTGGTCATACAAAGTAAATATTATAGTAGCACTCAGGCGAGTATAGTCAGATAGGACAAAAGACTTTCCAGCCAAAGAAATGTGTAATTGCATTGACACAGTGTGCTTGATGGCAGAAAAAAAAGACAAAATCCTTTCCAGAAAAATATGAAGTTGGGGCAGGGGTGGGATGATTTACCCTGGTATGATGGTGCACACCTTTAATCATAGAGCACTTAGGAGGCAGAGGCAAGGGGATCTCTGTGAATACTAGGCCAGCCTGGTCTTCATAACAAGTTCCAGGACAGCTAGGGCTACTTAGAGAGACCCTGTCACACACACACATTCACACATATCTACACACACACACACACACAAAGATTGGGAAGGGATGAGGTGGCAGACAGGAAGCACACTGCAGTGGCCAGCTTCTGCTCTTCCAGAAGGGGTGCTGATGTGGAGATGCTGAAGTTTAGTTGTAAAAAGAGACCTGAGAAAAACTCAAGAGATGAAAGGAAGAGAGGGTAAGAGAATGAATGACCCAAGGCCAAACGCAGCCATGGCATAGCACAGTTCAGGGGTGAGAAGAAAAAAGGGAGAGAGACAGAAAACAGCACAGGTCTCAGAGCCATGCTGAAGTGCAGCCTGAAGAGACCGGCTGGGAATGTGCACAGTCCTTTGGCACTAGGGAAGTCTGTTCTTCCCAGCAGATAGCCCTAGTGCAGTGGCCAGGAGCCATCTTTAAAAGGTTTTGCCTCTGGCTGGGGGTGGTGGTGGAGCACACATTTAATCCCAGCACTTGGGTCGCAGAGGCAAGCAGCTCTCTCCGAGTTCAAGGCCAGCTGGTCCACAGGGTCAGGCCTACTCAGAGAAACCCTGTCGCAAAGAAAAGAAAAAAAAAGGTCTTGCCTCTGCTTACTGCTTTGGAAGTCAAAGGTCACCACATTTTCCTGTCTCTTGGAACAGCAAGCAGAGTCATAGCGGACCCACCAAATGTTGGTCTTGAAAGAGTAGACTGGCCGGGCAATGGTGGCGCACGCCTTTAATCCCAGCACTCGGGAGGCAGAGGCAGGCGGATCTCTGTGAGTTCAAGACCAGCCTGGTCTACAGAGCTAGTGCCAGGACGGGCTCCAAAGCTACAGAGAAACCCTGTCTCGAAAAA
>NW_026067891.1:704907-705572 GCF_014885135.2 Alexandromys fortis
AAAAAAAAAGAAAGAGTAGACTGAATCCAAAATGCTAAGAGATCGTGTGGTGGGAAGGTGTTTTGAGATACAAAGCTAGGATACAGGTTCTTACACGGGAATTTCAGAAGAGCGGGCATCTCAGAAGGCACTAGAGCCTCCAGTACCAACGCTGCCATAGGAGTGTGCAGATGAAATAAGCCCCCAATAAACTGGCGCTGTAGAACCTCTGTTCCACTCCAGCACATCCTGGAGCAAGGCAGCCAAGAGTCCAACTGGCTGTGCCCACAAACCACTCCCTCTGGTGGCTAGCCTAGTGACCCAGTGAAGGAGGAAAGGCCAATAGTGCATGACCTGTGACCTCTCTCTCCAAAGGGAACTGCTGGTCTCAGGAACAGTAAGTGCCCAGTCAGCTGGTAGCTTTCACCTCTACTGACACAGCTGATCTCTGACGGAAAGGAAACTAGTATGGTTTTTGTTCATTTTAGTAAATGTTTAAATTGTCATACCTGTTTGGTTGAATAATTACAGTTTTTCTTTTACATCTTACTTAATTTCCTCACTTCTTAATGTGTAATTTTTAACCCTCTCATCTTCTCTTTAAAATCTTTGACTGAACCATTTTTTCCCATTCCTTTTCTAAGTTTGTTATGTTTTGTGTGTGTGTGTTTTGGGGGGGGGGGGTT
>NW_026067891.1:708693-713351 GCF_014885135.2 Alexandromys fortis
GTCCCCTGGGAAATGGGGTCAAAATGACCTCTTACCTCATCTGATCTGGCAACAGCTCTCCAGTCAATTATTGGTAATAGCCCTTTCGAATAAGCCAATCAGAATAGTCAAAGAACAACCTCCCTTGCTTCTGTGGCCCCTTTAAAAGTAGACTGTACCAGCTATTCGAGGTCTCTCGGCTTCCCGAATGCTGAGGGACCCTGTCATGACAGAATTAATAAAATCCTCATGCTTTTGCATCGGCTGTGGTGTGTGAGATGATCTCTGGGGGTGACTCCTCCTCGGTGTTTGGACGCTAGAGTCCAACAGTAGAGGGAGAGAACCAGCTCCCAGAAGTTGTGCTCTGACCTCCACACATGTGCCACGGCGCAATGAACGCATATACTACAAGTACAAAACCGAAGAGAAGACCAGGCCCCAGAAGTTGTCAGCTAACTCACAGACACGGTCTGCCAGAATATCCAGAGACTAAATTGGGAAAGGTGGTAGCAGCTTTCAGAAGAGCCGAGCGACACCCAAGCATGCCTAGCTTCAGTGGCAAAGCGACCTCTACAAAGCAGGAGACCATGTCCAGGGTCCTTCTTGGAAGGTTTGACTTGCCTAGGGGAGCTCCCACCTCAAGAGGCTGACTGTGGGAGCCATGGTTTGGTTAAAGCAGTCTCCAAAAATCTTCATTGTTTTCAGTAAAGAGCGTTTAAACTGGGCTTGGTGGCGCACGACTGCCTGCCTTTAATCCCAGCACTCTGGATTAAATCTGGGCCGGCAGATCTCTGTGTCTGAGGCCAGCCTTCCTTTTTACACAGTTGAGTTCCAGTACAGCCAAGGCTCCACTGAGAACCCCTGAATCAAAAAACTAGCAAAACAACAAAAGCAACAACAAAAAGAGCTTTTTAAATTGCCGACAGAGGAAGGTAATAGTACTGGGTGGGGAGGGGAGAGAGGAGACACCAAGCCAACCCTCATCCAGGCTGGAACAGCCCCAGGGAGCTACTTTTAAAACATCCCTGCTCCAACTTAATGTACTGGACTTCGTTGACTTCCCATGGGAGTCTTTACCCCCTGGGAGGAGTGAATGGGGTTTGGACTGAGGGGGAGCTGAGGTTTGGACAGAAGGAGGGGTGGTGGGTAGCTTTGGAGCCTGTCCTGGCACTAACTCTATAGACCAGGCTGGCCTTGAACTCACAGAGATCTGCCCGCCACTACCTCTATGCTCTAAACTGGAATTAAAGGCATGTGCCACCCCTACCCCACCCCCACCCCTGGCTTCTTTCAAGTTACTTTGTTAGCCAAAGTTTTCATTGTAGAGGGTTTTCACTTCCTTGATTAAGTTTATCCCAAGTATTTTAGGTTTTTCCCCCCTCAGTTTTAAATAGGGTTTTTTTTTTTTTTTATTCAAGGTCCCTTCCCTATTCAATGGATGTCCTGAAACTCTGAAACTGTTTGAGGAAAAAAAAAATAGTGAAATCGCTTCAAGACACAAGCATAAGAAAGAATGGTCTAAATGTAGGCATTCACATGCACAACACAAACCTACAGATGAATCTCCGTGGAGGATATTAACACAAAAGTTCTCAATAAAGTATTTGTAAGTTTAGGTGCTAAAGAGATGACTCTGAGGACCCGGGTTTGATTCCCAGCACCTATGTAACTCCTATGTTCTCATCTGTAACTCCAGTTTCAGAGGACCCAGTGCTATTTCCTGGCGGCCTCCACGAGCACTAGGCATCCACATGAAGCACAGACATACATGTAGGCAAAATACCCCACACACAAAAGAGAAAATAAGTTTTTGGGTTTTTTTTTTCTTCTTCTTCTTCTTTTCTTTCAGACAGGGTTTCTCTGTGTAGTCCTAGCTGTCCTGGAACTCACTCTGTAGTTCAAGCTAGCCCTGAACTCAGAGATCCACATGCCTCTGCCTCCCCAGGTGCTGGGATTAAAGGTGTGCACCACAATGCCCAGATTTGCGCCCCTATTTACAAAGGACATAATCCTATACTTAAAAGACAATGAAGACTCGAAAGGCCGGCAAGATCAGGTAAAGGAAGAATTCTTTCTTATAAAAATAAACTCTAGCTGGGCATAGTGCCTTTACTAAGGAGGCAGAGGCAGGCATGAGTTTGAGGTCATCCTGGTCTATATAGTGAGTCCCTGGCCAGCCAAGGCTATATAGTAAGACCCTGCCTCAAAAAAAAAAAAAAAAAAGCACCATCAGTGAAAGATACAAAACCAACATATAAAAATAACATGCATCAGTAATGAGTTTGTTGAGGGTGGGGTGCCCCGTTCACAATAGCATCAACAAAATAAAATACACTTGACACAACCCTGTTCCCTTTCATCCCCCGCCCTCTAGCTGAGCAGTGAACCCAGCAACTTGTGCTTTCTATGCAAAAGCTCTTCCACTGAGCTGAACCTCCAACCCCCAGCTCTCATTTCAAAGGGAATAAGAAACAGGTTCTGGAACCAAACATGAATGGCAGCACAGACTCAGGGTACCCCAACAGCTGCCAGATGACACATGTCCCTGTCCTGGCTGGTCCTCTACCTGGGAGCCTGCTCAGCATACTGTGCAAAAGGATTGGAGAGAAGAGGTAATGGTTCTTCCTCCCGAGAATTTTGTACTCTTCGACCAATATCTCTGCAATTTTCTCCTCCCCCACCTCTGTAAGGCCAGGTCTGCTGTAGATCCCATACAGAAGAAAATACACAGCATTCACCTTTGAATAACAGCATAGCAATCCCGCCTATGTTCAGGGACCCCCCCCCTCCCCCTTCAAGACTGAATGGTATTCTTCGAGTATCTAAACCACCTTCCCGGTCCATCTGCTGATGGACACTTTAGTTGCCCGTGAGGAGCGTGAGTGTGGACATCTCAGCCGGGAAGTGGTGGCGCACATCTTTAATCCCAGCACTCAGGAGGCAGAGACAGGCCGGTCTCTGTGAGTTCAAGGTCAGTGTGGTCTACAAAGTGAGTTCCCGGTCAGCCAGGACTATTACAGAGAGAAACCCTGTCTTGTAAAAACAAAAAATAAGCCAGGCGGTGGTGGCGCACGCCTTTAATCCCAGCACTTGGGAGGCAGAGGCAGGCAGGTCTCTGTGAGTTCGAGACCAGCCTGGTCTATAAGAGCTAGTTCCAGGACAGGCTCCAAAACCACAGAGAAACCCTGTCTCGAAAAGCCAAAAAAATAAAAATAAAAAAATAAAAAAAATTAAAATAAAATAAATTAAAAAAACAAAAAAGTGTGGAAAGTGGTGGACATCTCTTTGACAAACTGAGGTCAACTTTTTGGGGAAACATTAAAGTTGGATTACTAGACTGATGGGAGTCTTTTTGAAGCTGCTGAGGAGACCTTCTGGCTTTCACGTTTTGCCTTAAATTGGTGTCTGTCTGACCTGAGACTGTTTTTTTTCTCTTCCACAATAGAAAATCAATAATATCCATCAACAACGAATTAACCCTGTAGTCCTTAAATCACCATTTCCTGTCACAAGCCAGAGGGACTCCTTCCAACCACAGCCAGCTCGGATTTCCCATAAGGCATTTCGGTATCCTTGCTACAGCACTTAGGTGTGATGACGCCCACTTACCCTGAGTAGCAGAGTTCTGCTGTCTCCTGGCCAGTGTGCTCCGTTTCCAAAATCTCACTAACCCAGAGTCCATTTCTTAGACAGCTCCGCGTGTCTTAAGTAGTCCTTGAAGAGTGTGCAGATTCTGTTAAGGAACCGCTCCCAGGAGAGACTGGAAACTGAACAGGAGATGCCAGGGAGGGAGGGGAAGGCAGAGCGAGCAAGGGGATCGGAGCTGCAGCCTGATCCCACAGGGAGCTTTGGAGTGTCAACCACACCTTGGGGTTTGTCCTGACTTGTTGCAAGGGAGCTGGCCTTTCATACTCCCACTGGGTCCCTGGTTAAGAGCCTTCCCAGGGTGGGCGGATGTTAGTTCCCAGACACTTTTACCTCCTGGTGCCTGGGGGCAAAGGAGCCTTGGTAGCCCCAAAGGAGAACTTTGAAGGGAGTCTCTGGTATGGACTGCGAAGACAAAGGCAACAAAACTGGGTAGGGCAAACCACAAAAGGGGAACCCAAGCTGCCGTGGAGGGGGTTGGGACTCAGTGATCGGCTTGTGCATAAGGCCCTGGATTCAGTCTCCTGCACAAGTCGGGGAGCCTGGAGGAGCACCCACAACTTCCTCCCTTCCCTACTTAGCTGTTTCTCTGTCTCCAGTTGTAAGGAAGCCAAATGCACCCTAGTGAGTGGAGAGACACACGACCTGGTCGACTGTTAACCTGATGCTCTGGGTACGCTGTGGTGACCTGCAACCTGGAGACCTCCACAGGTGGGCCCATCCTTTGATCAGACCTCGTGGTGTCCTGTGATCACAGGGGGCTATGCTCTCTGGGGTCAGAAGGAACTGAACTTGTTGGAAGAGCTACTGTCTCATTCTTCCCTGGCTTGGAACACAGCCTCTTCCGAGGGGCGGGGCATATGTTTGCCTTGCTGTGTGTTGCCACGCAGGTGGGGCAGTCACACACCATCCAGCAGACTGACTATGCCCAGTGGCTAGAAGGGGATCCAAGTGGTACATTTAGTTGAATATTGACCAGACACTTTCCTTTTTTCTTTTTTTTTCTTTCTTTCTTTTTTTTTTTTTTTTTTTTT
>NW_026067891.1:713439-715627 GCF_014885135.2 Alexandromys fortis
TTTTTTTTTTTTTTTTTTTTTTTGATTTTTCAAGACAGGGTTTCTCTGTTGTCACAAACTCACAGAGATCCTCTTGCCTCTGCCTCCCAAGTGCTGGGATTAAAGGCGTGCGCCACCACCACCCAGCTTCCAGCCTTACTTTCTTCTTTTTCAAGGTTAATTGTGTGTGTGTGTGTGTGTGTGTGTGTGTGTGTGTGTGTGTGTGTAGGTACGTGCACGCGTGTGAGTGCCCACAGAAGCCGGAAGAGGGCATTGGATTCCCTGTAGCTGGAGCTACAGGCAGTTGTGAGCTGCTTGATGTGGGTGCTGAATCAATCTCAAGTCCTCTTGAAGAACCGCCAGTGCTCTTAACTGCTGAGCCATCTCTCCAGCCCCCTCGGCCTGTAAAGCTATCTTGGCCTGGATTTTTTTGTTTGGCCCAGACTCTCTCTCTCCTTAGCCTCATGCTTTTTTAAGCCATTTATTCCAGCCAACCTTAGTGCATGTCATTCCGGAATATACCGGTTTATCCTCCAGGAGAGTCTGGCTCCCTGGCAGGTGTCCCTGATTCTCTGGGGCAGTGTCAGCCAGAACCAATGCTCTGCTCTCCCAGTCCTGTCTTCACGGGTGAGCTTGCTGAAGACAGTGCCCAGGCACTGCTCATGCCTCTATCCCCAGCACTGGGTGCATTAAGAGGGGTCAGTTAACATGGGATGATCTCATTTTCCCAGTCCTCCACATCCCTTAATGCACTGTTTTTTTTTTTTGTTTTGTTTTGTTTTGTTTTGTTTTGTTTTGTTTTTTGCCAGTCTCCTGAATTCTTGGACCCTCACTTTTCTAGCCTTTGAGGGTAAGCATGCCAGGTGCCTGCTCATTTGCACCCCCCCTCCCCCGCCAGACAAGCAATGGATGATGTGTCCACACCAACAGCAGACGGCCAGAGGCCTGTGCAGCACCATGGTCGCGGCCTGCCCTCTGCTGGTCACAAGATTTCCAGGGGGCAGTAGCAGCTCAGTCCCAAGCAGGGGTCGATTCTTCATTCTGCTGTACCTCGTGAAACCCTTTGGTATTCCACAAAATAATATTGAGTCCTTCTCAGAATAATATTTAAAAATGTGCAACAATGAAGTACATCAACTATAAACGAAACTGATCATAATGGAAAGCAGGTGTCAGCGATTTGGGGAAACCGTAGCTACACAGTTTATAAACGACCAGAGTAAGGCAGGCATATACACAGTAAACCTGATCCCGCTGCACAGGCCCTGTCACTACAATTTAAGAATGAGGAAAAGCGTGCAGTGTGGAGTGTTTCCACCTTCAACCCCAGCACCAGGGAGGCAGAAGCAGGCGGGACCTCTGAGTTCGAGGCTTGTGGAGGCCCAAACAAGTGAGCCTGTTTCCATCTTGCCTGAAGATCAGAGTTTCAGCTTGCTCAAAATTGTTGCCACCACCCTGGCCAAATGTCAGAGAGTTGGGGAACTTATTTCTGCTCCTTCAAGGTTATTTCTTATTTCTGTTCCTTAAAGGTCTGTTTCTACGTCAAACAAAATTCCCAACCTAGATTCAGATCAGAGAGTTTTGCTCTCTCAAGGTTATTGTCAACAAGTATGGCTAATATCCAGACCTTGTGTTTCAGGTATTGAGAAGTAGGCCTGTTTCTACCTCAAACTGAAGTCTAAGGATCCATCCAGCTAAGTTCCTACTCCCTTGGGGAGATAACAATGGATTCCACACAGGGAGTGCTTTGGTCTAGGGTGTGGGTGTTACTTGTCTTGTTCTAGCAACAGAATGCTTAACTAAGAATGTAGCCCATAATCTTCAACTGGCCTGTTTATTTTCCTTGTATCCTATTAATGTGGGGTTTTTTTAATTGATTTTTATTGAGCTCTACATTTTTCTCTACTCCCCTCTCTGCCTCTCCCCTTCCCCCTTTAGCCCTCCCCCAAGGTCCCCACGCTCCCAATTTACTCAAATCTTGTCTTTTTCTACTTCCCATGTAGATTAGATCTATGTATGTCTCTCTTAGGGTCCTCATTGTTGTCTAAATTCCCTGGGATTGTGGTTTGTAGGCTGGTTTTATGTTTAAAAAACACCTATGAGTGAGTACATGTGATAATTGTCTTTATGTGTCTGGGTTACCTCACTCAAAATAATGTTTTCTAGCTCCATCCTTTTCCTGCAAAATTCAAGTTGTCGTTATTTTTTT
>NW_026067891.1:716092-792235 GCF_014885135.2 Alexandromys fortis
CTCTGTTTAGGTCTGTACTCCATTTTTGGATTATGTGATCTTTTGGTGTCTAATTTCTTGAGTTCCTTGTATATTTTGGAGATCAGACCTCTGTCTGATGTGGGGTTAGTGAAAATCTCTTCCCATTCTGTAGGCTGTTGTTTTGTCTTGTTGACTGTGTCCTTTGCTTTACAGAAGCTTTTCAGTTTCAGGAGGTTCCATTTATTAATTGTTTCTCTCAGTGTCTGTGCTGCTGGGTTCTATTTAGGAAGTGGTCTTTTGTGCCAATGCGTTCAAATGTATTTCCCACTTTCTCTTCTGTAAGGTTCAGTGTGACTGGCTTTATGTTGAGGTCTTTGATCCATTTGGACTTGAGTTTTGTGCGTGGTGATAGATATGGGTCTATTTTCATTCTTCTACATGTTGATATCCAGTTATGCCAGCACCACTTGTTAAATATGCTTTCTTTTTTCCATTTGATATTTTTTGGTTCTTTGTTAAAAATCAGATGTTCAAAGATGTATGGATTGATATCTGAGTCTTCTGTTCAGTTCCACTGGTCCTCCCGTCTGTTCTTATGCCTACAGAATGCTTTGTCTACAGAATGTTTTGGTCTAAGGTGTGTTACTTGTCTTGTTCTAGCAACAGAATGCTTAACTAAGAATGTAGCCCGAATCTTCAACTGGCCTGTTCATTTACCTTGTATCCTGTTAATGCAGTTTTTTTTTTTTTTAAATCTTACTCCTCCCTTTTGGCATTGGGGTATTTTAAGCAAATGGAAATTAAATGTGAGTGGATTTCAGTATTCACAAGAACTCCCTCAAAGAACTATCCCGTGTTTCTGTTTTATTATTTTCACTAATGTCTTTGTTCTCTTTACTTATTTTTCTAATCCCCATGCCCCTACCCTGGTAAGTGGTGTACTTGTCAAGCCTGGTCTCCGATAGAGGCTACCCTGGTCTACAGGGCAAATTCCAGGACAGCCAGGGCTACACAATGTAACCCAGTCTTAAAACAAAACAAAACAAGCAAACCAAAGAATGATACTGAGTAGCCAGTATTCTTTTCTTTCTTTCTCAGCATAAAACAGAAACTGCAAAGTGTAGCCCTCTGCCTGATGGAGGAGGATCTTGCTAGGCAAACCTGGGGAGCACGCCTGCTGTCCCATTCCAACCAGAAAGAATAACACTGCATGCAAATTACCTTGTTATTTTATTAAAAGCATATTTACACTTTTTTTTGTTTGCAGAGAACAGTTTACAAAAATTTTACACGACGGTTGGAAATGACATACACATTACATATATCCTTCATGAGGGGAAATATAAGTTAGTTACATTTATTCGGCTGAAGACATCTCTGCCTGTCCCTATACAGAGAACATTAGCACGGGGCATGAGGAATACTGCATGGGCCTTGTCGGCAGCAGGCATTGCACATATGCTAAATGATAAGGCTGGGAGACTAGGCTAGACCCCATTCAAAAAGGCACATTAGAGCAACAAGGGCTCAGGTGGCACTAAGTATGGAAGCAACAATCGCACAAAGGACCAGGAGGATAGTATGAATGATAAGTCAGGAAATGACCAAAGGCTTTACCTGAACCACAAAACTGGAATTTTGCCTAATAGAGCCACTGTCAAGTCCCCTGGACGCCAAAAAAAAAAAAAAAAAGCAGATTGTAAACAATGACAGAAGCAGCCCTGCCCACTTCCATCTCCAGGTCCTGCAGGTGTGCACAATTTGTTTCTCAGTCACCATGCACCAGAGAGAACAAAGTCAACTGTTCCTCACGACCCCCAAAGGCAAGCTGATGCTCGCTACCCTGAGAACTATGGCCTTCCTGGACTCTCTGAGTTCCTTTACCGCACACGAGATCAGGGAGCCCTAAGCCCTGTTTTCCTATCTTTCTAGCCCAGTCCCTCCTAGGCACCCAGTTAGCATCCGGGGAAACTTTCCAGGGAATTGCCTTAGCATCAGGCAGCTGGTAGAGAAATCCTGCTGAGGTCTGAGCCCCTCACCACCCTCAGGTGCCTGAGTTGGCGTAGGCAGCAGCGGCAGCACTGGGAAGTAGCTTTTTATTTATTTTATTTATTTTTTTTATTTTTTATTTATTAACGATTTCTGTCTCTTCCCTACCGCCGCCTCCCCTTTCCCTCCCCCTCCCCCAGGGAAGTAGCTTTTTAAAGTGTCTTCCTGAGGTGGCCAGCCATTTACATCTGCTTTAACGGAGCACAGAGGCATCAGAGTCAAGAAAGGTTTGTTTTATCAGTGATCACAGGCTGGGTGGACAGCTGCTCTTCTAGGTTGCGACACAAGGTGGCCTGTGGGGCTCAGCATCTCAGAAGGCCACCTGAGCCACCCCAAGGCCCAGAACCACAGAGGCTCAGTATCTTTGCTTCTGCATGTTCCTGGGAGCGGGAAGAACAAAGTCCAAGGGCTCACAAGGCTTAGCTGAAATGTATGGTGGGACCCCAGGACGGGACCAGGGCAAAGGCCGAGAGCCTTCCCAGGGTACCTGCAGACAAGCGGGCGAGGGTGAGGTTGGCATGTGCCAGGCAGCAGAAGTTGGCTGTGGAGAGGCGTTTACTCCTGAACACAGGATCCTGGGTGCAGCCAAATGAGTTGCAAGCTGGCAGTACAGCCTGTGCCTTCTCTGGGCCCTGGTGCCAGCACGCAGCATGGCCCCACCAGCTGCTCACCTGCCATGCTCGGCGGTCCAGGATCAGGCTCAGGAGGCAGCAAGCAGGTTCCGTAGGAGGCCAGGGCAGAGGCAGTCAGGGTGGTGTCAGGAGGCCAAGTTGCACGCATGTGTACATGTGTGTGTTTGTGTGTGTGTGCCCAGCAGGGTGAACATTTCTGGTCTCCCTTCCTCTATTCTGACCCCCACATATACAGCGCCTGGCATCAAGCACCAAGTGAGTGAGCTGGCTGGAGCAGTAGAATGAGGACACCCCGGAAGGCTGGCTGCTAGGGACTGAAATGGCTGTTAGGGATGCTTTCGGACACTGTGAGGAACTGCGGGGGGGGGGGGGGGGGGGGGGGGGGGGGGGGGGGGGGGGGGGGGGGGGGGGGGGGGGGGGGGGGGGGGGGGGGGGGGGGGGGGGGGACCTCAAGGATTACAATAAGGATGAGTTCACGGTGACGTCATTGGTAGTACTTATGCTCACAAACAGTACTTATGCTTTGGCAAACAGGAGGGGGCACACCCATCACGCCTGTTCCCTGACCCCAAGAACCCAAATCACTTCCAGGTGATGGGAATATGAGTCTCGATGAAGTCATCCACCAGAAGCACCAGGGCTGCTCTGGGGACAACTAGGGCACTACAGGCTGAGGGGCTGGTTCGAGCAGGCACAGAAGCAAAAGAGGTCCTGAGTGACTTGTTCATAGAGGCTTGGAGGCCCCAGTGGTCATGCTGCTACGTCGCCCACCACAGCTCGGAGATGGGGGTATTAGGAAGAGTCCCCAGAGCTGTAGGGGAAGAACTTGCTGGCTCTATTGGGTGTGGTGGGTCCGGGTTCCGCCTCCTCACTCAGTTTGAAGAACATTTCCTGTTCCCGCTTCTTCTGGTTCAAATCCTCTTCCAGGGCCTGGGGAAGAGAGGGCAGATGGTTCTCAGTGGGATGCCAATCATTCCAATGGTAAACAGCGCACGACCTTCTCCGGACACCGGACAGCTCCCACCCAGGCTCAGGGGATGGGCGGAAGGTCTCTCCCTTCCTCTCCCTGAGGCGAGCATCCCCACCTCACCTCTTGCCAGGCACCTTGTAAATCCCAAGGAAATGCTGGTAAAGGAATCAGGGACACAGACAGCACTCTCCTGGCAGGGAAGAGCCAGATGAATAGAGAAAAACCAGGGGAGAGGATCTGATAGCAACTAAGTCAGAGATGGCAGACTGGCGCCACATCCTTATCAGGGCACTGTGCTGGGAAGACAGTCCCTCTGCCCCTCTGGGGGTCTGATCTTAGAAATATCAGGATTTCAGAAATTCTCAGGCCACTGGAGGCTGCTTTCCACACAGCACAGGAGCATCCTTTGGTTACGTGCTCATTTAACCCAACAAACCAGATCCCACCAGAAAAGACTTCCTAAAGATGCGGAGACAGCGCCAGTTCAGAAAGGAAGTGGAAGAGGTGGTAGGGAACGCGAACCATCAGACAACTTATCAGAGGAGAAACTGGATTTATGCAAAATCTTTACTTAAATGCTAGCAATTAAAAAGACCTGAAAAATCACTCTATTGCCTCAATGAAGTATAATGCGTTGGTAAACCGTGCAGCCCAGGGGTCCAGTGTGTGGCCTGCAGTGAAGGGGTCACTAACAGTTCTGCGGTGTAGGCACAGGATCATCTAGGAGATCACCCAGTTTCAAAGCCAGGAAGAGCTGAGCATGCCCACTCCAAATGGCCAGGATGTTCCCAAATCTGACAGCGCTAGTTTGATGCTGCAGTGAAAAATCCACCTCTGACCTCACAGGGCAAGTGGCAATCAAAAACGTGGGTCTGCCAAAAATACCTTCTGGCACCGGGCAGTGGTGGCACACGCCTTTAATCCTAGGTAGAGACAGGAGGATCTCAGTGAGTTCGAGGCCAGCCTGATCTACAGAGTGAGTTCCAGGACAGGCTCCAAAGCTACAGAGAAACCCTGTCTCAAGAAAACAAAAAACAAAAAACAAAAACAAACCCTTCTAGCTGTGTGCAGGGACCCCGGAGACACAGCTGAGTTTCTCTAGAGGAGGGGGGTTGGTCCTGTTAAGGTGTGAGCGTGGAATGTCAGCAGAGGCTCCTGTGCCTGAACACTCACAGGCAGGTGGGGTGGCTGGGGAGCCAGGGTCACGGGTGGAGGCTGGGTTGAGGGGTACAGTTCTGCTCTGCTTCCTGCCATTCGCCTCTGATGTGACCAGAGCCTCAACCCCCAGTGTAGCCAAAATAAACCTTCTGTCTGGTGTTCCACCACAAGACAAGAGAAGTAACTAAGGGGTCTTGTTCCCCAGACGTCTCATTATACATATGCAAATATCCCAACCTTGGAGACGGATCTGAAACCCCAAACCAAGCATCTGCTGGAGGGACTGAAGGCTGAAGCTCAAGTCTTGCCTCCTGCCCACCACAAACATTCCGAGGCAAAGCCTTCGAAGCGGGCAGGGCGCGTCTCCTGCTGTGCGCCAGACGGTAAACATTTAAACAAATTTTTCTGAGAATGTCACACACGAATACTGTATTTACCTCATTTCTTCCAACTCCCCCGCGTGTACCCCACTACTTCCTCTCTAGCCCGTGACCTCTTCTTCTATGGTTACCGTTATGAAGTCTATACATGTATGCGTGCACATATCCATATGTATATGAATACAGCCTGCTGAGTCCATTTGCTGCTGCTCTTCTGTATATGCGTTAGAAATGATTGCTTGGGATTGGCTAACTTCTCAGGGGCTGAACCCTACAGAAGACTGATGCTTCTCTCGGCAGCCATTTAACTACCTCTAACTCTTCATCTAGAGTGAGGCCATGTGAGATCCCCCCCCCCCCCCCCCCCGCTGGACTGTCAACCTATATTACTGTCACTGTGCAGGCCGTGTGTTAGTGATGTTGTTGAGCTCTCATGGGGGCAGTTCCCCTGTTTATAAGGGAGACGCTCTGCTTCTCAGACCAGAGTTTCTGCTGCAAGGCAAAATCAGCCATGCAGAAGGCAAACGAACGGATTGCTTTCTAATCAAACTTCTTTACAAATGGGTAGCCGGGCAGACTTAGCCCACAGGCAGCAGTGTGCTAACACTAGCTTCTATAGACACATTTTAGAATGCAGATAATAGGTCTGCATTTTACAGTCTAAAGAGGCAAACTGAGGAGGGAGAGCCCACGACTCTGAGTCTCTGCTCTGTCCTCACAGTGACCCCAGCAAATCAGGAAGTCTGGCTCACTCGGAAGGAAGTCATCTGAATTCTTCTAAAAATACTCCGCAGGGCATGATATAAGGGGAGGACAGTGCCCAAGGCTGTGGAAAAGCAAAGGCACAAAGGACCATCACCTCTGGGCCACCATGCCAGCAGCCTCTCAGGCAGCTGTGACAGAATCCTGCCCTGAGGCAGTACCACAGGCAGAGTGCAGGGCCAGCTCACCAAGCACACGCCTGCAGAGCTTCCAGGAGCCCAAGTGACTACCTCAGGTCATGGGCAGCTGCTGGGAGAGACAACTGCTCAGTTTCAGGATGTGCCCGGAAAGAGGTCCAGAACTGGACAGGCAGATGTACGTTCATTCTGTGATGCAGAGCCAGCAGGAACACTGTGTACCTGTGGGCTTAGCGTCACAAGTCCCAGCAGGCCACAGCCTGTCTCCAGTCCAGGTACACAGTGGCTAAAAAAAAACCCCTCAGGACATCAGGCCAAGTGGGGCACAAGGTCAAGGGTAGTTTAAGGTGGCTATGCTGCTTTGATACATGCTGTGGGCAAATGACAGCTAAACGGTCCTACGATCTCATCGCTCCCATCGCACTGAGGCCTGCGATGTCTGTGCTAGTCACGTGTCCTTTCTGCAACAAAATACCTGTCAAAGGCAATTAAAGGAGGAAACTGTCTCTTTTGGTTCACAGTCTGAGGGTCCAGCCCATCATGGGGAGGTAATATGGCAGGAGCAGGGGGCACCTGATCACACTGCTCAGGCCCGCAGTGAGGAGTCTGTCAAAATATCAACGAGCTACCACGGGTTCCTTCTCTACAGCTAAGGGCCCAGTCCAGCCTGACTCCAGCCTGAGAGACCCTGGAGATGCCCCGGAGAGACCCCCAACTTTGGAACCCTGTTACTATAGAGTTTGATAAAAATTGTGACTTAAGCTGCTAAGTCTATGACTGTTTGCCTTGGTGCAGGGGATGAACACAGAGCATCGCACATGTTAGGCAGGCGCTCTCCCCTCAAGCTGCACACTAGCCCAAGCACACCGATTTAGACATCAGGGAACCAATCCAGAAAGTAAGAATCTGGTGCTGGCCTTTGATCTCACAGAGCGACTTCCCAGGAGAAACGCCCCACAAACAGGGCCTCCAGCCTGGCAGCATGACTGACTGCTGCTCAGGACAGGTCCTCTTATTCCACGGGGCAGGGGCAGGAGGCTGCTCTCCCAGGGTACGGAGGGCTACCAGCGTTTAGCACAACAGGTAGGTAGGTCCTGTCTCTCAGGGACAGACCGATTTTAAGGATGCCACAAAGCAAGGATCCAAAAATAGGGAGGCTTCAGATGTCCTAGGCAGGTACCTGTGGTATGGCACCCACCAGCCCAATTCGGTACCTTCTTGCGCGGCCGCAGCTTGTCCCGCCATTCCTTCAGGCTCTGGTTATGGCTCTCATCCAGGGCCTTCAACTTCTGGGTTTCATGTTCCACCAGCAGGTGACACTTTTCATTCTGGAATAGGCAGAAAAAGGGTGAAAGTGAGGAGGCAGAAGCCAGGGGA
This sequence comes from Alexandromys fortis, assembly GCF_014885135.2. Taxonomy (NCBI): domain Eukaryota; kingdom Metazoa; phylum Chordata; class Mammalia; order Rodentia; family Cricetidae; genus Alexandromys; species Alexandromys fortis. Next base: position 723,519 of record NW_026067891.1, read on the forward strand.
ACCAGACCCCCTGCACCCTAGAGGGCACCGCAACTACCATGGGCTTATTATGCCTTAGCCATTATCCACGACTCTTCATGTGGTAATACAGTTGCAACAAGCTGCAACAAGCAATGCCTAGAGGACTATTCTAAAACACAAATGGTAATAGTTTTGAGTGGGTAAATTTACAGAAAATTTGTGACTTTCTTTTGAATGTGTGTGATGTGGGAAGTGATGTATGCTGTGAATATGTTTTATTGTCATTGGTTAATAAAGAAGCTGATTTCGGTCAATGGCTTAACAGAGGAAAACCAGGCTGAAAGAGATAGAGAGAGAGAGTAGGCAGAGTCAGAGAGACACCATGTAGCCACCCGCAGGAGACAGATGTGCTAGAACCTTGCCAGTAGCCAAGAGTCTCATAACAAAACATAAACACTACGCTGGGCGGTGGTGGTGCACGCCTTTAATCCCAGCACTAGGGAGGCAGAGGCAGGTGGATCTGAGAGCTAGTTCTAGGACAGGCTCCAAAAAAAAACCACAGAGAAACCCTGTCTCGAAAAAAATAAATAACAAAACATAAACACTAAATAATGGAAATGGGTTAATTGTAAGATATAAGAGTTAGCCAGAAATACGCTTAAGCTATTGGCTAAACAGTATTGCAAATAATACAGTTTCTAAATGATTATTTCAAGTCAGAGCAGCAGGGAACAAATGAGAGGCCTTCAACTACGTGTGTGTGTGTGTGTGTGTGTGTGTGTGTGTGTGTGTATGGTGTGTGCATGTGTGGGTATGCAGGCCATGGTGGACATGTGGAGTCACTTCTCACTTCTCCCCTTTGCATGGTTCTGGGGGTCAAACTGAGACTGTTAGGCCTGTACACAAGTGCTCTGCTCACTGAACCATCCCGCCTACCCTTCTGTGGATTTCTTCTGACACTGTCTAAGTTGTCTGTTTTTTGCAGCCTGTCCTGGAAATCCCTTCGTAGACCAGGCTGGCCTTGAACTCACAGAGATCCGGCCTCTGCCTCCCCGAGTGCTAGGATTAAAGGCATGCATCACTACTGCCTGGCTGCCATCTGTGTTTTTTAAAAAAGTTTTGGGCTGGGGCTGGAGAGATGGCTCAGTGGTTAAGAGCACTGTCTGCTCTTCCAGAGGTCTTGAGTTCAATTCCCAGCAACCACATAGTGGTTCACAACCATCTGTAATGAGATCTAGCGCCCTCCTCTGGCATGTGGGCATACATGGAGGCAGAGTGTTGTATACATAATAAATAAATGAATCTTTAAAAAAAAAAGTTTTGGGCTAGTGAGGTGACTCAGTGGGCAAAGTACCATCAACTCGGCGACCTGAGTTTGGTCCCCAGAACCCACTCTGGAAGGATGACAGAACTGGCTCCCAAAAGTCCTCTGAACCGCACATGTGTGCCAGGGCGTGCCCAAACTCACTATATATATTTGCATAAAATAAGTAAATAAATAAACTGCAGCCTGCAATTCCTGGTCTGAAGCCACCCTCCTGCTGGTACCTTTCAAGAGGCAGGACTGGGGGTGCGTGCCGCTGCAGGTGTGTGCTGCTGCAGGTGTGTGCCACTGCAGGTGTGTGCTGCTGCAGGTGCATGCCTGCACTACAGGTGCGTACCACTGCAGGTGTGTGCTGCTGCAGGTGCATGCTGCTGTAGGTGCGTGCCACTGCAGGTGTATGCTGCTACAGGTGCGTACCACTGCAGGTGTGTGCCGCTGCAGGTGCATGCCACTACAGGTGTGTGCCACTGCAGGTGTGTGCCGCTGCAGGTGCATGCCACTATAGGTGTGTGCCACTGCAGGTGTGTGCCGGCTGCAGGTGCATATCGCTGCAGGTGCATGCCACTACAGATACGTGCCACTGTTTCTAGCTACAATATTTTTTATGGCAACCCAAGCAGGCTAAATCTGTGTGTATGATTATTTACCTACAGAAATTATATGTATAATTATGCATTTGTCTAGTTATATATTGCATGACATATGTAGCTAATATATAATATCTCTTGCTTTGTGTCATTTTCTGAGGAGAGATCCCTGGCAAAGAACAAGGCGCAAAGAACAAGGCTAAAGCTAGCCCCATCTCCACAGCACGCTCTGAGGTGAGTCATCTGCTTCATAAATTTTACCTGAAATCTATCTGGTAGACAGGAGTGAGGTCCCCACTGGCTCCCTACAGGGACTCAATCTAAGGAAGGACAAGACCTTTATCCCCACACAAGGGCCCTCAGAAGGGTTTTATTTATTTATTTATTTATTTACTTATTTATTTTTGGTTTTTCGAGACAGGGTTTCTCTGTGAGTTTGGAGCCTGTCCTGGAACTAGCTCTTGTAGACCAGGCTGGTCTCGAACTCACAGAGATCTGCCTGCCTCTGCCTCCCGAGTGCTGGGATTAAAGGCATGCGCCACCACCGCCCGGCTCCTCAGAAAGGTTTTATTTTGAGCCTCAAGCTGAAAGCCTCTGGGAGTTTACAAAGTGGTCTAATCAGGAATACTTGGAGCAGCACTGTGCTGCTGTGACCGACTGTGAGAGGCATGTCAATACATGGGTCTCTCAGTCAATATTCACATAATGTCTTGAGAGAGGAATGCAAGTGCTTGACTAACGTCCACACGGAAGAGTCCCTGCCTGGCAACCTCCAAAGCTGGCCATTTCTCGGGAGCCTCCCTGCCTCTCCACAAATTTCCACCTGGGCCCAATGGCCTGAGCCACTTCCTGAAAGCCATAGAGGATGGAATCTGGGACTCATATGTCAAGAACAACAATGCCTGGATCAGCCACAAGGGGGCCCCAAGTACCAGATCCTGGACTGGGCCTTCAGATGTTCTGCTGTGGAAGTCCAGACACGGGTGCTAGGTCTGCCAAGTTCTGATGGACAAACACCTCCTGCTAGTTGATATCCCTAACACCAGGGGCCAAACACCAGGGGGAACCCAAAGCCAGGATTCCCGCACAAGCAAAGGAACTGCACAGCAGCTCAGACCCCAGAGTGTAAGGCACTTTCAGCTCCATCACCCCAAGTCTACACAGCAATCCTGCCACACTGGAGTCATTGCCTCCACCCAACGGCTATTTTAGAGGAGGCGTGTCTGCGAGGGTCGTACAACTTATCCCATAACAGACGGAGCAGTACGGCAGGCTGGAATCGGCGCACCTGGGCCTGCCTGCCGAGGATGTGGCCCTGCTGTGGAGCCCTTGGGGAAGCTGAGGCACGGGGCTGATTACCTGCAGCTGCTGCAGCTCGCTCATGTTGCTCTCGCACTGGGCCACCATGTCCCGCATCTGGTTCTCGTGTTTCTGCTGCTGCTGCAGCCTCTCGGCCTTCTGCCTCTTCTCCTCCTGCTGGGAGAACTGCAGAGAGAGGAGGGTACCATGGGTGCTCGCCCGGGTGGCTGGGTGGGGGCTTCGCCAGCCTCTGCCTGAGTCAGTGAGGCCCCTCCCAGGGACTGGGCAGCAATGCTCAGAGCCCAGCCTACCTCAGGCTATGCTCTCACTATTGAAACTCCTGTCCCGAGTGGAGACCCAGCCTCTGTCCCCACACCGGTAGGGACCAGACAAGGTGAGGTGACACGTGCTAGGACAGTTTACACAGACATCACAGGGGCCTACGTCAAACAGAAAACACAAAAGGAGGCTCTTGGGTGAGAACAGAGAACACCATGCACATAAAAGCATGGGATCGGGACTGGAGAGATGGCTTAGTGGTTAAGAGCATTGGCTGCTCTTCCAGAGGACCCAAGTTCAATTCCCAGCACCCACATGGCATCTCACAACTGTCTATAACTCCAGTTCCAGGTAATCTGTCACCCTCACAGACATGCATGCAAAACACCAATGCACATAAAATAAAAATAAATATTAAAAAAAAGTGTGGAATCATGAAAAGCACCCGTACATGACAAGTGTCAAAAGCGGATCTGTCTGTTCACCAGGGAGGAGTCTCCTGGGCTTCTGAAGCTCCCAGGCCCTGACTGACTTACACGTCCCCTCCCAGGACCCTGTCCTTCCATGGCCTTACCAGGTCTTACAGGGTCCCTCCGTGACCACTCCCCACAGCCTACCGGGTGCAGCCCCCACCTGCTTGATCTTCTCGCGCTGCTCGGAGGCACTGCCCGCGCCATTGATGTGCAGGCTCTTCTTGTACATGGCCATGCGTGTCTTGCCGTCGCTCCTCTGGATCTTGGGGAGCCGCGCCTTCTCCTGCTGCTGTCTAATCTTCAGCTGCTCCATCATACGCTGGTTGTAGCGCTGCATCTGCTCCCGTTCCTGGAGGGACACCAGGCAGAGGTCAGGGGAACGCTAGGCACAGAGGGTGCTTCGGAGCCAAAGGTCACCTCAGCACAGGAGCCAGGGAGTCAGAGCAGCACAGCTGACAGTTCGTGTCTACGGTTCAACACTATCTGTTCTTTAAATTTCTTTCTTTTTACGTTTACTTATTTTATTTATTTTTTTTCGAGACAGAGTTCCTCTGTAGCTTTAGAGCCTGTCCTGGAACTAGCTCTTGCAGACCAGGCTAGACATTTACTTATTTTATTGGGTGGGAGCAGGTTAAAAATGAGCATGGTCCTCACAAGACAAGTTTCAGGAATCAGCCCCCTTTTTCCACTATGAAGGTTCTGGGAATTGAACTCAGGTCATCAGGCTTGGTGGCAAGCTCCCTTATCCACGAAGTCATTTCACCAGCCCTGGTTTTTCTGTTGTTGCTGCTGTTGTTCTTTTAACATTACAGCGTACCCAACTACTGATGGTTTGACCCACATAAAAACAGTGCCACTCAGCTGAGCCCAATTCTGAATTTTCCTGGGCGAACAAAATCTAGTTCAGTATTCTGGATACTGGGCAGTGGCAGCGAGCTCACATGTCCCTGAGGGGACATACCCCACACTGGGCTGCCTCAGAGCCGGGCTAAGCAAGGCAGCCCAAGGCGGCTTGTTGTCTTCAACTCAGGATGGGTGCTGGGGATAGAAACCCTCTACAAGTCAATAAGCATCACCCTCTCTGTTCTTTCTCTTTTTGAAGGGTGGAGGTGGCGCAGTTTCAAGCAGCCCAGGACTGGTTTTGAACCGACAGAGCCCAGCACTGAGGCATTGAGGTGAGCAGAGGAGCCGTCTGTATCATCTGTGGCCCTTATACAACTAACTTGATTTCTGCCCCTCAAGCAGGGCACCCAGGAGACGGTCACAGCAGCCCCTCCAGGGTGCCGTCATGGCGCTGCCCCGCATCCCACCCCAGCCTCACCTTCTCGTGCTTGCGCAGCAGGTCATGCCGCTGCAGGAAGTACTGGTCCTTAAGCTGCTGCTTCACCAGTTGATGCCGCTCCTGCAACTGGTGTTCCTCCATCTCCCACAGGGCTGCCTCACGCTCTGTGGAGGACACGCCACCCGCACGGTAAGGGATGGACGGGGCCAGAGACCAGACAGATCTCCTGCCCCCTCCCCACCCCATCAGGCTCCTGCTGAGACTGAAGACCAACCCGGTGCTGGGCTCAGAGGAATGGGCACCTAGGCTACCTCATTACCACCTGGCTGATCTGAGTGGAGCAGAGGAAACTAAGAGATGATGAGCCCCCGCAGCCTGGGAGCTCAGGAGCTGCGGCAGGTCAGCAGGCAGGGAGCAGCTGGAGCTGGGACAGAGGCCCCAGCTTCCTCCTCTACCAAATGGCACAAGCATACCCTGAAGAGGAAATGTTCTCCACAGACACTGTTAAGGAAAATCTACATTAACGCCCCTTCTTTTCCGCTGGGCAAAGGAGAAGGGCTCTAAGGGAGAACCTGTGTGGAGATGATGCGGATGCGGGTGAGACCGTCCCGTGAGGAAGCAGATCCTCAGAGGGCACTGATCTGCTGGATCCTTGGGCTTCCTTGCCTTTCTGTTGCTTCTAAGCCATTTGGGCTTGGGATTCACTTGGAGTAGCGTCAACAGATCAAGGTGCATAGAACCCTCCTCAGGGCGGATCCCTCCCTACACGGTAGGCTCAGAGTGGGAGCTACAGGCCAGGACAGCATGAGGTCGGGGTGAAAACTGACGAGCACACAGTGGGGCCAGCGGCAGTCACACAAGCTGCTGCTTCCGTGTGCTGTGGTCACGGCTTCCCAGGGGCCAGGGGAGGGAGGGTTGCCTCTACTTCAGTCATCCCGAGTGACTCTGGGCCCCACCTCGGAGGAGCTCCTGCTTCTTGCTGAGGCACTCTCGCTCCTTGTCACAGATCTCATGCCTGTTTTCTATGGTGAGCTTCTTCATGGCCAGCTCCAGGTCCTCCTTCTGCTTGGCTACAAAGTCTCGGTCCTGAGGGAAGGACAATGAGACTTGGGTAACTTAGCGCATGCACACACGCTCTCTCTCACTGTGAAGATGAGGGCCTGTCTGCCTCTCTCACCAGCCTTGGTTGGTTTGTTTAAACTGTTTATTACATGTGTTTGAGTGCTGACTGGCATGTGTGTGTATGTACCACAAGTGCCTGCGGAGGCCAGAAGAGGGCCCCAAGTCTCCTGGAACTGGAGTTACAGATGTCCGCAGGCTGCACAATATGTGTGCCAACCCAGATCTCCAGCAGAAGCAGAAAATGCTCTCTGCTGAGTCATCTCTCCAGCACCAAGCCCTGTGCTTAAAAAAGTTATCTGCTTATAATAATTGTGAAGGTGTGGGCTGGAGAGATGGCTCAGAGGTTAAGAGCACTGACTGCTCCTCCAGAGGTCCCGAGTTCAATTCTCAGTAACCACATGGTGGCTCACAACCATCTATGATGAGATCTGGCGCCCTCTTCTGGCCTACAGGCAAACATACACTGTATACATAAGAAATAAATAAAATCTTTATAAAAAAATTATTGCACGGATGCAGTGTGCTGTTTCAGGACATGTGTGCCTGTGTACTGAGGAGTTTGGGGGAATTTGTATGTCCAACACCTCAGATAGTTATCATTCCTTTCTGTAAAACATTGAAGATCCTCTTCTCGCTGTATTGAAAATACATTATTATTGGGTAGGGTCATCCTTTTCTGTGCTACTACCGAACACAAAATTCCATTTCTTCATTTGGTTAGAAAGAGACAGGTTGTGAGGGACACTGAAAAGACTGGAAATCTGGAGTCAGGTCAAGTACTAGACTTTGCCCCACTGCCCTCAACTCTGCAGCATCTCCTTTCTGAGCTTTGTTTCTTCTGCAAATGGAAAACCAAAGAGCTTCTACCCCAAGGTACCACAAACACTTGACCAGATCGTATGTCAAGCATCTGCGAACATGGGCTACAACTGCTTGCACCCAGGGCTCAGGAGGCAGAATGTCCAAAGATCCCACAGTGGAGAAAGCAGGAGCATTCCAGCAAGGGGTGAGAGGCTGGACCGAGAGTAGGGTCAAGCTGGGAGGGGCCGGGAGGGCCAGGCAGCAGCAGGCACAGCGAGGAAGGCCTCAGCTCATGGACAAAGGGAGAAGGTTTTAAGCTGAGGGGAAAAAGGGTGACAGGGTCAGATTTATATTTCATACCGACAATACCCGCTAGTGCAAGAGAAAGAAGAAGCGCAAGAAAGCAAGAGGAAGCAGGGAGGATAGCTGGGAGCTGGGAGAGCTGTAACAACGGTGGGGATCCAGCAACATTGCCAGATACACGGGTCCAAAGATGGGAGAAATATGGATGGATGGATGGATGGATGGATGGATGAGTGGGTGGGTGGAAATATGTATGTGTCTGTGTATGTGTGGTGTATGTTTAGTATATATGTGCTCTAGAGCTTTGCATTGGTATGGTATTGGTTTACTGATACAAATTTAAGGTCAATTTTATTATACTGTGTATATGTATTTCTGATCTTGATTAAAGTACTGTGTTTGTGCAGCATATTTAAAAATATAATGTATAATTAAGAAATATAGGTTAATAGATAGTCATCCATGATAGTCAAGCTAACATGTAGTCATGTTAGTTAGGTTTTCTAGATGTAGAGATATATTTCAGATGGATAGGCATTCTTCAAGCCTTTCAAAGACAATGCACCTCCTGTTTACTTAGGTAATATTGTATTCTTCTGGAGTCTTTATTATAGTTTTCCTTAGTTATAATAAAAGATAAAGTAGATATAAATATTGTAAATATAATCCTTGTTTGATAACTGTTTTATGTAATTTAACTGTGTTAAAGTTAAAACCTTCCTTTTTATTTAAACAGAAAAAAGGAGGTGATGTGGGATTCCCCTCTGTATGCTGTGATTACCATTGGTTAATAAAGGACTGCTTTGAGCCTATAGCAGAGCAGGGCAGAAAGAGCTAGGTGGGGAAAACTAAAGTAAATGCAGAGAGAAAGAAGGGTGGAGTCAGAGAGAAGCCATGCAGCCCTGCCAGAGACCAACTCCGAAACTTTAGCTGGTAAGCCACAGCCACGTGGCGATACACAGTTTAATAGAAATGGGTTATGTATGAATTAACCAATAAGAATCTACAGATAATGAGCCAAGCAGTGATTTAATTAATACAGTTTCTGTGTAATTATTTCGGGGCTAAGTAGCCAGGAACCAATTAGTGGCCCCCTTCTACATATATGTATGTTGCATGGTATGTGTTGGGACATGTGTGTGTTGTGTGTTTATACAGTGTATTATATGTGTGGGGAGCATGTGTCATGTGTGCGTGCATGTGTGTGTATGTGTGTCAGGAGGTGATGGAGAAGTGGAGGGAAAGGATGGGTCAGGAACAAAAGTTCTGGCCCCAAAACAGGACAGGGACAAGTTCCTCCTCAGGACATAATAACAGAGTTAGGTCTGAAGACTTTGATGTCCTTTAGATACCAAGTAGGCAGGTGACTGATCTTGGTTAACAGGTGATGAGACATATAAACAAGTTGCAGTAAGGTAGGCTGGACTAAAGTGCAGGCTGCATTGGCCAGAGACACCAGGGCTCACTCTTGGGGTGCAAGGACGATCAGGGAGGATAACCACGGGGCCAATGAATGATGGGCTAGATTTAGGTATTCAAAACAGGAGGTGGATATTGAAGCAGCAAGCCTGGGCAAGTTAAGGGGGGAAGGATTTGGGTCCCTGCTTCATGACTGTGGCCAAGTGACCAAGTCTGGGGACTCACAAGTAGCTGCTTCTTCTGTGAGTGTTCCTCCATCTTCTGCTTCATGCTCTCTTTCCGCTGCTGCCGGGGCAGTTTCTCAACCTCATTCTTCACCTGTAGCAAACATGGCAGAAGTCACCTTACACCAGGACCTTCCCATAATGGACACACTGCAGGCATGGCAGAGGTCACCTTATACCAGGACCCTTCCTATTCTGGAGCACTGTGAGTTTTGGTCACGCCTGACCCATGAAGTATCTATTGCACAGATACACTGTCAATACCTAGGGTCTGTTTCTGTGTGAGCCCTGTTCCTCTGCTGACTGTAGTCTCTAAGGTGCAGGTGGTAGACTCCCTCCAGCCTTACAGAGCCTCTAGGCTGGCACGGGATCCAACACTGTTGATCTGATCAACACCATCAATCTGAACAAGATTGACAATCTGAACAACACTGTCAACCTGAACAGCACTGTCATACAACACTCTACCCAGAACACAGAAGCATGCATGGAATATTTACTAACAGTTTTTTTGTTTGTTTTTTGAGACAGGGTTTCTCTGTAGCCTTTGGAGCCTGTCCTGGAACTAGCTCTTGTAGACCAGGCTGGCCTCAAACTCACAGAGATCCGCTTGTCTCTGCCACCACTGCCCAGCCTTTGCTAACAGTTCATAAAAAGAATCTTTTTTTTTTTTTTTTTTTTTTTTGATTTTTTAAAGACAGGGTTTCTCTGTAGCTTTGGTGCCTGTCCCGGAACTAGCTCTTGTAGACCACGCTGGCCCCGAACTCCCAGAGATCCGCCTGCCTCTGCCTCCCAAGTGCTGGGATTAAAGGAGTGCGCCACCACCGCCCGGCTCATAAAAAGAATCTTAAAGTTTTAAAAATTTCATAGCAAAATTGTAAGCAGCCCACAGGTCAATGAGGAAGTTGCAGAGTATATTAGAAAAGAATTTGAGTCAGGCCCTGGTGGCACATGCCTTTTATCCCAGCACTCAGGAGACAGAGGCAGGCAGATCTCTGTGAGTTCAAGGCCAGCCTGGTCTACGAGAGCTAGTTCCAGGACTGGCTCCAGCCCTATCTCAAAACAAAACCCTATCTCAAAACAAAACAAAACAAACAAACAAACAAAAAACACAAGAATTTGAACTGAATGAAAATGAAAATGTGGCCCGTCCAAGTTTCTAGGATGAAGTTAGTGCATAGAGGAAAATTTCAAGCATTAATCCTCAGAAAAAGAAGAAAGTCTCCAGTCAATTATCTAAGCTTCCACAGTGATTTTACAGCAATAAAAGCAATTTAAATCTAAACCAAATGCAAAAGCAGAAACCAATAACAATAAAAACAGAAAAAAAAAACAGTGAAAATTAGGGCTGAGTAGTGGAGAGTATTTGTCTTATATACACATGGGTCTAGAGTCCCACCCTTCATAATCACAAAATTAAAAAGAAATTAAAGAAAGAATGAATATCAATGAAACAAAGAGCGGCCTCTTTGAAGAGGTCAGTAGAACTGGTTCAGTCATTGTAGAGGAAGGAAGAACAGTGGAGGGAGGGGATGGGACGGTAGGGGAAAGGCGAGAAAGGGAGAACGGGAGAAGAGAGACATCCATGGACGGAGAGCATCAGTGTAGATCCTACAGGCCAAGGAGATGCTAAGAGCGAATTACCAACAGCAATCAGATCCTGTAACAACAGACAAATGCCTGGAACGATAGAAAGTACCAAAACTAATTCAAGAAAAAGTAGCTACCTTACACAGGCATCATAAGAAAACCATAGACCGGGCTGGAGAGATGGCTCAGAGGTTAAGAGCACTGACTGCTCTTCCAGAGGTCCTGAGTTCAATTCCCAGCAACCACATAGTGGTTCACAACCATCTGTAATGATATTTGGTGCCCTCTTCTGGCCTGCAGCCATACGTGCAGACAGAACACTATATACATAATAAATAAATAAAAAAAAAGAAAGAAAACCATAGACCAATGTCCTTATTCACAAAGATTCAAAATTCCTTTATAAAACACTGGCAAATGGAATCTTATAATGTATAAAAAGAATAATAGATAATGACCAAATGAGGGTTTTTTGTTTTGTGTTTTTATAATTTATTTGTTTGATTTATGTATATGGATGTTTTGTCTGCATGTATATCTGTACATGCCTGGCCATAAGAAGGTGTTGGATCCCTTGGGACTGAAGCTATGGATGGTTGTGAGCTGCCATGTGAGTGCTAGGAATTGAATTCAGGCCCACTGGAAGAACAGCCTGTGCTCTTAACCTCTGAGGCATCTAGAGATCCAGGCCTCTGCTTTGGTTTTGTTTTTTTTTTCTTTGCTTGTTTGGTTTTGTTTGTTTGGCTGGTTTTTCATTTTTCTTTTTCTTTCTTTTTGATTTTTTTGAGACAGAGTTTCTCAGTAGCTAAGGAACCAGTCCTGGAACTTGCTCTGTAGACCAGGCTGACCTTGAACTCATAGAGATCCTCCGGCCTCTGCCCCTCAAATGCTGGGATTAAAGGTGTGCGCCACCATGTCCAGAGGCTTTTTTTTTTTTAATATTTATTTATTTATTATATTATGTGAATAGCATTCCTTCCACGTGTGCCTGTAAGCCAGAAGGGGGCGCCAGGTCTCATTATAAATGGCTGTAAGCCACCATGTGGTTGCTGGGAATTGAACTCAGGACCTCTGGAAGAGCAGTCAGTGCTCTTAACCTCTGAGCCATCTCTCCAGCCCCCTCCAGAGGCTTTTTAAAGTCAGTATCTCACCATGTAACTCTGTCTGGCTTGGAACTTGCTATGTAGACCAGGCTGGCCTCAAACTCATGTAAGACTTTAAGACAATCCTGAAGCCATTTTTGACAATTCTGAATCCTCTCAGCCTCTGTGCCATAGTGCTTCCCCTCCTCCCCTGCCTCCCCTGGGAACCAAGGACCTAACAGCTATACTCGCACGTACTCAGTTCCTGAACAATTACCCATATACATATGCTTTGGTTCGGTCCCCTGGGAAACGGGGTCAAAATGACCTCTTACCTCATCTGATCTGGCAACAGCTCTCCAGTCAATTATTGGTAATAGCCCTTTCAAATAAGCCAATCAGAATAGTCAAAGAACAACCCCCCTTGCTTCTGTGGCCCCTTTAAAAGTAGACTGTACCCGCTATTCGAGGTCCCTAGGCTTCCCGAATGCTGGGGGAACCTGTCATGACAGAATTAATAAAATCCTCATGCTTTTGCATCGGCTGTGGTGTGTGGTCTCTGGGGGCGACTCCTTCTCGGTGTTTGGACGCCAGAGTCCAACACTCAGAAGAGATTCACCTTTCTCTGTCTCATGAGTGCTGGGATTAAAGGTATATGCCACCCAACCTGGGTATAACCAAATGTGTCTTATACAAAGAATGTAAAGATAGATTAATATTTGAAAATAAAATAATTTGTTTCAACAAACTACAGAAGAAAAAATATATATAAAATTATGTCAACTGAGTCATACAAAAAATTAAAATATTCAATATTCCTTCATGATAAAATCTATTCATAAACTCTTAGAGTTTCATTAGCTTGGCCTGAAAGCCATCTATGAAAACAAGACAAAGTCAGGGATGGGGCTGCAGGCCTTTAATGCAGCACTCAGAAGGCAGAGGCAGGCACAGGGGCCAGGGCAGGAAGAGCTCTGAGTTCAAAGCCAGTCTGTTCTACACAGCCTGTTCTAAGATGGCCAGAGTTATTTCGTAAAATCCTGTCTTAAAAAAATAATAATCAGAATCAAATCAATGCTCTGTTACTAACATCAGACTTAATGAGGAAATAATATTGAGTGTGTTCCTTCTGAGACTGGGAACAAGGAGAAAGGACGTCTACTCTACTGTTTCTAGCTAACTTCCTGCTGGAACCTGAGCCAGCACGCCAGAGCAGTAAGAGGCGTATCAATTGGAAAGAAGAAATTAAACTGTTTCTGTCTATACAGAAAACCTCAAGGAACCTACCAAAGAAAAAAAATACCAGGATAACATAGTAAGGCTAGATACAAGACTATTGCACAAACAGCAATACATCCCCATACTCTCATAGCTAAACTGATACCTTAATTTTTATTTTATGTATATCTGTGTACCACATGTTTCTGGTGCCCACAAAGGCCAGAAAAACGAACTGGGGTTCCCCAGAACTGGAGTTACAGACAGTTGTGTGCTACCATGTGGGTTCTGGGAACTGACCCTGGGTCAACCCAAGAAAACACAAGTGTATAAAATGCCTGTGGATAGAAGTCTCAGAGTTGTTCTGATGGCCATTCCACCCAAACTGACCCAGTCTGAGTTGTGGCAGGCTTCTCTCCAGGATCAGCTGATGCTGTGATGGGTGTGAAAGGGCAAAGGGAGGAACTGCCAACTACAGGAGGGTCCCAGACACTGGAGTGAACACTGGTGAGAGACAGACAGAGGAACCTGTATGACATACAGACCCAAAATGCACCACACCAGATCCGCTTATATATGCTCGACTCCTTTTCCACAAAGGCAACTTAGCAGAGGAAGGTGAGCATTTTCAACATAAACACTGGGGCAGACATCCCTAGCCAAACCCATTCACACCCAACCCAGACATCTCTAACCAAACCCATTCACACCTCATCCAGTCATTCCTAGCCAAACTTATTCACACCTCATCCAGTCATTCCCTAACCAAACCCATTCACACCAAACCCATTCACACCTCATCCAGTCATCCCTAACCAAATCCATTCACACCCCACCCAGACATCTCTAAACAAACTAATTCATACCCCATCCAGACATCTCTAAGCAAACCCATTCACACTCATCCAGATATCTCTAACCAAACCCATTCACACCCCATCCACACATCCCTAGCCAAACCCATTCACACCTCATCCATCCAGATATCTCTAGCCAAACCCATTCACATCTCACCCTTTACAGAATCCAACTCAAAATGTCCTCACATAGAAACAGAAAACCAAATGTGGCAAACTGCTGAAAGACTGCATCCCATGGGGTTGGGGAAGGATTCCCTGGTTTCTTAGATAAGCCCCTAAAAGAATCACGCGGAAAGAAAACAAGACACTATTAGGAGCACTATAAGACAAGGCATGGGAAGAAAAGAAACACAGCAAAATAATACCTCACAAAGTACTGGCAGTCCAAATATAAAGAGAACGTCAGATTTCACTAAAAAGAAACCAATCTCCCAGCTAAATAAAGGAGCAAGAGATTTTTGAGCAGACCCATCACCAAAAGTGACATACGGTGACAAAGAAGCAAATGCAAAGACACATGTCACTGGTCATCAGAGAAATGAAAACTCAAAGTCACAGTGAAATGCCACTTCACACCCATCAGCGTGGCTAAAATAAAACAGTAAAGTCGCTAAGACCAAGTGTTGGGGAAAAGGAGCCACCAGACCGCTCCTGTTGCTGGAGACAGAACGGATCCGGAGCGTCTGGAGGAGCATGGCAGCCTCGACGTGTGCTTTCCACTTGACTCCCGAAGTCCACCAGCCTAGCCTGTCTCACCCTCTCTTCTAATTCCTAGGCTTTTATAAAATGCTCTCAGGTTTTGTTGGCTAAGTCTGGTACCATGTTTTCTGGCCTCTCTGCTTTACATGGATTTCCCATCTGCGGCATGACTGACTCTGGGGACCTGAGAGAGAACAGGCTGTCCTATGTATTTACAGGATGTCAGCAGTATTCCTGGTTGTGAGATCAACAGACTAATTCACTCCATCCCCAAGCTGTGACACGCCCCCAGATGTTTGTAGACATGGCCAACGTCTCAGAGAGCCAGGGACAGAAGACTCATAGTTGATAGGCACAGGCTTAAGTAAAATTCCTAAATGAATAGTGTATCTGTGCACCGTGGCCTCTGTGTCAGTATGGTGCCCTGTCCCAGCTCAGTGACCATGAGAGCTATCACAGACTTAGAACTGTGCTTTTACAAGCTGACTGCTTTGGTCCAGGGGACAGATTAAAGCAGCAATAGACAGAGAGCCCAGGTTCTGAGTTCTCTGTTAAAAACATGGAAGACACAAGCAACAAACACTCTTACATCTGGTGACAGAGGGAGGAGGCAGAAGAGGAGTAAAAGCAGAGTCCTGTGGGGCCACTCATCAGAGAAGCAGACCCAAGGCCTCACGGGACCCTTTTCGGGCCAGCACTGCTCTCTGGCAGAGCTGTGCGATGAATGGCAGGCCTGGCAGGGCGGGGAGAGAGCTGAGCGAGTTCCACCAGGTGGCAGATAAGCTGCATTCCCGGGCAGTGACGTCCTTGAAGTTACTGAATGTCTCAGCACCTCTTTTTTCCCACCAGAAAACAATCTAGCTTTTAACTAAGAAGCCCCCAGGGTTCCTTCCAGGGATATGGCATGCAGGGCTAGGGAACTCTGAACCATTTAATAAGCTCAGCTTCACGACAGGGACACACTCTGAGGAACAAGTCATTACATAATTTCATCAGCATGCAAACTGAGTAAACCTTGGGAAACCTAATGAACCGACTTTCCCCTCGCCATAGCTCCCGGTACAGTACAGCGACCATCTGCACGGAAGTTACGCTGCAAGGGAAACCATGAATGACCTAGAGGTGACTGAAGGCACTCAGAAAGTGTGTGCGGGTTATACACCACTGTGTAAATGCAGGAGCCTTAAACCCGGGGGTGCCACCGAGTGAGTCAGTGAGGAACATCTATACGGTTCACCGGACTCGGGACTGGAACCCCAAGAGTTCTGGAAAGAGAGTAAACGTGAGCCTACAATGAGCTGCTGAGCAGAGGGCTATCCTCAGACCACAGCAATCAAGCCTGGAAGAATAGCCCCAGGGACACTAAATGCAGTGTCCTCCGGAGAAGCTGAAAGGACACAGATGTCAAGCTTCTTCTTCCCGTGAAAACTTTCAAACAAAACAACCAAGGAGGGGGGAAAACCATGTCAAACTAAACCGGGAACTTTGGTGTGACTGAGTGGTAGGGAACCTGCATAGCACACACAAGGGGCTTTCCCGGGGGAGGGAGGGAGACATCTCAGCCCTGTCTGTGCACAGGGCATCTGGGGCTCAAGTGCGGCCCATACCTCCCCATGTTGGGGAAGCTAAGGGCTGGAACACCCTTCTGTAGACTCCCAGGAGGAAGGAGGTGAATAAGCAGACAGCAGCACCCAGCACCGGGTACGAAGTCCCCAGCAGAGCACAGTCTGCCAGGCTATGGCTCTGGGAATCCGGGTCATGTCATCTCAGGGCCATGCATGTCCTTGCCTCCCACTTCCAACTGAGGGAGGAGAAGGACAACCAAAAGAGGGCGGAGCACAGGGGACAGCATCTGCTGGGCTTCTCCTGCATTGCCTCCCCTTGTGGGAAAAGCACCTCAAGCTTTAGAGGCCACCATCTCTTTCATCTTTCCTGCTCTCTTTCATCTAAGCGGATGTGAAAGAAGTTAACAGAAGCCACTCAGGAAGGACAAGACAGGAAGGTGGCATCCAAAAGGCAGAGAAAGGACTAAAGTGTCATTGCTTTGTGGCTGGGACACCAGGATCCCAGTGGGGCTGCTCCCAAGATCTTGGGGTAATTGGCTCCATACAGCCCCTCTGTTAGGAAAGGAGGCCGTGCTGGCTATTTTTATATCAACTTGATACAAGATAGAGTCATCTGAGAACCTCAATTGAGAAAATGCCCTCATAAGACAGGCCTGTGGGACATTTTCCTGACTGACGATTGATGGGGAGGGCCTGGCCCATTGTGCATGGGGCCACCCCGAGGCTGGTGGTCCTGGGTTCTATAAGGAAGCAGGCTGAGCAAGCCATGATGAGCAAACCAGTAAGCAGACCCTTCCATGGCCTCTGCACCAGCTTCTGCCTCCAGGTTCCTGCCTTGTCCTCCCGATGATGGACTGGGCAGGAGAAGTGTTAACTGAAACAAACCCCTCCTTCCCAAACTGCTTCTGGCCTCGGTGTTGTATCAGAGAAATAGAGGCCCTAACTAAGACGAGGCCAATCCTCAGAGCAGAGGCCCCGCCCCATCCCGCCCCCCAGAGTCCCATCACCTCCTTCTTCATCTGCTTGAGCTGCTCCTGGAACTTGGCATAGTCTCGATCCTGCTCCAGGCGAATCCTCTTGGCTTCCTCCCTCCGGCGCACACTGTGATCCTGCTCCATCTTCTCCACCTGCTGCTTCTGCTGCCGCTCCAGGTTCTCCAGCTCCATATCAAAGTGTTTCTTCTTGGCCTGGAAGGTGCACAGACTCAGAGGCATCCAGCAGAACTGCCTTATACCTCAGAGTCATACCTCAGAGTCTGTATTAGACTCAGATGTGAGCCCCGGCCCTGCCACCCTTTGCTGTGTGCCCCAGGGCAAGTTCTTTTTTTTTTTTTTTTTTTTTTTTTTTTTTTTTGTAGACCAGGCTGGCCTCGAACTCACAGAGATCCACCTGCCTCTGCCTTCTAAGTGCTGAGATTGAACCAGCCCAGGGCAAGTTTTTAACCTCTCTGAGTTGTTTCCTTGTGTGGCCTGGCAGGACAGTGGCATGGCAGTCCACCTCTAAGGGTGTCCCTGTGCAACTGGGGGTCACTGTGACCCGACCACCCCCTCCGACAACACCTTCACCTGAAGAGAACATGGAGGCCAGGAGCCCCGGGGCCTGTCTCCTCCCCTCACTCACGTTGATTTCTTGTTCAAAACGTTTGTGCATTTGCTCCAGCTGCATCTCATGTTTGCTGTTCAGCTGCGTCTGGTTCCGATGCTCTTCCTTCTGCAGAAGCCGAAGCTCTCGGAGTTCCTGGCGCCTGCAGATGAGCAGACAAACATTTCCTAGTGAGAAGGGCGCCTCTGAGACCACAGTCAGGGTCACAAAGGGATGGGTTGTGGAGTAGAATCCCACTGACTGAAGCAGAGACACAGTCAGGATTCAGGCTTCATTTGATATACTGAGCGATAACAAGGTGAGCATCCTCCATGTATAAAGAGCATTTACAGGTCTGGAGAGATGGCTCAGGGGTTAAGAGCACTGACTGCTCTTCCAGAGGTCCTGAGTTCAATTCCCAGCAACCACATGGTAGCTCACAGCCATCATAATGAGATCTGGCGTCCTCTTCTGGCGTGTGGTTATACATGGAAGGAATGCTGTCTACATAATAAATAAATAAATCTTTAACATTTACAAATCAGTAAGGAGGAAGGAACTAACCACCAACCCCACAAGTGGTACACAACATCGTAATATGAAAAGACATAAAGCAAATGAGTATAAAATTAAGAAGAAACTTTAAAATTATTTATATGATAAGAAATACAAATATAAAAGAAAAAGCATTTCATTAAACAGACAGGCATGTAGGGGAATTCATACTCCATGTGTTACTGATATAAATTAGCAGAACATTTTGAAAGATACTGGCAATACCTTGATATCTTTTGGTACCCTACTCTCACTTCTGGATTGGATGAGGATGTTTGTAACAACGTCATTTGTCCTGGCATTCCATACTGAAGTCCTTTTCTCTAAGATCCTGATACAAATCCAGGTCACCCACCAGGGCCTCAGCAACTGCAGATTCCCTCGGCACTCCTCCAGTGCTGGGATTCATCTCATCTGTCAAGTTCAGCTCAGGGTGATGGTAATGGTCCCTACGAGCAATCTCTGCTCAGCCCAGGCACTCACAGCTGTATTAACCATTCCTTCCTTCGCAGTGTGCAGCACAATCAAGAATTAGCTTGTATACCATGTCTGGAACCCATAGGTATAAACTCGATGTGGGGGATAGCTTCGTGTATCTGGACTTCCATTTGGACCTAAGTGGTAGGTGATGCCTGAGTCAATAATTGGGTGGATGTATGGAGAGATGAATGGCAAGCGAATAGGTGGGTGGATTAAATGGGTGAATAGACAGATAGATGGGTAGACGAGTATAGATAAGAGTAGGGGGGTGAACAGATGGATGAGTGGGTAGATGGATGGATGAGTGGATGGATGGATGGATGGATGAATAGATGGATGGATGGATGGATGAATAGATGGATGGATGGATGGATGGATGAGTGGGTAGATGGATGGATGAGTGGGTAGATGGATGGATGAGTGGGTGGGTATATGGATGGATGGATGGATGGATGGATGGATGAATAGATGGATGGATGGATGGATAGATGGATGGATAAGTGGATGGATGGATGAATAGATGGATGGATGGATGGATGGATGGATGGATGGATGGATGGATGGGTGGATGGATGGATGGGTGGGTGGGTGGATGGATGGATGGATGGATGGATGGATGGATGGATGGATGGATGGATGGATGGATGGGAATTAGGTAAGACAGAGAAGTACAGACATGGATATGCAGATAGATTTGGGTAGATGGGTCACTGGGCATGTGTGAGTGGATGGACAAAAGAGATGGGTGACAGATAGGTAGATGTGTGGATAGATGAATGCAGGAGAAGGGGTGTCAAGTAAAACCACGTTCCTTTTGCCTCAACCCCCACTTCACACTGGAGACAGGCCCAATACCCAGCATCCTCAGGGCACCTCCACCGGTTCCCACACTGGTGCCTCCCCAGACTTGCCTGAGAAATCTCATCTCCTCGTCTTTCTTCTCATCTTCGCTGATGATCTTGGAGGTGGTGATGCTCACCTCCACACCGTCCACCACAAACCTGCGGGTCCGCTTAAGGGTCTTGTTGTGCAGTTTTGAGCCCTGGCAAGGAGAACGTGACCAAGCTCAGCTAGAAATCCACGGTGGAGACAGGGTGAGGTCCACAGCCTGAGCCCAGGAAGGATGAAGCCATCCACAGTGCCCCGTCCTCCAGCTTCCTAAACAGGATCTAAGCGTCTGGCCTTAGACCCCCTGGCTTCTGCTGGTCTCGGCTTCAGACACCATGCAAGGCTCTTACCTCACCGAGGCATTCTTACAAAACACTATCTCAACATCCAAAAGGGCTGTTTTCATCCTCACAGAACACTGCTGGCTTTGTGACCCTGGACAAGACTCTGGGCTTGCCTGAATCTCAGCCTTCTACACTGTCCATGGAGTGTCAAAACAGAACTTGCCTCTTTGGGTGGTCATGCAGATTTGATGAGAAACACATGGGGTACATAAGGCATGGCATTTACTTCTGTCAGTCATGACCACAGAGCACAGTCCATATTAGATTTGGTGGCCTCAGTTAGCCAGCGAAGTTCTATAAAGTCTGCTTAGGGAGGACCTGGCCCTGGAAGGTGTCGTGGAGGAAGTGCTCGATTCTGATTCAGATGAGGGCTTAGGGGTCTACAGTGGTTATCTGATGGCCTCTGTCCTACCCACTGCCTCAAACTCCTGAAATCCTTCCTCCTAGAACACAGCCCTGCCTCTCTATCATGGCCCATGGGCCTCCCACCCCCTTCAAGAGGAGTGGGCACACCAGGGTGGCTAAGAGTTGGCACCTCACACTGTATGCTGTTGCCCAGAACACTTTACCTGGGCTCTGGGCACTCAGAGCCTTCTTTTTTAAACGGTGCTGGGGATTGAACCCAGGGCCATGTGCACCCTACCATCAAGGGTGGTACCTACATCTCCAGCCCCACTTAGTGCCCTTTTAGGAGGAAGAAGTACAGGATGATACTTCTTCATAAAAGCCGCTGGCCACAGCTGGACAACTATGGTGAACAACAATCTGTGTCAGTTCTGAAGAAATGAAGAGAAAAGCTGCCGTGGACACGTCTGTTTGACCGAGCCTCTCTCTGATCCAGAGGCTACTGAGGAGCTGGTGGGCTGCTCCTGCCTTTGCTGCCTTATACTTAACAGATATGCAAATCTCTACCATGTGTGTTACACTGAGTAAGTCTTAGAAGGCAATACAGAAGTGCACAGCATCACCCCATCCCCCTGCTCCCTTAAGTCAGTCTTGTTTGGGGGTTCAGGTGGCCAACAGTAAGTTTAATGGTATCGCAGAACTGCCAGGGGCAGGCAAGGAAGGGGGTCACCCCCCCTAGCTGCTGGAATAGGAGGGGCTAAAGGCCCACAAGGACAGGAGCCCCGCCCAAGGCCTGACCACTCCCTGCTTCCACCCACACAGCCTTGTGCCAGATGCCAACTTCTTTTCGTCCCTACTGCCCATCTGGAAATCGTGGGAGGAAGCGGCCCTTCGGTTCCACTTAAAGCACTTTGCACAGAATGGCTACAGTCACTTAATGTCACCCGCTGCCAGACAGGAGGCCAGAGAGGAGAGTGAGTCCAGTTCCCCTTGCTGAGTCTACCTGCCAGTCACTGGTCACGCAGCTAACCCCCAAGCAAGAGAACTTCCACTCCCGGAATGCTCTTTCCCCAGTTTTAGGCCCTTTAACCAAACTTTAAAATTTGAACATATGGAGGTGGAGAGATGGCTCAGAAGTTAAGAGCACTAGCTGCTCTTCCAGAGGTCCTGGGTCCAATTCCCAGCACCCACATGGTGGCTCACAACCATCTGTAATGAGATCTGGTGCCCTCTTCTGGCCTGCAGGCATACATGCAGACAGAACAATGTATCCATAATAAATAAATAAATCTTAAAAAAAAAATAAAATAAAGGGGCTAGATAGATGGCTCAGCAGTTAAGAGTACTGGCTGTTCTTCCAGAGGACCCAAGGTTCAATTCCCAGCCCCTACATGGCAGCTCTGAACTGTTGAAAATCCAGTTCCAGGGGATCTGACATCCTCACACCAATGCACATAGAAAAACAAAATAAATTATAAATAAAATAAAATTTAAGCATGCAACATTAATGTCTTATACTGACCCAAACGTGGGATATTAAGCAAAAATCACGAGCCATTTAAAGTAAGAAGATGCTGGGGATGTGTGTGTGTGTGTGTGTGTGTGTGTGTGTGAGTGTGTGTGTATGTGTGTGGTGCTTAGCCTACACAAGGCTCTAGGTTCACCCCAGCACCTCTTATGGATATACAAATCAAGTACAATATAAGTAGCTTCTGCTTGCTTTTGAGACTGGAATCTGAGCATGGCACACTGGCCAGCATGCCTGCTCTGGCCCCAGGGTGATAGGTGAATTTACCTTGAGAGACAATGAGCCCGTCTCTTTATTCAGTGACAGGTCAGCAGACAGGGAGGTGCTGTAGTCCATGCTCTCTGAGGTAGACACGGTGCTGCAGTCTGAAGCCCTCTTAACATGGCTTGGAGTTACAGAGCTGGGGAGCTCCAGGCCACCATTGGCCAGCTTCTCTCCACCCAAGGTCTCCAGGGCACTGCTGTTGGGGCGGCTCTGGTTTGCCTTCTGGGACTTGCTGGCTGCAGGACTGGGGTCCTCAGCCTGGCCAGTGACTTGTTTCTCTTCGGCTACATGAATTCTGGCATCCATGGACAATGGTCGGGACTTCCGGAGGGTAACGGGTACCTTTAAGTCATTGTCACTCTTGGGGACCACATCCGCAGGGCTGACGGTTTGGAGAGGCCCATCCCCTGAGGGTTGGCTACCGTCCACAGGCTCCCGAGGCTGACTGGGAGGCAGGGTAACACAAGAATCCTGGGGAGGCTTGTCAGAGTTGAGGCTTGGCTCAGTTGCACCAGCAGAGTCCTGAATGTGGTTGGCCAGGGGCTAGAAAAGAGTCAAGGCTGAGCCTCTGGGAGCCCAGGCCCCACAGGCGACAGGCCAGCAGAGCAGAGCAGGGACCCTGAACCTAGTCTCCATACACTTCCCACAGCCTTTCCTCAACAGGCTGCCACTGGGTTGAGAACTCACCTCCTCTCTCTAATTGCTATTTCTACCAAAGCATTGCTCCTGTCCTACGAGGATAACAGGCTGTGGCTGGCTGTTGAGAGTCCCAGCCAATTGTCACAGTGTGGGGAATACTCCTGTCTCACCTGAGGCCAGGCCTCCCAATTTCTCAACAATTGATTTCTTTTGTTGTTTTTCTGTGATAGGGCCAAGTAGGTCAGGCTGGCCTCAGACTTGCTATGCAGCTAAGCATCACCATGAACTTCTGATCCCCCTGTCTCCACCTCCCAAGAGTTGGGATTACAGGTTTGCACTGCCATGCCAGTTTGAATGCGGGACTAAGATGCCAGGGCTCTGGGCATGTTAGACAAGCTGAGTGACATGCCCATCTTGGTAATCTGAATTTTCACATGATTATCTGTTGATTTCTAGATGGCAACCAATTCACATTGAAAAAAAAAAAAGTGCCGATCAGTCCTACCTGTCTGGGTTCAGCCCACCCATCCCTTGCATTTTAGTTTTTGTGGGGTGGAAAGTACTGGAAACATCACTATGATGAAACCAAATACTTATTTCTGTGAATAGGAAACTAAGTGTCTACATGGGGCATGAGGTGGAAGGGAGGCCACAGGGTGGGGGGGACAACTGGGAGTGGGAGGGGGGCCAGGGACCTCTTCTGTCTGAAGGAGAACCAAAACCAGATTTTTGTTTTAAATTTTAACAGCGAAGCCTAATTCTAATTAAAAATTTTAAAATTAAAAACAAAAAGAGCCAGGCACAATGGTGCACGCCTTTAATCTCAGCACTCAGGAAGCAGAGGGAGACGGGTCTCTGTGAGTTCAGGGCCACCCTGGTCTACATCGTGAGTGCCTAGACAGCTAAGGCTACACAGTAAGACCCTGTCTCATAAGCCAAAAATAAATAAATAAAAAGACAATACTATGGGTGCTTTGAGATGTAACCTAGTGAAAGGGGCAGATGGGGGGGTGTTGGAAAAAAAAAGAAAAAAGACAATAAATGGGAAGGGCCTGGAGGTTCAGCTCCGTGACAACTCAATGACAGCTCATCCTGACTTACTGGGGACCCTCTAGGATGAGCAATAACCTATGAGAAGCTCCTGGGATGAACTGTGAGACCAGGGACCCTAGGACAGCCCTAGGGCCTGCATGTTCGAGAACCTGGATCTGGCCAACAGCTGCTCAGCCTCACCCTGGGCATGGGTATTTGGGGCTCCCAGCCAGTTGGCCCCAAGAGGCAGAAAGGAAGCCTTCTCTAGCCCCCCTCCTCATCCCTCAGACTTACCGAGGAGGCATCCACAGCATCCTCCTCTTCTCCATCATCCCTGGCATCATCCCTGGCATCCTCAATCTCCTCCATCACCTCGGCCTTTGCCTCAGCCACCAGCTCCCGAAGAGCCTTGTTACTGGTGACATTGCTAACGAAGGGATGCTGAGAAGAAGACACACCTGTGTTAGAGCCATTTGGGGTCTGCTGTGGGGAAGGAGCAGCTATGGGATTTGATCCTCAGCAAAGAGGGCCAGCTGTGGTCCTAAGCAATGCATGAACTTGAAGTTGGTAAGGGGAACTCCCAAAGGACAAACAGCCATGCTGAAACCACAGGGAGTCATAAAGATGAAAAACAATTTGCTCGAAAGTGCCTTGTAAAACCGGGTCCAGTCCATGATTTTTTATGGGGTGGCGGTGCCATTTGTGTGTTCATTTTCTTTTTGAGCCCTGCTTCTCCTCTGCTAGCCCTCACCCATTCAGCTGCTCCATTCCATCCAGTTCTGTTTCTTTAGAGAACTCGGAATAATACAGACTAAATATGGTTTGCATTCTGACATGGCCATGAGCCTCTGGGGGCCAGGGAATAGAATGTGGCAGTTTGCTAAGCTCATCATATGTTTGAATTCTTGGTCCCCAGTTGGTGGAACTGTTTGGGAAGGATTAGGGGGCGTGGTCTTATTGGAGGAGGTGTGTCACTGGGGCTTCCGAGTTTCAAATGACTTGTGCCATTCCAGAGTATTCTCTCTGCTTCATGCTTGAGATGGAGATATGAACTCTCACTACTGCTCCAGCATCATGCCTGCCAGCCCAGTGCCATGCTCCCCTAACTGGGGGTCATGAACTCTAACCCTCTGAAACTCTATGTCCCCAACAAACCCTGGTCATGGCATCTCATCACAGCAACAGAATAACAACTAAGATATCCTCCCACACACAGTTACACCATGTTCCTACAAAGTCTCTTCAAGGGCAGAATTCTGGGAACAAGGAGTATGCCAGCACCCTCTGACCCTGAACTAGTTGCTAATTTAAGTTTTTTCACATTGTGTGGGTCAGTGTCATTATGGTCTTAGGTATGTATCTCCCACAGTCACGTGATTCCGTCTAAACAGATATTATTTTCCTGCTTAATAAGTTTGTTAACTTTGCTTCACTCCGACTTGTCTTAGTTTTTTTTTTTTTTTTTTCTCCTTCAAAATAGATTTTTATGTAGCCCGGGCTGGTCTCCAGTTACCTATGTAGCCAGGATGACCTTGAATTCTGATCCTTGTGCCTCCACCTCCCTAGTGCCAGGATCACGGGCATGCTCCAATATACCCAGTTTATGCAATGCCGGGGGCTGGACCCAGGGTTCTGTGCAGAGTAGGCTAGGATTCTATCTACTGATCTACACCCCCAGACCCCAAGACTCTATTCTGTGGCAGATGTGAGGATCATCCACTGCCCTGAGTAGATGTCCCGAGGCTCAGCTCACTGCCAGGCCCCATCCTTCCATGCTGGGGATGGAGGCTAAGCGGTGCTTTCTGTCACTGAGTCCCACTCCACGCTCCTGTTTCCAGTACACTGTGTCACTGGAAAAACACGTTACCGTCTGTTAGCCGTCCTGCTGCTGCTGGGCACATGGAGGTGTTTCCTGCTCTGGGTGACTATGAGGTGAATAGCTAGGGACAATATTACGTCACTTGTCTTTGGGCAGAAACACACACTTGGTTTCAGAAGGGCAATGCAGAGACTCCTGTCGGTGGGCTGTACTCTCTTCTGGGCTTTTACACAAGTAGAATTTCTCAAGAGAGAGTGCTCTTCTACAGGCAAAAGATCTGGGGGTGTCTGGTCAGCCTGACGCCCCTGGAGAAGCACCTGAATGAAGACACCATCTGCAGATACCTCCTCTCCGGCACAGGGAGTGGCCAGGGTGGGACTCCACAGCCCCTTCGTCACCGTGGGCAGAGGGGAAGGAATGCCAGCGGTTTAGGGCATCATCGGATTGGAATCTGCTCATCTGAGGTGAGAGGGAAGGGCTCTGGTGAAACCCGCTGCTGTCATCAGAAATCTTATCTGGGGAGGAATGGTGCCAACAAACTTGTTGCAGAAGTCTTAATAACTAAAAAAAACTACATTTCTCACACTTTAAAGATATATTTGGGGGGCTGGAGAGATGGCTCCGCAGTTAAAAGCCCTAGCTGCTCTTCCAGAGGACCCGGGTTCAATTCCCAAGGACTTACAAAGCAGCTCACGACCACCTCTATCTAACTCTAGCTCCGGAGGATCTGAGACCCTCCTCTGGCCTCCATGAGCACTGCATACGTGTGATACACAGGCACATGTGCAGGCAAAATACCATGCACACAAATAAAATTTAAAAAAAAAAAACCACATATTTAGAACTGGCAAATCCACGAGAAGTCATTCCTTCCGGTCTGGACATTTAAAGCACCTCTGGGGCTGGCGAGATGACTCAGTAGGTAGACAACTGACAAGGAAGCCTGAGGACCCCGGCTGGGTCCCCACATCCCCAATGACCCCCACAGGCTGTCCTCTCACCTCCACACGATGGCACAAGCATGCCTGGCCCAGTTCACACAGAAAATGAAAATGAATAAAAGTTTCCTTTGGGTCTGGGTACAGAACAGGAGCAGGGCGCTTGTCTAACACGTGTGAGGCCCTGCGATCAACCCCTAGCACCATAAAACTCGGTCAGTAAGGCAGGTCACTGGTGGACAGCCAGCAAGCCACTTCCTACTCGACTCGTTCCCCTGAAAGCCACAACTATCATTCCTTTAATGAGTTGTGTCTGTCACATTTTCTTGGGCCAGTCTGACCTCGGCTCATCTAATCTCGTGGAGCTGTGAATTTTCCCATTCATCCACTGCTTTCTTTTTTTTAAAAATATTTATTTATTATGCATACAATATTCTGTCTGTGTGTATGTCTGCAGGCCAGAAGAGGGCACCAGAGCTCATTACAGATGGTTGTGAGCCACCGCGTGGTTGCCAGGAATTGAACTCAAGCCCTTTGGAAGAGCAGGCAATGCTCTTAACCACTGAGCCATCTCTCCAGCCCCCTCCACTGCTTTCTTGACACAGCTACGCAGCAACTCCAAGGATGTGACCTCATGTGCCAGGGCCTGGTCGGGCCTTTCGCCAAAGGAGTCAGAAAACCCGTGACAAAATGACGGTCAGGCTGGCACAAGTTTCCTACATCTTTTTGGGGCTTTTTGAGAGGGGATGTGCCACATTCAAGCAGGGACCCCGGGGACCCGTGGGGGAAAGTCAGGGAAAACTCCTGGTACAGAGTGTTGGGCAAAGGTATGGCCTTCATAGACCCTGAGGTAGATCTGGGCTTAAAGGGTGGAGGAAGAGCAGGAGGGCCTCCAGCAATGCCTGGGAGACAAAGGAGCTGAGAGGGAGCCTAGGCAGCATCAGGGCCCGGGGCACGGCCTGGGGAATGAGAGCAGCGCCCATGGCCTGGGGCAGTGGAGGGCAGCACACATCACACAGGGCAGTCGAGAGCATGAGCGTGACCTGGGCCAGAGGAGAGCCATTCCCTATTTATTCTCAGAGGCTCTGCTACCCAGTACCGTGTTACTCTGGCTGCTGCATGCTTCCAGAAGTCCCGAGTGGGCTACTCACAGAGTTAACCAACTGGTCACCAGGATGTGCAGGGTAAAGTGTGTTGACTAGGTGACAGAGTTAAGCCACCTGGGTAAAATCCAGCTCCCGCTGTCAACACGGGTGTGTCAAGAGACCCTCTCTGTGCCTTAGTTTGCTCGTCTGTGGAGTGGGGATAATAGTATGGCTGTCCTATGTACTCTACTGAGTGTTCAAAACAGCTTGTCATCACCAGTACGACCACCTCCATCACCATCAACACCATCACTACCACTATTACCATTACCACAACCACCATCACCATTAGAACACCATCATCGGAATGACGATTACTGCTGTCTTCACCATCACTGTCTTCACTGACGTTACCACCACCAGCAGTCATCACTACCATCATTACTATCACAGCCATCACCACCATCACTGCCACCATCACCACATCACCATAGCCACCACCCCCAGATCACTGCCATCACCATCACCACTACCACAGCCACCAGCAGCAGCACCACAGCAGGTTCAGAACGAGCCACGCGGCCTCTTCGCCCTCCTAGTCATTCTCTACCAGAGCACAGTTCTCTGGGAACGAGGAGTAGCTCCGAGATCCCCACAGCTTCTGAGCTCCGTACCACATGACCCAAGCAGGACACTGCACCAGCAGCTAAAGCAGAGGTGGCAGGAACCATGCAGGCCTAGGCGTCCGAGGGTACAAGGCTTTCATCAGGGCACCCCACATATTGACCAAATTAGCAGCTCTTGAGGAGAACCATCTGCTCTGCCTGCCCAGAGCCCAGGGTCCCTAGGAGGAGGAGGGGATGGAGGACAGTCTTTCACGGAGGGCCAGTTAAACAGGGCAGCTCCCTGCAGGTGGCCCCGGGCAGGTGGCTGGTGTGTGGGCAGCCCTGCCAAGGCTGACCAGGCCTTGATGTGTGTCAAGAGTAACAGGCAGTGTGGCCTGCACTGCATCAGTTCACCGATGTGGGTGGAGAGAAGTCTCTCTGTCTTACTCAAATGCTGAGACCCTCAGAGAGCTGGACCTGGGGCCCTCCCAGGGTGGTCAGGCACTGGGCAAACACTCCATGTGCCACACCAGCAAGGCTAATCCATGCAGGCTGGTCCAGGCATAAGGGCAGATCAGAGCTGGCTTCACTGTCTACCCCTCCAGGAAGAGGGATGGCTGCTCAGAGCCAGCTCTGCTGAGGGCTTCAAGCTGCCAGAATGGAGGTGGCAGCAAACAGCTTGCCAACTGGCACCTCTCTTTGGCCAGGATCTCTGCTGCCACTGAAAGAGATGCCCTTCCCAAGTGAGCCTATGTTCTTTCTACACCGAGAAGCCACTAGCATGTGTGTGTGTGTGCTAGCGTACACGTGTGCGTGACAAAGTGAGATGAAAGTATGCCCCCCAGCCTGCACCCTCACTTTCTATTTCTATTTTTTACCTTTATTTTTATGTGTACAAGTTATTATTATTTGCGCATGTCTGAGCACCATGAGCGTGCAGTGACTCTGGAGGCCAGAAGAGAGCGAAAGATCCTACGGAACTGGAGTGACAGACAGTTGTGAACTGCCACGTGGGTACTGGGATTTGAACCCGGGTCCTACAGATGCGCAGTCAGTGCTCTTAAACACCAAGCCATCTCTCCAGCCCCTCTTTGGGACGTGTTTCTTTCCTGTACTCATTAGAAGCAGCTTCCCAGAATGGTCAAGGGCACAGACTTCAGAGTCAAGTCACCAGCTGTCCTTTACAACTGCAAGACCTTACCTGTGTGACGGAGCATGCTCAGCTCCAACTACACCAAACTGCTGTGGGCACTGTCCTAGTTAACATCTGCTAAGTGTCAGGAATAGCAGCTGACGCGGACAGAGTGTTTGCCAATGTTAATCAGGTAAACATTACTTCCACAGCAAACAATTGCGAAGGGCTCCCGACACGCCAGGCGCCGCCCTGGGGAGACGTCTGTGAACCAGGCTGTTGTCCTCAGAGACTCAACACTCTTGTCAGGGTTTGAATCTAGAAGGTTCCTCACAGGCTCATGTTCTGAACATTTCTTTTTTCAGACAGTTTATTTTTATTTTATGTGCACTGGTGTTTGGCCTGCATGTCTGCCTGTGTGAGTGTGTCAGATCTTGGAATTATAGACAGTTGTGAGCTGCTATGTAGGTGCTGGGAATTAAACCCCGGGTTCTCTGAAAGAACAGACAGTGCTCTTAACCACTGAGCCATCTCTCCAGCCCCTCAAGTTCGAAATCCTTGACCCCCAGCTTGTGGCATTATTGTGAAAGCTGTGGGAACTTTAGGGGTACAGTATGGCTGGCAGAAGGTCACTAGAGGTACCCCTCGAAGGGTGGCACCCAGCTGCTCACAGTGGCACTCTCTCCCTCCTATGCCATGCAAACAGCTCCCTATGCGCCACCACGGCCAAGACCAGAGTCCCCTCCAGCTGCCAGGCCTTACCCACCCTGGTGGACTGAGAGCCCCCACAACCAGGAACCAAAACAAACCCTTCCTCCAGGCTGCCTTCACCTGGTATGTTGTCTCTGCAGTGAGAAGGGCCAGTACAAAACGTGCTAACTGAGGGGCTGTGTTTAGGGGGTAGGGCAGGAATCCTGCTCACAAGGTGCTTCTGAGAACAGACTCAGAAGTAGCACAGCACCCAGCAGGGAAGCCACTGACTGAGTGAAGGGCAAGGCAGCTCTGACGGTGGCCCCGTGGAGGCGGTGGGCCTTCTCTGAAGGCAGAGGAAGTAGGATCCATGATAGGAGGGATGTGGAGAATGAGAGAGTACCGGGCTGCCAGAGTGGAGATTGTCAGCCACCGCAGAGTGTGCCTGAGGAGCTGTGGCAAGGCTGAAGTGGCTGTGGGCATCCGAAGAGATACAGGGACAAAGGTCCGGGGTCAGGGGTGAATGAGCTGGAGGCTCCAAGCCAGAGGTCCCCACAGGCTGGCTTTGATCATCACAGCAAGTTGAGGGGAGCAGAAAGCCCCAGTGCTCACCACACTCATCAGCTGATGTGCAAGGCAGGTAAGGGAAGGAGGCATACAGGGAGTGGGACAACAGGAGTGACAGACAAGGCCTGAGCTCGCTGCTACTTCCGAAACCATGGAAACTGCTGCCAAGTGGTTGTGGGTGAGTGCTGGAGTAACGTGAACAAGGGGAATGTTTTCTCATGCCGGCTAGCCACCTGACTGAGGAGAAACTGAGGCACAGAGAGAACTCCTTGCACACCTGGTTGGCGGTGCCTGCTTTTAGGGTTAGGCTGCCCACAGCAGCAGGACACTGGCCCAGTGACATTCGTGCAGATGAAATGACTGGGCCATCAGTCCCCGGGAGCAGGAGTGGCTCAGCCATGTGGGACACAGGAGGGCAAGGAGGAACAGCCCCCCCCCCCAGAAGCCACAGACACAGGGCCGAGGTGCCCACAGTCTAACCAGGTGACCTCAAGTCTGGCAGATCAGTGTGTTCTTCCAACCCGCTACAGAAACAGCTGCTGGGGAGTTCCCAGCAGGTCTGAGGGCTGCTGGGTAAACTGAGGTTGAGCTCCTTCCCTCTACCACCCTCCCCTCTGCACTGTACTCTCTTCCCTACACACTGAGACTCCCCTGGCAGACGCCGCTTCAGCTAGGAAGTGGAAATTCCTGGCTCCAGCTAA
Source organism: Alexandromys fortis (assembly GCF_014885135.2). NCBI lineage: Eukaryota > Metazoa > Chordata > Mammalia > Rodentia > Cricetidae > Alexandromys > Alexandromys fortis. The sequence continues at coordinate 754,800 of NW_026067891.1, forward strand.
GGCTCCGGGCTGCCATGTGGGATGGGACAGCTGGTCTCTGACCTGCCAGCGTCAGGCCAGCCAGATGCCCCAGCCCAGGAGGTGCTGTTTACAGCAAGCAGCTGGCCCCAAGTGGCTTGGGGCCTTTGCAGCTGACAGTGCCGGCAGCCCCATCCCGTATATCAACACAGCTCACTGAGAAGGGGCAGCCAGGAAGACCAGGCACTTGATCTTGAAACAGGCATGTGAAAGGAGAATCAGAGACTCCTAGCACTTAGGCCCACTTCTCCTTTTCTTTTTCTTTGAGATGGTCTTGCTGCACAGCTCTGGCTGGTCTGGAACTTGCTCGTCCTGCCTCTGCCTCACAAGGACTCGATTTAAGGTGTGTGCACCACATCTTGTCTCCTTTCATTTTTCAAAACGGCGCTGGTCTCACCAAGCGTCCTTTGAGCACAGCGCCTCAGAGCCGAGCTAAGCACTTGACTGTTTGCCCGTTCATCTTCACAGCCACCCTTCCGGGGCCCGCTGCTATTAACCTCACTCACCTCCAGCAGCTGTGCAGCACTGGGCCGGGTCTCTGGGTTCTTATCCAACGCTATCTTCAGGAAGTCTCGGAACTCCACAGACCTGGGGGGACAGGTGTAAGGAGGGGGTCCACATCACAGGTGAAAGAAGTGGGCCATAACACAGCCACCACGTGCCTAGGATTTGGTATCGCCCCAAAACAACACTCCTAAGAACAAAGGGGCCTCTGTGGCCTAAAAATGGAGACAGGTTCTACGTGACACCCTTCTCATCATAGAAGACAAAGGGAACAGAGACTGAACCCAAGTCCCCATTCCTAGCCCTGAGTCATGTGACTGCTGTGCTTCTATTTATGTTCTCCGTGTCCTGGGACAAAAAGGGATCTCACACTGGCTAAGCGACCTCACTCCCACGCCTCCTATACAAAGTTCAGGTGGGCAGCTCAGAAAGGCCTGGAGGTGCCCCCTCCCCCACCCCAGCTCCGGCATCCCCCTGACTTTGGAGTCCGCTGAGCCAAGGGCTAGATACTGCACGCCTACACCCCAGTGCCGCCACGCCTCAGGTCCCCTGACTTCAGACCCTCTATAAGTATCCAGCTGTCCTCTCTCCTTACCACTTGGAGGGCGTGAGCAACGTGGGAGGGTCCGACTTGGCAATCTTGAGCAGGACCCGCATGGGGTTGAGCTCGTGGTGTGGGGGCTCAATCTGTGCCATCTCGATCAGCGTGATGCCCAAGGACCAGATGTCAGCCTTGTAGTCATAGGGCGCGTCCTTCATGGTCTCACAGAGCACCACCTCAGGGGCCATCCTGAGCCAACCAAGGAACAATAAGGGCTCAGAATAGGGCCCCTGAGAGTGCTGCTTGTAGCCTCAGGGTCTGGAACACCGCCAGCTCCACACTGGCAGCGTTTGAAGGCAGTAATTTGAATTACTGGCATCCGTTTGTCTTCCTCAAGGGTCTTGACGAGCCCCTGCCACGGCCTGCTGCAGTTTCTGGAACCTACCACTAGGTGGCAGCAGCAATCCAGAACAGAGTCCTGGGGAAGGGGCAGGTGGGTGAGGGCAGAGGGAAGGTTCCAGCATAAAAACAAGGTGGGACCTTGGGGTAAACCGAACAGGACAGCACAGAGAGAAATGGGGAGGATGGGAGAGAAGAGAAAGGAATAATGGGTGGGGTGGGAGAGAAAGAGTTAAGAGTAATAAGCAAGCCAGAAAGGGGCTGAACACCACAAGGTGAGTTGTAAAAACAGGACACAAAGCAATCAGGTGTGAAACTGAGGAAGAGAGCTGTGGGCTGGGGTGGCGCTCACACGCATGCGCGCGCTGCACGTGTGGGAGTGTGGGTGCTCAGCGCCACACGTCTGCAGACTGAGGCCAAAGCAAGACTTAGGATGTCCTTCTCTACCAGAACAGCTTTCTTTTCGTATATGTTTTTAGGTTAGAGTTTTGAAAAAGGAAACGCAACAGGTGAGACAGGCCCAGGGAGAGTTCTCATGAGGACAGGAAGTGAATTTACATTGTTCCTCTGCCCCCACCCGTAGCTCAGCACCTGCGTAAATCAAACCAAGAACTGAAGCCCTTTTCAGGGACTCAGTTTAGTTTATCAATGGGGAGCTTTCCAATGTAAGCCCAGTTTATAAATGAGGTTTGGGGAAACTGAGGAACTTGTCCTAAACAGAGAAGTGGAGTCTGGACCCACACTGAAGGGCTCACCCGGCAGGGGGAGGGGGGGCCACAAAAGATCCACCCAGAGGGACCGCGGGGTCAGCTTGATAGTCAGTCAGCCTGTCCCTCAATTCCTCAGAGGCCTCACAACTCACCAGTAGGGCGTTCCTATGAAGGAATCTCGCTTCTGCAGCGTTTTCAGGTTCTTGGCAGACACACCGAAATCAGCTGCAAGATAAAAACCTCAGATAAGACAGCTGAAGGCCTCATCTCCACCCAAGTCCTAGGTGTGGGCTCAGGGATGCTCGCGCCAGAGTCAGGGATGCTCCCTACGTGACGTTTTTTATGCAACTAACGAGAGAGCTAAAATGGAAGCGAGCTTGCTGCTGAGCTGGGCACTCTGACAATAAATCACAAGAGCCTTTGAAAAAGCCAGATTCGGGTGGGGCGGTGGAGTCCTGGAACTCGCTCTGTAGACCAAGCTCGAGCTCACAGAGATCTGCCCGCCTCAGCCTTCCAAGTGCTGGGATTACTGGCATGTGCCACCACTTGACTTTTTTTTTCTTAGCTTTTTCAAGAAGGATTTAAAGATGGTCTCTCTCTCTCTCTCTCTCTCTCTCTCTCTCTCACTCACACACATTAAAAAACAAACAAACAAAAAAAAAACCCCACTACACAAAGTACTTGCCTAGCATGCACAGCACTGTGGATCTGTTCCCCAGCATGCGATTTTAAATATCACAAAGAACACTTCACATAAAACACTTTATTTATACACTTATTGGTACGTGATTACTATTATCAGGTTAACGAAGCAAAGAAGGTTGCACAGTGTCCGTGCTGCACGGACACAACCGTGCTGGCCCCAGGAGGGTAAACACACACTGAACGGCCTCGGAGGACAGGATGCTTCACTGGTGTGGGTGGGTGGTTTGACAGGACACGGTGCCTTCCACTTGCTGGATTAAGAAACTTTGCTATGATAAATATGTGTGATTTTCAGGACTAAGAAAAATAAATCAGTAAGACTTCTCTTTAAACACATTCAATACATCCCACACCCAGGATGAAGAGAACAATCTAGAAGGGGAAGCATCTTCCAGGCACCTGCCTTAGAGGCCACACTTCCTGGTGGCCAAGCTGCGCTCTGGAGATGGCGCTCGGCTGGAGGATGGTGACTTCTCCTAAGAACTCCACCAGACTTTCACCAGACTCACAGCTTCAAACCAGAAGGGAGCCCAGGCAGAGCGGGGTGCCAGCTCCTCTTGGCTGGGCTCCTTCAAGACTCCCCAGGCACCTTCAGGAGCAGGCTGGCTGGAGAAGAACCACAGGGAGCACAGAGGCAAATCCAGCACTGGTCCAAACCAGGCTCAGTCAGGGAAACAGAGAGCAGCCAATCAATAGAAGCTTTTTCAGCTGGAGGGAGGGAGGTAAAGGAGAGGGTGAGGACATAGGGGTGTTAATAGGGTGTGACCTGGGAAGCAGTCAGGAAGTGAGGGAAGGAGGGGTCACCTAGAGGAGGCACAGGGGAGGGTCCGAGGCACCCATTCTTTTCAAGACCAGCAAATATGAGCATCCTAATGTTCCAGGTGCCATCCACTGCTGAGATGGCCTTCCCGCCAGGCCACTTGTGCAGACTGTGACACATTTGACCAATCTGGTGGGATTCCTGGGAGCACAACTGGAAAACAGTATTTGTGGGGCAGGATTAGAGAGGACACAATTGAAGGCAGGATTCCTGGGATAGGACTCCTGGGGCAACAGTTGGGGGACGGGATTCTCACTGATGAGGGACAGTAAAGGGCCAGGTGCTGGGCACTGGGGCCACTGGGTTGGTCAAGATCTGAGGGAGACAATTCTGAGGCAGAACTGAAAGGCAGGGGAAACTCCAGGGACACGAGGAGAGAGAGGAGAAGCCTTCTGAACCATCTGGTGGGAATCCCTCACCAGCGGCTGAACAAGAACATTCATTCCAGAACAGCTAACTCACTGTTCAAGGACTTCCTCCGCTGCCAACCTAAACAGGCAGTTTTCTAGGGATCTCACCAGAAGGCACATTTACAGGGAACGCACACAACCCACACCCTAGTATAGCCCTTGACAGCGCCTCATTTGACCTTATCTGGTTCTATGCCCATCCAAGGAATCTCCAGAGCTACCACTTGCTGGTGGGTTTTATGTCAACTTGACACAGCTAGGGTCATCTTGGAAAGAGAGACCTCGGTTGGAAAAAAATGCCTCCATTCAGATTGCCTGTGGGGAAGTCTGTATTTATTTATTAATTATTATTATTAATGGTTGATATGGGGGACTGGCCCATGGATGGGGTGTCACCCCTAGGCTGGTGATCCTGGGTTCTATAAGAAAGCGGACTGAACAAGCCATGATGAGCAGGTCAGTGGGCACCCCTCCACGGCCTCTGCATCAGCTCCTACTCTAGGCTCCTGCCCACTTCTCTGGATGATGGACTATGAGCTGTAAGATGAAATCAATGCCCTGACCCCCAAGGTGCTTGGCCATGGTGTTTCATCACAGCAAGAGAACCCTAATTAAGACACACCACACAGATCTCTCTGAGAGAGAGAGAGAGAGAGAGAGAGAGAGAGAGAGAGATTTCTTTTTCTCAGCAACCTTCTGAGGTGTATCTTGTCACCAAAGGGTGAACACTGCCAATTCTAAGACAGTTAATTGCTTCCTCTCCCTAGAGGAGCCATGCCTATACTTTGGGGTATGTATGTTTTACTGAAGGTGAGAAGCCCACACCCATACTCCCAGACTTCTGAATGTATCTTAACTCTCTTAGAACACTGGTGTCTGTGTGTCTCTGTGAGCTTTGGAACATTCCACATGGAGAGGACAGAGGGCAACTTGTAAGAGTCAGCGCTCTTCTTCCACCACGTGAATTCCAGGAATGGAACTCTGATCATCGGGGTTGGCAGCAACACACAAAAGCACGCACGCACGCACGCACGCACGCACAGCCAATCCTCTTCTACGCATCTCCGTTCTCTCACCTCTCACGCTGACGCCACTCCAGGCAGTCTTTATAATCACAGACTCTACCGTATAGATGGACTAGTCCTGAAATTCTTTCCCTCACTGAAGCCATGAACCCGTTTGTCCTGAGTCAAGGTCCCTAACGGTGTAGGGGACTCTCCCGGCTATAGAGAGGAAGCGGTACGGAGTCGTCCGTCCTCTTAACACATTTCCCCAGGCATTAGAAACGAGCAGGAGCTAGTTGGGGCTGGGGAGTGGAAGAGCTAGGTGGAGGGCCACGAGGGACAGGATAATGTGTCGTCCCCACAGTGACACAGGGATGCTGACCCTTGATTCTTTAGAGTTCGTCTGGGGGTTGTCCCGAGGATTAAATCGACACATCTGCAAAATTACTCAGCTCCCACCCTAGGTCATCATGACTGCTTCATACAGGAGCCCAAGGAAAGGCCCACCCTGAGAACCTGGGGCCTCGAAAGGCCCAGATGAACAAGCCTCTCCTGGGAGTGGCCATGAAGCAGCTCTCTGCCTGGGCAATGCAGACTGGATTGCACTGCTCTCTCTCTCTCTCTCTCTCTCTCTCTCTCTCTCTCTCTCTCTCTCTCTCTCTCTCTCTCTCTCTGTGTGTGTGTGTGTGTGTGTCTCTGTGTCTCTGTCTTTGTGTGTGTGTGGAGGGGGGGGCTGCTTAGCTTGGAGAGGGGTCCCGCAAGGGTTCCCAGTAAGAATGAGGACTGGACTTTCCTTCCTGCTGGGTCAGCCTGGGTACTGTTTCCCCACAAACATTCCTTGGGGTGAAGATTCCAGAAACTGGCCGTTCCGTTCGACTCCCACCCCCCTGGGCCTTGCCACACCTTCTTCAAGAGAGAAGGGGAAATGGGAAACCATCCACTTCCACAATGACAAGCTGGCCCAGGGCCCTCCTGGAAGCAGGCACCAAGTCAATTTAGGGTAGTAGTAACTTCTTCCTCTTCACAGAAGGGGCATGGTGTGGGGGTGGGGGGAGGAAAGGCAGAGGTGGCTGCTACTGGAGCCCAGCACCTCAGGCTTCTCCCGGACTGGACACTGATGGGGGGTGACCTATGCTCCCTGGTTGGACTTCATGAGGGAATCCCCTGAGGGGGTGGGGGACATCTTGGGTTTTGACTCACCTCTTCTCACAACAGCATGGTTCTCTCTGCATTTCTGAGTAAGTTAGAAACAAGTCAGCAGGGTCACAGACTCCCTGATAGACTGTAGCTCAGGGACTCTTTGCACCACACATCTGGAGCAAGAAAGCCAAGAGAACATGGAACATGCTCACAGTCACAGCCAAAGGAGCACAGTCACTGCCAGAGGAGCACAGTCATGGCCAGAGGAGCACAGACACAGCCAGGCGGGCACAGACACAGTTAAGGGAGCACAGTCATAGTTAAGGGAGCACAGTCACAGCCAGGGGAGCACAGTCACAGTTAAGGGAGCATAGTCACAGCCAAGGGAGCACAGACACAGCCAGGGGAGCACAGTCACAGTTAAGGGAGCACAGTCACAGCCAGGGGAGCACAGACACAGTCAGGGGAGTACAACACAGATAACTGAGCACAGTGACATCTAAGGGAGCACATAAACTTTGCTGGAAAGTCTTTGCTTATGAACCCCCAACACACACACACACACACACACACACACACACACACACACACCACAGAGTTTTAGTTACGTGCTGTCAATACCAGTTTAGAACTATTACATGGGACATTTTAGAAGTAAATCATAAGTCTTTTGGGGGGAAGGGGTTAAAGACAGGGTTTTTTCTGTGTAACAGCCCTGGCTGTCCTGGAACTAGCTTTTGTAGACCAGGCTGGTCTCAGACTCACAAAGATCCACTTGTCTCTGCCTCTCGAGTGCTGAGATTAAAGGCATGTGCCTCCACCATCCAGTAAGTCATAAATCTTAAATAACATTCATTACATCACATAATTATAGTTCTATTTTACCACTAAATATTGTTCTTAATCTCTTATGTACCTAATTTATAAACTAAAGTTGTCACCGTGTATGACTAGGAAAAACATACCATGTAGGGGGTCCTGAACCCCTGTGCTGTCAGGCACTCACTGTGTCTTGGATTGTCTCCCCTATGGGTAACCATGGATGCTGGATGTTTGGCTTTTTTATTTTATTTTTTATGTATGAATGTTTGGCGGCATGTATGTATTATGTATGTGCAACCCTGCATGCCTGGTGCCTCCAAAGTGAGAGGAGGACCCCCTGAAACCGGAGTTACAGGTGCTTGTGAGAAGCCAAGTGGGTGCTGGGAACTGAAACCCAGGTCTCCTGCAAGAGTAGTAAGTATCCTTAACTACTGAGCCGTCTCTCCTGCTCCGCATTCCTTATTCGATCTTATTTTTGTTATCTTAGGATGTGAGGGGAGGGTAAGTGTCATGGTGTACACGTGGAGTTGCAAGGACAAACATGCCGGGGACAGTTCTCTCTTTCCACCATGTAGGTCCCGGGGAGAGAACTCAGATCACGGGGGTAGGCAAGCCATCTCAGGGGCCCCACTCTCGCTTTCGGGGGTAATCCTGGTTCTGGTTACAGATGTCTACAAACAGATCTAGAGTACAAACAGATATCTGTTTCTAGAAGCATCTCTCAGAAGACTGACAAACTGGAAGTACCTGAACTCACTACCAGAGTGTGGAGGCAAGCGGTCAAGCCACGCTGCTCCTCAGCTATGAGACAGCATGCAGTCCTAGAAAGGAAGCAAGGCTGCAGCTTACCTGTAACACTCTGAGGCAGACTGCACACACACGATTCCAGAGGCATGTGAAGGATGTGTGTACCCCTCGAACCCATAGTAGTCACCCCCTTAGATGTGGGGTTTGGGTGGGGGCAGAGCACAGAGGTCCTTAATCTATTTACTCTTTCTCTTGACACAATTTTATTCTTTAAAACATCTTTAATGGCGCGCACTGCTTTCGCGGTTTAGAAAACAGAAACATATCTAGCATGCTATGGGGGGGGGTTCTTTTATGTAAAACCCAGGATGTGGTGAAGGACTCTGCGCTCTGCTGCAGGGTGTGCATGGTGGGAGCTGGAGGGGGGAGCTGGGCATGTGTGAGCTAAAGGAGACCTCACAGCCCAGCAGCTCCCCAGGAGTCAGGAGCTGGCATGTTCCTCCTGGGATGACTGGCTGCTGGCTGGAACCAAGATGTGACACATTTACTATCCAGCCTAGAGCAAGCACAGGTGACCTGGTTTGCACGTGTATGAAACAATGGTGCCTGTGAGCGACGCTTGAGGATGTGGCGAATAAGCCGATGCTGTTGCCTCTAAAGAGCAGACAAGAACTTCCTGTCGAGCACAGAGACAAAATCTGCACGGTCCCACTTCTATGAGGTTCTCCCAGAAGTAAGGTGTGGCCCGGGGGAGCCACGAGGGAGGAGGGGTGAGGAGGGTGTGGTGGAGGGGGAGCCATGAGGGCAGAGGGGTGAGTGGGGTGTGGCAGAGGGGAGCCAGAAGGGAGGAGGGGCGAGTAGAGTGGGGTGAGGGGGGGCCAGGAAAGAGGAGGGGTGAGTAGGGTGGGGGAGCCAGGAGGGAGGAGAGGTGAGTAGGTGAAGTGAGGGGGCCTGGGAGAGAGGAGGGGTGACTAAGGTGTGGGAGGGGAGCCAGAAGGGAGGAGGGGTGAGTAGGGTGGGATGAGGAAGCTGGGAGGGGGGAGTAAGGTATGGTGGTGGGGAGCCATGAGGGTGGAGAGGTGAGTAGGATGTGGTGGTGGGGAGCTAGAAGGAAGGAGGGGTGAGTAGGGTGGGTTGGGGAGCTGGGAGAGAGGAGGGGTGAGTAGGGTGGGGGAGCCAGGAGGGAGGAAGGTGGGGTAAGTGGAGTCAGGAGGGAGGAGGGGTGAGTAGGGTGGTGGGGAGAGCCATGAGGGAGGAGGGGTGAGTAAGGTGGGGTAGGGGGAGTTAGGAGGGAGGAGGGGTGAAGGGTGGGATGGTAGGAGTCAGGAGGGAGAAGGGGTGAGGGTGGTACATGGTGGAGCCGCTAAAGCTCTAAGGCAGGGACTACAGTTGACAATAACTATCACAAAATCAGATCAATTTAAAATGTTCTTCTAAGAAACACTGAGCAGCTGAGGTGATGGCCATGGCAACTGCTGTCTGACCACGTCATCCTGCATTCCATAAGTGTGTGTATTTCTTGTGTTTCAGCTAAACAAAAAAAAAATTAAAAAGTCTAGGGCAAGGGATACAGCTAAGTAAAAGTGCATCCCTCTACCCAGCATGCCCCGGGCTTGAACACACACACACACACACACACACACCTGAACAAAGACTCGCAGACATCAGTTTCTCCTGAATTCACACACAGGTCATTTCTGACTCCTCACCACCAGTGGTGTGAAGATGAAGACCTTGAGGTTCCTGACCGGCTCCCCTCCCCATGGCTCCACCCCTATCTCCTTCCTTAAGCTCTCACTAAGTCGCCCTGGCTGGCCTGTTACTTGCTGTGTAGACCAGGCTAGCTTCTAAAACTGCCTGCCTCTACTCTACCTCCTGAGTGTTGGGATTAAAGGCAAGTTCCACTACTCCAAAACACTTGAAGTACTTTTTATACATGTGTAAATATTATCTTCTCTTGAGGATTAAAACATTTCACGCACACACACGAAAACAGTTAAGCTGAAATGTCTGAAGACACATTTGACCCAAGGTGATCAACACAGACACAAGACACAACGGCTTCCCATCAGGAACCAGAAAGTGTGGAGAGAATTCGGGGCCCAGTGGGGGTGGGGGTGGCACCATTACAACCGCCACACAGTCACCTGGAACCCGAGGGTTCCTACCACACTGCGTGGTGAAAACAGTCCCATCCAAAACACCACATGACAGTAGCCAGGCCTCTCACGGGGCTGACAGGGAAGCAAGCCTAGAGAAACAAGGCCGTGACCTGCTGAACCAGGGGAGAGAAAAGGACTGCCCTGCCCAGGGCTCCCAAGGGCCTCCTTCCTGTGGATTACAGAGAGGGTGGCAGCAGCCAGTGGCCTGGCTAGGTTCATGGGCAGGAGCTGTCTCCCAATTACAGGATGGTTTGCCCTCCTGGGGGTGTCCTGGGAGCAACAGTACCAGGCAGGGAGGTGACAAGATGCTAACGTGACCCATCACAGGCACACTGAGTCGCTCCTCTGGGCCTCAATCTGCTAATGACGCCTTTGTTATGCAGCCATGAAACCGGAAGGCCTACTCTACTGTGACCAGTCTTCTGCTTTACTTTCTGTAGGTTTGAGGGCAACTACATGTGACCCCTTAACGAAGCCTGTTTGGTCACAGGCTCCCCATTATCTTCAGCTCCTTACCGTTGCCTTCTCTCCTCTCTCCTCCCTACATCACCCCATCCTTAACTGCAAACATAGTCTCCTTGTTTCCTGCTCTGAGCCCTCATGGTTCCCACAGGCTGAGATTGCTTGTTTCTCTGTCCAAATCCTCTTTCCACCCACCATACTAACACTGAATGGAAGGAGGACTTCCTCAGTGCTCCCCTTCCCCTCCCCCATGCCAGAGACTAGCTGGAAGCTGAGCCAATCAAAGCTCTTCGCTGGCATCACTGACACTGCGACCTCCAATGGTGTCTGGTGGGAAATGTGGAACTGGATCTCATCAGAATCTTCCAAGGTTGGGGTTCCCTGGAAAGGCAGAATTCAGGGAGGCCTGCGGCTCTAACCAACCACATACTCCTAGCTGCCTCTTTCCCCCAATTTGTTCCTAACAGACAAGCATTGGCTGTCTGACTTCAACATGGGAGATGGGCATATTTACCACATGCCCCTAAAGATTTACAAGGGGGAGTGGCTTGCACGTTAGCTCTGCAACCAGACGCTCTGATTAGCACCCTAGCCGTCCCTCTTGCTAGCTGTGTGTCACTGAGTAAGAGAGAATTAACCTCTCTAGGTTACAAAGTCCCCCTCTGTAAAATGCAGGAGGTGGCCTTTGAGGATGAAATGAGCTACCAGGTCTTCAACCCTGGCCCACAGTGCAGCAGCTACTGTATCCCTTATCTGCAATTCAGATTTCTATAGTCTCAGTTTGTTACTTATGGTCAGCCTGAAACATTATCAACCTTGGAGAGAAGGGGGGGGGCGGAGAATGATTATGTGCTGACTAGTTTTATGTCAACTTGGCACAAACTAGAGTTATCTGAAAGGAGAGACTCTCAATTGAGAAAATGCCTTCATAAAACCCGGCTGTAGGACTGGGCAGGGCGCACACCTTTAATCTCAGCACTGGGGAGGCAGAGGCAGGTGGATCTCTTGAGTTCAAGGCCAGCCTGGTCATATTTCCTGAATTATTGATGGATGGGGAACAGCCCAGCCCATTGTGAACGATGCCATCCCTGGATTGTTGGTCCTGGGTGCTCTAAGAAAGCGGGCTGAATGCCGGGCGGTGGTGGCACACGCCTTTAATCCCAGTACTCGGGAGGCAGAGGCAGGTGGATCTCTGTGAGGATCTCTGTGAGTTCGAGACCAGCCTGGTCTACAGAGCTAGTGCCAGGACAGGCTCCAAAGCCACAGAGAAACCCTGTCTCGAAAAAACAAAACAAAACAAAAAAAAAAAAAGAAAGCGGGCTGAACAAGACATGAGGAACAAGCCAGTAAGCAGCCCCCGTCTACCACCTCTGCATCAGCTCCTGCCTCCAGGATCCAACTCTGTCTGAGTTCCTTCCTGACTTCCTTCAGTGATAAACAGTGCTGTGTAAGTCAAATGAACCCTTTCCTCCCCAATATGCTTTGGTCATGTTTCGTCATAGCAATAGTAACCCTGACTAGGACAGACTACATTCATGTGACCGTTGTTACAACAGCCCTGAGGTAACCTGTTGTATCATTTCTTTTTGTTGAAATCCAGTCTAATACATGAATGAAACTTTGCTGTACGTGTGTGTGTGTGTGTGTGTGTGTGTGTGTGTGTGTGTAGGAGAAACCTAGCCTACAGAAGATTTGGGGCTATCTGGGGTTCTGGGCATCCCCTCAGGAGCTTGGGTGTATTCTTGTGGAAAAGTGGGGGAGAGGATATTGATGGTGAAGACCCAGGACCCCAATCTCCCGGAGCAGGAGTCGGGGTGCTGGGTTGAGGTAAAGAAGGGCATGAGAGGCAGGTGACTGGCTCCCAGCAAGGCTCCTAGGCAGGCCTCTGGCATAGCAGGGAGCCTCTCCGAGTCAGGACCCTTACGTAACCATATTGAAGGAGAGATGGCAATGGTGGGCAGGACTGTTATCAACTTCCAACTGCTCTAGGCTCGGGCCGAGCATCTAGATTGTTGGACAGTTAACACTTTTGCCCGGCACTTGAAAGACCTTGGAAGCTGTAGGATTCACCTCGACTTCCCGAAGGAGCACCGGGGGAAGGCATGCAGGGGCTTGGAGAGTGGAGACCCTCATCTCACAGCTGTCACCAGCACAGAGGCCACGTTTGCTGGTGCTCTCAGCCGTGCAGGGCCGACAGGGTGGAATGCGGCATTGTCCCCCCCCCCCCCCCCCCCCCCGCCCCCAGGTAGCATGACTGTAGGAAACCAGGCTCAAAAGGTGACCTGCCTCTTTGGGGACAATGCAGATCCTTTAGTTCCAGAGGCCACACCCTGCCAATATCCCAACACCCTGCGCCTGCAGATTTTCTCTCTGCATAGTCGAGAATGGGGCAGCTGGAGCCATGCCGGACTTGACAACAGAGAGAAGCGCGGGGGAAGGAAACCCGAGACGCCCGCAAATACTCGACCCCAAGGTAGGAGCAGGTGCCGAGCATCTGCCCAATAGACAGTTCTGTCACTTAACCTTACAGTCGCCATAGCCCTTCAAGGAGGACCCACTGTTATACCCACACTGCTAACAAACGCTGGGTTCTTAATGGCTAATACTCGTCTTTGGACCACATGACAGAAGCGGCAGAGCCAGGATTTGAACCAGGTTCGTCTGAGTCTGGCTACCCCATTTTGTAACCCTATTCTTCTCGCGTATGGCACGTGGTACAGATGTCATTTCCTACACCCTACACCCTTCCCTGGGAGAAAGGAGAGCCAAGCAATTCTCCAGGACACTCTGAGCTATACAGAGATATGAGGGACTGAGAGGGGCCCCAAAGAATTCTAAGTCTGTGGACTTGGCTTTGTTCTTGTCAGCTGTGTGTTCCAGGACTGACCCTTGCCCTCTCTGAGCCCTCTACCAAACGCTTCAGAGCACACCTCTGACAGACTATGCCCATTCTGCTCCCACCCTCACATTACCACCGCAGTTCTTGTGGGGGCTCCATGGTGCTTCTTCTTCTTTTTTTTTTTTTAAAAGATTTATTTATTTGTTTGTTTGTTTGTTTGTTTATTATAGTGTTCTGCCTGCTGGTGTCCTGGCACGCCAGAAGATGGGACCAGATCTCATTACAAGTGGCTGTGAGTCACCATGTGGTTGCTGGGAACTGAACTCAGGACCTCTGGAAGAGCAGTCAGTGCTCGTAACCGCTGAGCCACCTCTCTAGCCCAGTACTGCTTCTTACATATCCCTAACACCCGAGGCACCCCCTAGAGGAAGGACGAAGGCTGACACTTCTATGCTGGAAGGACAAGATTGAGAGTGGGGAACGGAACAGTGGATAAGACATTACTGGGCAGTGGAGCTAGGATGCTGTCACTTGGCCCAGAACTGAGGTGCCACCCTCTACTCTCCACCTGCACCCCGAGTCCAGCAGCTACTAGGATGAATGCACAAGTTCCGATGGGCACCTTGGACCAATGTGGTGGACGTGACCAGATAAAGAGGTCAGAGGTGCTTCCAGGCTATCTCACCTGACCCGTGCTGTGCCTGTGGACTGTGTGATAAGCGTGTGCTGTCCATCAAATGGCAGAATTAGAGGCGCGTTACTTAATGGTGCTGCAGGAAAGATAAGCGCTCAGAGCCACACCTCTGGGGAATGACAATGGGAAGCAGTAGGAGCAGAGGGTGCACACGTGGTGCTTGGCTAAAAACTCAAGAAGCCGGGTGTGGTGGCACACACCTTTGGTCCCAGCACTCGCAGGTGGATCTCTGTGAGTTCGAGGTCAGCCTGGTCTACAGAGCGAGTTCCAGGACTGTGAGGGCTACACAGAGAAACACTGTCTCGGAAAACAAAGCAAACATCAATTTTGATACTCAGTTTACCTTCCATCACACTTGTGGGTGCATCCGTGGACTGAACCAATAATGTACTGAAAATATTCAGGGGAAACTGATGGCTCAGTGGGGTAAAATGTTTAGATGCAGATCTTCCCCATTTGAGCTTGTCAAACTGGAAGCTAGGGCCAAGTTCTGGCATCATGGGCTACTGCATATACCACACGGTGCTTGACAGCATCCCTGGCCTCGGCTCACAAGGTTCAAGCAACACCTTCACCCCATTTGTCTCTGTGATGCCAAATGGTCCCTGACCCCGGTTGAAAAGCCACTAGAATATCCTGTGGTCCAAGGATGCAGGGGAGAACCGTTGGGACCCTGTGGGAGTGAGGAGTCCATACAGGCCTAGGGCCCTTCCTGCTGCAAAGGCCAAGTGACCCCACTGGCCAGGACCTGCAGTTAGACATCTCTTGCCCCTCAGGGCATCATCCAGAAGCCCTTCTTACCCAGCCTGATGTCCCCCTCAAGGGTCATAAGCACATTTCCGGCTTTCAGGTCACGGTGGATGATCTTCTTGCCATGCAGGAAGTTGAGTGCCTCCAGCATCTGGCGGCAGACGACCTGAATCTGGGGCTCAGTGAGGCCTCGGTCTAGCTCTGGAAAAGAAAAGCACTCTTGTCACTGAGTGGCACTCGCCGGGCCAGCACCAGGCTCTTTCTCAAATGCCACCTAACCCTACGCCAGGCCGCTGTTCTCCCTAAGGCACAGAAGTGGCCACCAAGGATCAGAGGTCACTTGATGAAGGACACTTTGGAGACCCAAAGCTTCAGAATTCAGGGTCACGAAGAGCACGCAGAGATGCAGAGTCTATGCGGCAGGGCTCGGGTGCCTTGGTTCATCCTGCTATGGCAATTGATATAGAAGGGACTCATGGCTTTGCAGGCTGTAAGTCCCAACCGCATGACATCACTTATGAGGTCCTTGTGCTGTGCTGCAAGACAGCAAGTGTGCCACTCATGCCCCCGTGGGGGCTGCCTCCCAACCTCATCCAACCCTAACTCCCTCCCAGAGGCATGCCTCCAAACTCTATTTGTGGGTGAATCAAAGGGTTAAGTTTGCAGCACATGGGTTTGGGGGCACATGTTCAAGCCATAGAACAGAGTGGGTGCTTCTCAGGGGTCAGGGCTTGATGTGGATGCAGGGTGATGCTTAGGACAGGGTGGGGAAGAGCACAGACCAGCCAGGAAATACAGCAATCCCATTTGAGTGAATGGGAGCCCCAGAGGCAGGAGTGTGTGACTGTGGAACGCAGGCAGCCCAGGCCAAGGAGCCAGAAGAAGCAAAGGCTTGGAGGCTGTCATGGGGGCTGGGAGCATCAGGAGATGTAGTAGGGGCCAGAGTCACCAGGTCAGTCACCAGGAGCCTTCTGCATGTTAGCTGGGAACTCTTCCCACCATAGAGTGTCTGGAGACAGAGCTCACCTCTGAGGTTCAAGGATTAATAGACCTGAGGAGGTGGGGAACAGGAAGAACATTCT
Organism: Alexandromys fortis; assembly: GCF_014885135.2. NCBI lineage: Eukaryota > Metazoa > Chordata > Mammalia > Rodentia > Cricetidae > Alexandromys > Alexandromys fortis. The sequence goes on from NW_026067891.1 coordinate 770,609, forward strand.
AGAAAAGGAAATAAATGGTTGTGCTGAAGGCACTGTATAGTGTGACTATCAAGTCAGGATATATGTCAGGGAAGGTGGCAGAGGCTGGAGACCAGCGGGGCCTGACAGAACAGGACTGTGTGTCCTTTCTGTTGGTGGCTGCATGTAACTGGGTATTCAATCTGAAATCTAAAGGTGGGTCTGGGTAGCCAGGCATGCCACTGGGTTTGCACTTAAGAGTGTCCCTCTAGGGGCTGGAGCGATGGCACACAGATGTAATTCCAGCTTTGGAGGTAGAAGCAGAAGCATCAGAATTAGTTAAGAAGTCGGCACACAGACCATACATATACACAGTCCACATACATGTACACACACACACACACAAATAAACAAGAGGTCTTATTTTCAGATTTATAACCAAAGATTAATGAGACGCATCTTGGGCATGCAGACACTGATCACAAAGCACTCCCGATTAGGGTAAGGCTTGATATTGTCTCCCAAAGGCCCATGTGCTGGTCTCTGGTGTGGGAGTTAGAAGCAGAAGCATCAGAATTAGTTAAGAAGTCAGCACACAGACCATACATATACACAGTCCACATACATGTACACACACGCACACAAATAAACAAGAGGTCTTATTTTCAGATTTATAACCAAAGATTAATGAGACGCAACTTGGGCATGCAGACACTGATCACAAAGCACTCCCGTTTAGGGTAAGGCTTGATATTGTCTCCCAAAGGCCCATGTGCTGGTCTCTGGTGTGGGAGTGTGCAGGTGGTAGAGCCTTTATGAGGCAGGGCCCAAGTCAAGGTAATTAGGTAAAGGGAGCCCCACCACCAGAAGGAATAAGTCTGGCCTCAGATAGTACTTGCAGGACCCAGGCGTTACAAAAAGAGCAAGGGGCTGGCCATGGTGGCACATACTTTAATCCCAGCACCCCTGAGACAGAGGCAGGAGAATCTCTGTAAGTTCAAAGACAACTGGGTCTACATAGTGAGTTCCAGCTAGGACTACATAGTGAGACCCTGTCTCAAACAAACAAGTCAATAGACAGAAAGAGAGAGAGAGAGAGAGAGAGAGAGAGAGAGAGAGAGAGAGAGAGAGAGAGAGAGAGAGAAAACAAGCAAATCTTTCCCCATAAGCTGACTTTCTGTCTTACCATACTATCTTTTGCATGCTCTCTCTCCATTGTGGCCCAGTCATCATAGGTCCTTAGAAAGCCCCCCACCCCTAGTGAACTTTCAGCTTCCAAAACACTTCTTACCAGCCTCAGGTATTTTATTGGAGCAGTAGGAAAAAAAAAAACCTAAGATACAATACTTTATTAGCATTGATATTAACTAGCTTTTGCCAAGGACACTGAGACCTGATAACCCTCCTCCCGAGCCCTTACAAAATGCATGGGCACTTTAATAAATGTGTCCCGGAAAGCCCAAGCGCAGGGCTGCTGGGAGATCACTGTCTCCCCTCTAAAAAATGGGCTAGTCCTGTTGTGAGGGTCGGCTTGTTCTCTTGGAAGTGGATTCCCGACGATGCCCTTTTTTCTGTTTCTCTCACTTACACTCTTCCTTCTGCCTTCAATGTGGGATGTTTGCCAGGTACTGGTGCCTTGCTTTTGGACTTCCCAGCCTCAGAAGCATGAGCCAAATCAATATCTGTTCTTTTTTTGTTTGCTTGCTTGCTTTGTTTTTCAAGACAGGGTTTCTCTGTGTAGCCCTGGCTGTCCTAGAACTTACTCTGTAGACCAGGCTGGCCTTGAACTCACAGAGATCCACTTGCCTCTGCCTCCTGAGTGCTGTTATTAATGGTGTGTTTCACCACTGCCCAGCAATTTCTGTTCTTCATCCAGCTACATGTGTTCTGTGATAGCACCAGTAACAGATTAAGACACTTGGGTATCCCACTCAGTGCCATGTGGAAGGCATAATACATTCTTTTTGTTTTGTTTTGTTTTTATTTTTTGTTTTCTGAGACAGGGTTTCTCTATATAACAGCCTTGGCTGTCCTGAAACTCCCTCTGTAGACCAGGCTGGCCTTGAACTCACAGAGATCACTTGCCTCTGCCTACCAAGTACAGGGATTAAAGGCATGCACCACTACTTCCCAGCTATAGCATCGTACAGTCTTACGGTTAAGAAGGTCAAAAGGGTAAGCAGTCAATATAAAGACACGCAGCATCTTGAACAGGAAGTGCTAATCCTCCTTTGGGAACAGGAAGCTAGAGGGGAGGGAGGGACTGGTCAAATCTGGCCAGGAGTACATACAGGAGTCAGGGCAGGTCTTGCATTACTAGTGGCTAAAGAAAGACTTACCCAGCATGATGGCATCCACAGCTCCCCCAGGGCAGAACTCAATCATGATCTGTAGGAAACAAAGCAGAGCAGGGGTCAGGGGCCACGGTGGGCCGGGGACGTATCCATCTGTCAGTTCCCACCCCCACAGGAGCCTCTGATACCCAGAGAGAATGCTACAGGTGCTTTATCTTTCCAAAAGAGAAAAACCAAGTTGCCACAAAACCCAAAGCTTCAGTGGCCAGGCCTAATGCCCAGCATGCCCCTCCAGCCACCTGGAGTCAACCCTGCTTCCTACGCCATCCTACTTCCTCTGCCCTGAGACTCCTTCAGAGAACTTCCTTACCAAATCCAGAGTGGCCACAGCCTCACAGATCCCTACGCCAAAGCCACCTGTCAGAGCTCTACCCAAGCTGACAGGCCATTAGAATATCAGGGCTTGGGGCTGGGGGATAAGCTCAGATATACAGCCACAGACCCAGAAAGAAGTGTGTTCCACAAAGATGGGTAGCAGATGCTAGACTGGGCAGCTGGTTTTCTAACCCCCCCACGACATTTGTCCATCCATCTGCCCAGCTATCCACTATCCACTCACCCATCCATCCATCCACCCATCCATCGATTCATCCATCCATCCATCCATCCATCCATCCATCCATCCATCCATCCATCGATTCATCCATCCATCCATCCATCCATCCATCCATCCATCCATCCATCCACCCACCCCCCCCCCCCCCCCCCCCCCCCCCCCCCCAGCCAGCCAGCCAGCCAGCCAGCCAGTCATCAAGCACACAGACCTAACTGCACACCCAATGGATGGCAGGCCAAAGGAAAACCAGCAGCAGCTGGTGCAGGGGACTGAAGGGCAGTGCACAGTGATCTCTTCCTGGCTCACTCCCATGCTTGCTCTTCCTGAAGCATTCTGAACAGACCTTTGTCATCGTCCCTGAGTGGAGACACCATCATCGTGGACACCTATGGCTACCTTCCAGCTCCAGTCTCTATGGCGTGACTCAGCAGGGGCAGTCAGGATCGTGGGCCATCAAGGAAGCTGGATCTCTCTAAACAGGAAAGCCGCATTCATCCATGACCCAGGGGGCCCCCACCAGCCCTCCAACACAGATGGAGAAGGCACTTCAGGAGGACGATGGGTCCCAGTCTGACCTTCTAGATCAGTGGATCCCAACCTTCTTAATGCTGTGACCTTTAATACAGTCCCTCAGGTTGTGGTGACCCCCAGCCATAAAATTATTTTCATTTCTACTTCATAACTGTATTTTTGCTACTCTTATGAACTGCACTATAAACATCTGTGGGTTTTGATGGTCTTAGGTGACCCCTGTGAAAGGATCTTTTGACTTCTAAAGTGTTGTGACCCTAGGTTGAGAACCGCTGTTCTAGAGGCTTCTGGGTAATGTGAAGATGAGGATGGAATGAGAAAGGGCTTTGGAGACAGCCACAGCTGGGCCCACACCCCAGCCCCACATCACCTTAGGGTGCCTTCAGCTATCTGGATCATTCCCTTAGCTCTAAAAGGGACTGTTGTGGTTCTTCCCCCAACTGTGGCCAGCCACTGGGCTGATGAGCGATGAGCCAGGACGGGACCCACAGAAGGTCAATGGACTGCAATGAAGGGTGAGCAGTCCTGGAAAGTCAGGTGGGGCGTGAGCTGGGCGAGCAACAGGAGAGGAGCAGCAGGTTTTAGACAGTCCTGACCCTGTCAACCCCACCACAAGCCATAGAGAAAGCTGCCACAGAGAGAGGTCACTTGTCTGTTTGCACACCGCTGCCCACAGAAAGAAAGGACGTGGCTCGGAGACAGCTAGGTCACTTTGCCCATCCATTAAAAATTAAACTGACCATGTCAGACTCTCTCTAATCTGACAACAATGCCTCAGGGAAGTATTCAGCTGCAGATCTGGTATACGAGGGAAGGAAAATCACCACCACTCACTCACCTACCCACCCATTCACCCATCCACCCACCCACTCACCCACCCACTCAATCACCCACCCACTCACCCAAGCACTCACTCACCCACCCATTCACCAACCTACCCACCCAGCCACCTGCCCACCCACCCACCCACCCACTCACTCACTCACTCACCCACCCATTCACCCATCCACCCACTCACCCATCCATTCACCCATCCACCCACTCACCCACCCATTCACCCATCCACCCACTCACTCACTCACTCACTTACCCATTCACCCATCCACCCACTCACCCACCCATCCACCCACACTCATGCACTCACTCAATCACCTACCCATTTGGTGTGGGAGAATGGTCTGTATTCTGTCAATTATATTTTAAATAAACTCTGATTGGTCAGTAGCCAGGCAGGAAGTGGAGGTGGGACAACCAGACAGGAAGTAGAGGTGGGTCAATGAGAATAGGAGTATTCTGGGAAGAAGGAAGTTCTGCAGTTATGAGCCTGTCACAGAAGAAGCAAGATGTGACTGCCTCTCTGAAAAAGGTACCGAGCCACGTGGCTAGCATAGGCAAGAACAATGGGCTAATATAAGTTATAAGAGTTAATAAGAAGCCTGAGCTAATGGGCCAATCAGTTTACAGTTAATGTAGACCTCTGTGTGATTTCTTTGGGACTTAACGATTGCGGGAACCAGGCAGGACAGAAAACTCAGTCAACACCCATCCACCCACTCACTCACTCACCCACTCTATCTCCTAGGCAGCAGAAAATTGCAGGTGGACTTTTCAACGTTGCACAGCACCCTACCTGTAATCTCCACAAGAGACCCAGGGACTCTGTCAACCACTGAGAAAACCAACCATGGAGCAATGGTGGGAAAGATACACATCCTTGTCACTATGCAGGGGCAGTAGGTGGCTGGCACACTCTTCCCTCTCAGGAACACCAAGTTGACCCCCCTGGTTGGGGCTCCGCCAATATAAGCTGCTATTGTGACTCCTCTATGGGGCTTGGGATCTGTTTTACTCTGTTTGTTTTCAGACATGGTCTCACCTATACACCTCTGACTGACCTGGAACTCACTCTGTAGACCAGACTGGCTTTGCACTCACAAAGATCCACCTGCCTCTGCCTCCCAAATGCTGGGATTAAAGGCACATGTCACCAAGCCCAGCTGTGTTTGTTGAAACTCCATGAAAGCTATATGTGATATATGTCAAGTTGTCGCTCGATACAATCACATTGGAAATCACACAGGAAGAGGGTCTCAGTGAGAGACTTCTGGATCAGGTGGCCTGTGGACATGTCTGTGGAGGTTTGCCTTGACTGCATTAACTATTGCGAGCAGCACCATCCCATGGGTTGGTCCCTGCCCTGCAGAAGAATAGAGAGAGCGAGCTGAACACAAGCATGTGCTTCTTCTCTCTGCTCCTGACCAGCAGCTGCTTCAAGTCCCTTCTGCATTAACTCCCCTACAACGATGAAGTGTAACCTGGAGTCATGAGCTGGGATAAACCCTTTCTCCTCTAAGTTGCTTTCGTCAGGGTGTTTTAACAGCAGTAACAGGAAACAAAACCACAACACCATCCTCTTCTTACTCAGAAAAAGGCAAAACAGGGCAATCTCTGCCAGCAGTCTGGCTGACTCCCCACGCCCCAGAAGCTTCTGCAGGGTTTCCTCACCTCTCAAGCCACTTGCCTGTCTGCCTGTAACACAGGCAATTATTGGCTTCTAGATCTATGGCAAGGATTGAAGGGGTGCTGCCTGGAAACCAACAGGCCCAGTTCTGCCACACTGTACACAGTACCAGGGCCAGACACCCCCTTCCCTGCCAGGGATCATCAAAAAAGAAAAGGTAACAGTCGCTTCTGGTATTCCACAATAAGGGACTGTGATATTGGGAACCTCCCCAAGTCTCAGTTTCCTCATCTGTCACACGGCACTGAGCTCTGCCTCCCATGTTACCCAGGAACACGAAGCAATTCCTGGTTGAAAGGTTCAGCAGGAACACCACACTGCTGCGACACTTCTGCGTACCTTGAGTAAAAGCAATCAGCAAGTGTCCCTCAGGGACCATGGCCGCCCATAAACATAGGATTTCCCAGAACAGCAAGCCATTAGCACACCCGCGGGGTTATTACAAGCCACTGTGAGAAGTGGCCAGGCCTAGGAGGGCCCTGTGCCTTCTTCTCCAACATCCCTTGCGCAACACTCATCCTGCTAAGGTCATCCTTGAGAAAGCGGTGCACTCTGAGAGTCTGGCTTTCTTCCTCCTCTGTAGTAAAGAGTTCAGGACTCCTATGCTTCCCCTTTATTTGTATTTTGCCTTGGCTCTGGGAAGCTCAGAGTGCGGTTAGCCTCCTCAGCCTTGGCTTGAGTCTCAGCCTTTATGAATTCAGGGATTACCCCTGGACTTTTCAGCAGCGAAGGGCTGGAGTGGGTGTGGATTATTAACTCCTGAGGCTTTTACACAGCTACATGGGGTTTAAGAAGGAAAAACAAAAACAAAACCCAACAGCGACAAAGTTTGCCCTCTAATCTATTGCCTGGCAGTCATGGAATAGACCAACCTTTAGGTTGAAAATATAAGGTGTCAACATGTCTGTAATGGTTACTTTTCTTAAACATTTTCCCTAAACAATATAGCATAACAACCATTTACCCAGCACTTGCATGGTATTGGGGTTTGTGAATTATCTAAAGACCGTAGGTTATATACAAACACACTTCTACAGACCGATATCTTTGGTGAATATTGATGCAAAAAAAATCAAGATACAGCAAATCATCAGTCAATTACAAGTGGGTTAGACCTCAGCCAAGCAGAATTTTTACTCTATGAATGCAAGGATGGTCCAACAATAATCTATTAATGTACTAAATTGTAACAGAATGCAGAGAAAATAACATATGGTTGAGTCAATGATGCATCAAAAGTTCTGGTCAGACCAAACAGCTCTGAGAGACGTTCAACATGCATGGTCCAACATGCATGTCACATGGCTTTGTGACAGATATCAACCCTGAGTGACCCTGTGCTGGAGGAACTCAGATGATCTCAGATGGAGGACCACAGGTGACCCTGTGCTGGAGGTCACAGATGACCCTGGGCTAGAGGTCACAGATGACCCTGAGCTGGAGGTCACAGATGACCCTGTGCTGGAGGTAACAGATGACCTTGTGCTGAAGGTCACAGGTGACCCTGTGCTGGAGGTCACAGCTGACCCTGGGCTGGAGGTCACAGATGACCCTGCGACCACAGATGACTCTGTGCTGGAGGTCATAGGTGACCCTGTGCCGGAGGTCATAGGTGATCCTGTGCTGGAGGTCATAGGTGACCCTGTGCTGGAGGTCACAGATGACCCTAGCCAGAGGGGAACACTGCCTTAGCACAGAAAACCTCATAGCTGAAAAGTCAAAGTTGCAGGGTATAAAAATCATGTGAAAACCACACAATGTTCGTGAAAGAAAGCAAAGTTGACACAACAGACATGGAAAGACATTCAGGTTCTTGATTGTAACCTGACCTTGTTAAAATGTGACAACAGTTGTATGCTTAAAATTTTGTTAAGAGGTTGGTTCTCAGCCGGGCAGTGGTGGCACACACCTTTAATCCCAGCACTAGGAAGGCAGAGGCAGGTGGATCTCTATGAGTTCGAGGCCGACCTGGTCTACAAGAGCTAGTTTCAAGACAGTTAGGACTGTTATACAGAGAAACTCTGCCTTGAAAACACCAGTGTGTGTTTGTGTGTGTGTGTGTGTGTGTGGGTGTGTGTGTGTGTGGGTGTGTGTGTGTGTGACCATTCACTGCTGCCTACATGCTCACCACCCGCTACCATCAAAGGCTAGGGAATTCTACCAAGTCCTAAAAAATCTTTTATACAAATAGAAAAACTGAGCCTCAGGTTCACAGGGATTTTAAGGAGTCCCCAGCAGTCAAAACAACCTTAAAAAAAGGAGAGCACAACTAGAAGTCTCACATTTTCTGAACTTCATCTCAGCTAGAAGGTTGAGAATCTAGAAGCCTTTTAAAACATAACACAATGCTGCACAAATTGATACAATCTGGTAATGGCACAAAACAAACAGAAGGATGAACAAAACAAAGAGCCCAGAAATAATCCCTCATATATATATATGGTCCAGTGACTCAGATGCCAGAGTTGGGCTGTATGGTCTTCTCAACAAACAGGGTTGGAAAACTGGACACCCACAAGAAGAGAAAGAAACCAGACTCTTACTTTACAAAAACAGTAATGGAGAGTGGATGAAAAGTTGGATATAAGCAGAAACTGTACAGGGCCTGAGAGAAGGCCACAAGAGAAGCTTCATGCCACTAGTCTTGACAGTGACTTCACAGACACGACATCAGACATATAGGTGCCATGACCACGAAAGACCAGATGGGCCTGTCTGATGCAGACACTTCTGTGGAACAGAGGACACAGGGTAGAAGGTGGCCTACAGTCCAGGGACACACCTGTCAACCACACCACTTCCTAACAGGCTCATCTCCAGACGACACAATGAGTTCCTAGAAGCCAGTGGCAAAAGAAACTCCAATAGCCTAACCAAGACCGGCCAGGACAGAAAGGGACACATCTCCGAAGACAAGTGTACAAGCAAACATGTCCTAAACACCAGCAAAGTCTGTCTGTCACACTGCTGTTATCAGAGACAATGCTATCAGGTGCTGTTGAGGGGACACAAAGGGAGCCTTGGTCCACTTCCAGAGAGGACACAAAGTGGCGTGGCTGCTACAGAACACAGCATGGAGTTGTATGGCAACCAGAATTCAAGAGGCAGAGGCAGGAAGTTTGAGTTGAAGGCCATCTTGGAGTTTCTCAAGAAGCTATACAACATCTGGGCATTTATCTAAAAGGATTGAAACCAGGGTCCCAAAGAGCAGTGAATACTTCCATGCTCCCTGAATCACCATCCAGAAAAGGCAAGGTGTGAAAGCAAGCTCTGTGTGCATGACAGATGCGTGACACATGTGGAGTGGTTCACACACCGGAACTGCTGGCTTCTAAAGAAGAGAGGAAAAGTCTGCACTATGGCGGAAGACAAGCGTGAGGGAGAGAAACCAGCAGCAGGAAGACACTGCCGACTCATTGATGCCAGGGGCCCAGGACTAAAAACACAGATCCCAGAGCAGAGCCAGCTGCCCAGCTGCAGACAGGGGGCCACTGATAAATGGACACAGAACTCCAGTTACTCAAGCAGACTGGCTCTGGAGCCCGTTGGCCACACTGTAGCAACAATTTACAATGTATTCTACACTTAAAATTGTGTTAAGAGGTTGGTTCTCAGCCGGGCAGTGGTGGCACAGGCCTTTAATCCCAGCACTCAGGCAGCAGAGGTGGACAGATCTCTGTGAGTTCAAGGCCAGCCTGGTCAACAAGAGCTAGAGCTAGTTCCAGGACAGGCTCCAAAGAAAGAAAAGAAAAGAAAAAAGAGGTGATCTCTCTTCCTCAAATAGACTCTTGAAAAAAACAAGGAGGTATGGAGACATGGCTCAGTTAGTAAGGTGTAAGGTGTATGTGGTACAAACATGAAGTCACAAGTTCAGATCCCCAGAATCCATATAAAAAACTGGGTGTAATAATGAATGCCATAATCCCAATACTGGGGAGATGGAGACTGAAGGATCCGTGGAGCTTGCTGTCTAAGTCAGTCTAGAACAATCAGTGAGCTCCAGGTTTGGGAGAGAGTGAGACACTGTCTGAAAACATAAGGTGTGTGAGTTGGGGGCGGGGTAAAGGAAGAGGACCAAAGTTGACCTCTGGCCTTCATAAGCATGTGCACAGAAAAATACAAACACACACTCACACATATGCCAAGAAAGTAAAACAAGAGCAAGCAAAGATGGGCCTCCACACATGGATGCAGGTGGTAATTCTAGCCAGGAAGGCTTTGCTGTCCATGCCCCCCTTGCTGGAGGGCAACACAGCTGGTCTCCTTTCTCAGTACCTAGAAGATCCCTGTTTCCTTGGCGACCACTACTTGAGGGCACCTGATGGGGGATATGACAGCAGCCTGGAGTCACCCGCTTCCTTGTGTGGCTGAAAGCCAAGGAAACTGGAAACCACCGTGGCCCACGCTGCCTTTGGTTAGGCTAAGCAGCTGTCTGGGGCCAGGCTCTGGGGCTTCTGGGCTCCACTGCTCTGGCCATTCGTGAATGGAATGGAGAACCATGGGACTTTGGCCCTGCACCAGGCGCCGTTTCAGCAACAATGACAGACCAGGGCGAGGGCGGTGAGAGGCCACCCCTGCCTCACTGCCTCGTACATTCCTGGATAATGTAACCACTGGCAGAACACCCTAGCACCCAGGGGTCACTCTAGAAAACACCCTGCCTTCCCAGACAGCACTCTCTCTCTGCCCTGAGCTGTGTATGCGAAGCAGCAGGAACTGTTCAGGGCTGAGGGACCCAGAAATGCAAGTTCTCACACCTCCACCACAATCCCCCTCCCTGCTCGATGCTGACCCCCAGCAGCTGGCCAGCTAACAGTGAGTGCCGAGTGTGCGGGCACCCACATACTCCTTCCCAGCTTTCAGACTGGCTAACTCGGGAACCTCAGTTTCCCCTTCCATGACACCGAGCACAGCTGGGGTGCTTCTCTCTGACGCCATCCCCTAAGCAAGGCTCTGCATGGACAATCACTCTTCAGAAGATTCCCTGGCAGAGGCTGGCATCAGGCCAGGGACCCAGTACATATGCCACCTGCTATGATCAGAATTAGGTGATATTTTATTCCCATTTTAGATATGGGGACCTGAATCTCAAAGTCAGGTCACGCGTACGGTAAGCAGCAGAGCCAGAACCAGGACGGGGGCGAGGTGGGGTCTGTGAGAGATCTAGTGAGCGTCAATCCCCTCCTCTGCCTCAAGGAGGAAGCCACAGGAAGCTTGAGTCACAGACCCTGGGTCAGTGAGAGATGGGTCCCTTGGCCTCTTGGCTCTAATCCTTGGGCCCTCCCATTCTACACAGGGACTGAGCAGGCTGCTCACTCAGAGATAAGAGGTCAGGATGTCCCAGGTCAGATAAGAGTGGCCTGGCCACCCAGGGCTTAGGCATTAACTTTTACAGCACCCGGACAGCCCTGCCAGGTACTGCCACAGCCCTAACTAAACCCAGAGACAACTGAGTCACACACAGTCCAGAGGTAAACCACCACCCTGCTGACCTGCAGGTCTCTGGGCTTCAATACTCCACCCCTGGCCTTTCCTTAGGCCATTACCATATACTGGCAAGACATAAAAAACTCAGCTGACCAAGACCAAGTGTGAAACTCCTGAGGCCACTGGCATTCCACAAGCTACCTTAACCCTTTCTCTGCCGGAGCCTCTATTTCCCTACCTGGAAAACAACCCTTTGCAGCATCAACAGTGTAGGTCTCCGTGTGATTAGAGTCACTGTATCACAGAACAAGCAGCTTTGTTGGTGAAAGCTGGGTGGTGTTACCCACTTGCAGGGCCTGGGCCTTGTACAACTGTCCAACAGTCTGTGGGAATCTGGCCAGAACCCAAAGGGTAGAAATCTATCTACCGATGCTCACGTCCCTTACTGAATGGTGTCGCGTCTACACAGAACCAACACATCCTCCCACATGCTTTAAAGACTCTGGAGAGTGACAGCACCTAATTCAATGGAAATGACGGGCAAATGACTCTTCCCTTGTACCATTCAGGCAACAATGACTAGGAACGCTGTCTCTCTCTGTGTTCAGTACAGACAATGCAGAACCTGTAGGCACCGAGGGCTAGCTGCATACGATTAACAAGTGTTTGCTGGATGACTTTAAGAAGTCCAGAAATTAGGGCAGAAACAATGCCCTGGGGCTGTGCTAAACATTTTATTAAACATTCAAAGACACAAACAGTCATTCTTAACCATGCTGTATAGACAAGAATACAGAGGTTTGCAGGGTAAGGGGCTGCCCCACTCAGCACGTAAGTGAAGAATCAGGAATAAACTCAAGCTGACATTACTCTAAGACACGGGACAGCCGAACCCTCCGGCCAGCCACGAACAAGCTACCTTTTCCTCTCTGGGCCCATTTCTCCCTGAGGAAGCAGGGCTAGTGACTGTAGCTAGACCCTAGGTCAAGGGTTGGGGGTCTTCAGGGTCTCCAACACAGTGCAGAAGACAGAAGCTCATAGTTAGTCAACCAAAGCCTGAAGGAGGAAGTCAAAAAAAAAAAAAAAAAAGCAAGAGTCAACATAAACCCAGCCCAGTCATCAGCTGCAGAACCTCCCCACCTCCGAGCATCGCCAAACAATGCGGCCATTGAGTAGGGCGCCTACACCCACTAGGCTTCCTAGGACCAGCCTGTTCCTCCATGCCAGGTCCACCCACCACCTTGCAGCAAGCTCGGGTTAAGAATCCAGCTTTCCCTGGTCCTGGCAGCCTTGGAATGAGGCCTGAGTCAGAGGCAGTAACCCTGGTTCTTCCCATAGCCACCCCCACTCCATGGCCTTACTCAAAGGTGCTTGCCCAGGCCCAAGGCATCACTCAGATGGCACTGGGGTGACTCAAGAGCAAGAATGCCTCACCCTGCTCCTAGGTGGACTCTCCCAGAGGTTAGGGATCCCGGCCTCAGGCTCAGAGTCCCCAGGGCTGGAGTCTTGGACACTGTGCAGGAAATGTGAAGTCAGGGCTGGGCTCAAGCTCTCTAGGGAGGAACAAGGGAGTCCCTTTTCTGCAGGGAGGATTTGGTTTGGCTGACCAGCTGGCTAGTCACCATTTCATAGGTTAGCCAAGAACAGTGCTGGGCCCAGAAAGGAATCAGCCAGTGCTATTTGCAGGCATAGCCACCAAGGACTCAGGACAAGGACTTGGAACCCCTCAGACAGGGCACGCAGGACAAGAGCCGTATCAACACTGTAGCAGGCTACTGATCAGAGCTGTCACAACTGACGACATATTTTTTTCACTTTATCATACTTATTTTATTGTGGTTAATATGCTTTTCCATGATGACTGGTGAGGCCAAGAATTTTATATACCCGTTGGCCATGAGCATGTCTTTTTTTTTTTAATAGCTCCTCCCTCTTTTCAACTGTACTCCAGGAGCTTGGCCCAGTGGTTAGCTGTGGATCTCTGCATCTGCTTCCATCTGTTTCTGGATGAGGGGTCTAGCTTCTCTGGGCTTGTGGGTTGTAGGGTGGTTACCCTTTGCTTTATGTCTAGTATCCACTTATGAGTGAGTACATACTACATTTGTCTTTCTGGGTCCAGGCTACCTCACTCAGGATGATTTTTTTCTAGTCCTGTCCATTTGCTTGCAAATTTCAAGATGTCATTGTGTTTTACCGCTGAGTAGTAAGTACTCCATTGTGTAGACGTACCACATTGTCTCGATCCATTCCTCAGCTGAGGGGCACCTAGGTTGTTTCCAGGTTCCACCAGTCATCTTTCTGCCACCACATGCAGAAACCTCCTCACAGAGATTCCTGCATTCAGGGGGTCTAGTCTGGTCCTGTGCAGCTTCTGCCGCTATCACTGACTACATAGTTCACTGAAGGTTTCATAGCGCTGAGTCCCTGAGAGGCAGGGTTGTCACCAAAGACAGGAGGTGACCACGGGACAGTAGGCACAACAAGCTGGCACCACCTGCCAGCTCACAGAGCCAGAGAAGTAGTGGCAGGGTCCTGGGTCCCACCAGTGAATGACAATGGACTGCGCAGTTTTTGCACGCCTTCCCACGTCACACAGTCTTCACAGAGCCAAAGCATCTATGTGGCCAGGGTGTGCTGGGGCCTCCACCGGGAGCATGCAGCTCTGCCCCTAACTCAGCTCAGAAACTGCAGCCTCATCTGTCAAGCTTGGGTAACCACAGCACCAACCTATCTGGATGCCTAGTGTTCGGCAAGGACACCAAATGCAGCTCTGCCAGCAACACCAGAGCTGCAGTCACCACAGGACACTCGCAGCAACCAGCCCAACTCCAAACAGGTATCCCCTGCACCTACAACTTCCTGACCCATTATGATTGCCTCTGTGTGTAAGCCAATGACTGCTAGATGAAGAACGGCCCAGCCTATTGGGGGAGGGGTGGGCGTCAATCCCATGAGACCAGCCTGTGGAATGCAGAACCCACACAAGTGCTTTCATAATGGGGCAGAGGTCACAAGAGCCACAGAGCAAAGGTTCTCTCGAGGACAACCCTGCTGAGGCCTCCTGGGAGGGCAGCAGGGGAGTGGCCAGCAAAAAGGACACGCCCCAAAATACAGAACAGAAGCAGTAAACATTGGCCCTGCTTCCTGCCTTGAACTGTGATGGGTCCTTGTCAGGTCCAGGAGCCCTGGTAGAGTGAGGGCAGGTAGGCTCGGTTCTGCATGGGGATCTTTAGGGCTAGAGCCACAACCCTGAGGCAAGTCAGACGTCTGGGTGCTCCTGCATAAGGTGCTGTCTAGGGAAGGTTCATGCTAATTCTGAGGCTGGGGCAGTTAGGCTCGCCCTTCCTATGGGAAGCTACACACTCCAAGGCCAGCATAATCCTAGAGAAAGCAAGGCCCACAGGACCTACTCTGCTCCGCCTCTTCAGCTTCTCCCGCCTTTCACAAGGTTACCCGTGGGACTCAATCCCAGCACTTGAATCCTCAGGGGACAAACTTCATCTGAACCACAGCAGCCTCCCTGAGTCTCCAGGAGCCCGTGTGTAAGATGGGGGTGGCAGAAGGACATGCACCTGCTCAGAACACAGAGGGGCCTGTGAAACCACAGCAGAGAGAGAGAGAGAGAGAGAGAGAGAGAGAGCGAGCCAGTCAGAGACACAAATGGTAAGCAGAAGTTAGTGACTATCAGGGAGCCCAGGAGGAGCAGGCCCTCAGAGCCCATGCCCAGGGGTCACACACCCCTGAGAAGGACTGCCCTGGCCATTCAGATGGCTAAGGATTCAGAATTAAGAATTACAATAACAAATAGGGGGTGGCGGCACAGGCCTTTAATCCCAGCACTCTGGAGGCAGAGGCAGGTGGATCTCTGTGAGTTCAAGGCCAGCCTGGTCTAGAGTGAGTTCCAAGACAGCCTGTTTCGGGGCGGGGGGGGGGGGGGGGGGGGGGGGGGGGAGGTACAATAATAGAAGGGGCAGGCTCATTCAACAACAGAAGAGGTGGGCTCAAAGGCACAGACCCAGCTGCCCAGGGAGGGGGACACTTCTTGCCAGATCATTGTGTCAGAGGAAGAAATTAGAGACCTTGAGGGTGGGGATGGGGGGCAGAAGTGTCCTTGTCTAGAGGCAAGAGTCCTAGGGGTCACTCGGGCCTCATCTCCAACCCAGCACGCCCTGAGCTGCACGGTGTGTCTTCCTCTTTAATTGACTCCTTTTACGTCTTTCATAACACAGGCTATACTACAGACTGCAGTAGGTATAGTGTTGATCACCTAGGACCCTTTATCACTCTTTGTATTTAGAACGTTCAAAGTCCCCTGCTAGTGATTCTGAACCACGTGCAGACACACACACACACACACACACACACACACACACGCGCGCGCGCACACATTCCCTTGCTGGAACTCCCCAAGGCAGGCCTCCTAGCTTCTGTGCATCCCGGCCTGAGGAACAAGCCCTGTGGGAGGAAATGGCTCTCGGTGCTCTCTTCTGGAAATATATCCTCTTAGTCACCTCTATTCACTTCAGCTTTGGTAAAAATGTAGAATGAAGACTATTTCATTTCCTCTCAGTTCCACCCTAAGAGAATCGGTGCAGGCCGACAGTAGAGGATACTGAGGTCTGTGGCTACCTAACAGGCACATCCCACTCTCGGGATGTGTATCTGAGGGCACGTGTGGCCTGTGGCATGTACCACAGGTACCAATCTGTGTCCTAGTGCCACAAAAGGCAGGTGTCTCCCCACCACGGTGGCAAAAGGCTGTGGGAGGGAGGGACTGTTGGCTCTCACCCAGGGCCATCTGGACAGGGACACTTGGCAACATCTGGAGACAACTTGGGATGTTGTAACTTGGAAGGAAGATATCCTGGTACTACTGGGTAAAGGCGAGGGATGGCGCCAAGCCGGCCATACCCAGGACAGCCCAGCAAGGCTCACCTGTTCCAAACTGCCCAATGCCGAGAGCAAGAAACCTGGTGCAGTCTAAACAGTCTCAAAAACCCAGGTCCTACTCTGGGGCCACACGGGAAGGAGTAGGCAAGTGGCTTCCAGCAGCTAGTCTCCACTCTTCCCACACAATGTCTGTGGTGGTTTCATCAAGAGAGGACGCCACAGCTAAAAACCCGGGGTTCACAATGAGCAATGAGAAATGGGCTCCAAGGTGGAAGAGACCGCAAGCACGGTGCCCAGGCTCTTCCTGTCCACTACACAGTGACACACACAACAGGCCACTCTGGTCCTTCACCACCCCACCTCAAGCAAGAAGCCCTCCTGACCCGGTGTGGCTTGGTCTGCCCAGATGTCCTTACCACAAGACCATCCCCCACGGGGAGCCTGGCAGGAGGGCGGAAGTGTCACCTTGCACTGAGGCTGAGCATGGCCCTCCCAGGGGACCTTCTCTGGGGCAGGACCCAGACCAAGGCTTCATTAGGGCAAAGGGCTCGGCCACAACAGAACACCTTTGTTTTATTTCCATGGCAGCGGACCCAGTTTTCCACTTAAGGTGGTGATATGAACGCTTCTTTTTAAATAAGCGCACTTAATATCTGAAAAGTGAGATTGTCCTTTTGAAAGCCACAAGTGTTGGGGCTGGGAAGACGGCTCAATTGGCCTGCCAGGCAAGCGTGAGGGCATCCTAGCACTCACAGAAGAAGTGGGTACGGTGGGACACACACCCGCAGTTCCAGCGCAGAACAAGTGACGACGGTCGGATCCCTGGAGCTCAGAGGCTGGCCAGCCCAACAGAATCAATGAAACCCAGGTTCTGTGAAAAACGCTTCCTCAAAGTTAAGGTGGGAAGTGACGGAGAAAGGCACGCAATATTGACCCCTGGCCTCCACACACGTGTGCATGGTGGGATGAATGGGCTACCTACGTGTTAGCTGTTCTCCCTGCCGTGAGGCTCTCACTGCAGAATTCCTAGCCCCTAAACGGTGCCACTGTGGACAAGTCAGTCCCATTTCATTTCACTCCGGGCCAGACTCCAGTCAAGGTAGCTCTGCCTGGTCCTCCACGGCACCTGCCTCAGGGCCTCTGAATTTCTGACCGTTGCTACTACCAAATTTGCAGAGGTCTACCTCCACCTAGCTCTCTGGGATCAGTTGAAATGTCCCCGCCCTTTCTCTGGAGGGAGGTTTTCTCCTTCTCTATTGCAGGCCCTGGCTCCTGACCACACTCCAGAAACCTACGTCCAGGGCACTTCCTCCCTGGACTTGCTCTACCTCACTTTCCACTCGCTCAAGTCCTCCCATTCACGTCTGTGTTTTAGAGTGTGTTCTGGAAGAACGTGACCTCACTTTGTGGGACAGTAGGTCGAGGGCTCACACTGCTGTGAGAAGGGTCCATCCGCCTGTGCAGGATACAGAAGCTTGGCGGACAGCCAGTTCCTCTACGCCCATTCCCAGGAGCAGCCCGGTCTGGTTCTGTTAAACACCTACATGGGAAAGCACGCTCCTGAGACCACACGGGAAGCTTGGGCCTCAAGACACCCCACAGAGGGGACACCACAGCCAGTGTGGCCTCCAGCCTTCAATCTCAGAACCACAAGGCTTCCTGTGAGACACAGTTCAAAAAAAGTCTCTTCCCCTGGTGTGGTCCATGATCCACATCACATCCTTAGGCTTCAGGCTGGATCTGCTCTGAGCTGCTTCCCGACAAGACTCAAAGCTTTACCTCTTGCCCCCAAAGCTGACACAGAATGTACTTCCCCTGAGCAAAACTGCAACTGGGTTGCCAAGGCCGAAAATAGACATTTTCAAACTTCAACCAGCATGACTCACCTAGAAGGCGCTCAAACTACAGGCTGCGAGGCAGCACCCTGTTTATGACGGGAGGGCCAGGTGGGGCTCCATCACCAACGTGACTGATAGTTCCAGGAGGAGCTGAGCCTGCTGGTCTAAAGGCTGACCATGATAAGGTCAGATTAAAACCTTCACCTTGGCATCCAGGCCTTGCACAACATGGCCTCTGATTATTGTACCAGCTGCACCTCTCCCCAGGGGCTGCCCCACTCCAAGAGCAGCAATGACTCTATGAACTGAAGTTCCCTAAAGAAGTCGCACCTACACCGAACATTCCACAAAAACCGACCAACGGACTGGAACGTCAGTGAATGGGGAAGTTTGAACGCTGCAGAGACAAATTATCTTAGGCCGTCTTGGCCCCATTAAAAAGCCATTCGTTGCCCACCTCTGTGTGTGACTTAATATCCTGAGATTACTACACGAGCCCTTTTAGAAAGCATAAACAGCTGTCATCAATCCAAAAGCTAAGAGCTGTCAGGCAGCATCTAGGGCTATAAGAGAAATTTCCCCAATTTGCTGTAATTGATTACCTGAGGTTCCCACCAATGTGTGGATGGTGGATAGGAGAAAGATGAACGGAGTGATGGGGGATGGGGAGGGATGGATGGATGGAGTGATGGGGGATGGGGAGGGATGGATGGATGGAGTGATGGGGGATGGGGAGGGATGGATGGATGGATGAATGGTGGATGGAGAGGGATGGATGGATGGAGGGATGGGGTGAGATGGACAGATGAAGTGATGGTGGCTGGGGTGAGATGGACGGACAGAGTGATGGAGGATAGGGAGGGATGGATGGACGGAGTGATGGGGGATGGGGAGAGATGGACGGATGGAGTGATGGGGGATGGGGAGAGATGGACAGAGATGGTGATGTGATGGTGGGTAGGGTGTTTCAACTAAAAGGGCAAAGGTACAGTAGCAGGCATGGCACCCTAACTTATTTTAAAACTCTATGTATGAAAACATATAGAAAATACATTTTGAATGAGTGGGCCCTCTGGCAAAAGAAAAATTCAAGTAGCTTTCATTTTTTGCTTTTCCATATGTTCCCATTATTCTTCAGTTACTACCCAAGTGACATCAGCCATTTCTTCTTTCTCTAATTGTTTAAAAACAATTATTACTATTACTCATAGACAAAAATCTATGTCCTGCCTGGTCCCAGAGTCGTTCAGTACCAAAGAAATACACAGAAGCTTATATTAATTGTAAACTGTTTGGCCTATTAGCTCAGGCTTATTATTAACTAGCCCTTATAACGTAAATTAACCCATAATCCTTGTCTATGTTTAGCCACGTGGCTTGGTACCTTTTCTCTATAAGGCATTCTCATCTTGCTTCCTCCGCCTCTGGCTGGTGATGGCATGGACCTAGAAACTTCTGTCTACAAATACTACTACTACTATTATTATTATCATTATCATTATTATCTGTGTGCAAATGCACATGCCACGGTGGACATGTGGAGGTCAGAGGACAATTTGAGAGTCACTCCTTTCCTATCTGTATGTGAGCTCTGGGAACTGAACTCAGGTCCCCAGATTTGCACAGCAAGCACCATCCAGCCCTGAAAAACTAGTTTTCAAAGCAGCTCCAGGACACAGCTGAAGTCTGCTGTTCATCTGTTGTTATTTTCTGTTGACTGAAACCCTGAAACAAACACAACAACAATAAACACAGCAGAAAGCGGCTCCAAGAATCAAGACGGAGGAAACATAAAGTCTGGCTTCATCCTCCTTGGCCCTTTGGTTCTGAGCAGAAGGCTCGCCTATCTGTGCCTCTGTTTTTTCCTCTGGAAAAGGGGACCAACTAGTGACTCTTCCTGTCCTGCTCCACCCCCGGGGTCCCAGGTGACAGGGGACAAACAGGGCTTTAGAAGCTGAAGTTGGCTATATGGATTTTATTTCACCACTTCTGCCCAAGGGGCTCCCCCAAGAGATGCTCAAACAGTAAAACGAAAGATAAAAGCAACAGGGTGGAGTCCAGGGGTAGGGGAAGATTGATGGGGACAGAGCCCAGGGTGCGAGGAACAGCAAGTGAATGGGAACAGAGACTTAGGGGTGCAGCAAGTAACAGGGACAGAGCACTGAAGGGGGACAGCAAGAGATGGGGGACAGAGCCTGGGATCTCCCCTGTTACTGGGGACAGAAGCCAGGGACAAAGTCTGGGGGATGGGAAGTAAGTGACGGGACAGAGCTCTGGAGAGGAATAGCAAGTGACAGAGGGTATAGCCTGGGGTGGGGGAGCAGCAAATGACAGTGTGGGGGGGGGGGGGGGGGGGACAAGTAACAGGGCACAGAGCCTGGGGGCCAGCAAGTGATGGGGACAGAGCCCTGCAGGGGGAATAGCAAGTGACGGGATGGGGGGATTGGGCTGGGGGGCAGTAAGAGATGAGACAGAACCGGGGGACAGCAAATAATAGGGGACAGAGCCCTGAGGAGGCAGCAAGTGACAAGGGACAGAGCCCTGGGTAGGAGGAGCTATGCCGTGGCCTATGTATGTCCCCCAAGAATGCAGACACTGGAAGCATGGTCCCCAGTGTGGCGATATTAATGGGAGGTAACATCACCTTTAAGAGAGAAGATTCATCATGAAGTCACAGAGGCAGGCCCTAGGAGAGGACTGAGGAGGAAGGAGCTCCTGTCTGGGACCTTAGGAGCTCTCTAGCTCCCAATATCACCATGAGATTTTCTTCAACAAAATCCTCCATGATTCCCACTGACCTGAGCCCAGCCAACCTTCGCACCACAGTCCGGAACCGCCAGAGCTGTGTGACAACTAGTTGTCTGGTGTTCAAGAAGCTCCTCCTTGGGCATCTCACAGAAATGGGCACCAGACTAACTCAAGCTGGGAAGGCCAAGTCCCTGTCCCTTGGCCACTGGCTTCCTCCTGCCTGCGAGGTGAGAGAGCAGGGGGCCTTGTGAACTCTACCTTTTCCTAAACAGCCAGATCTCTTTCTCCAGGGAACCAGGTTTCTACACTTAGCAGGAGTAAGTCAAGCATTCTGTCAATATAAAGCCAAGACTACTGCCCACTGGGCATGGGAAATGGCAAAGCACCCCTGGCCAACAGCAAGCTCCCCAGTGTTCTGAGACCCTACTAGACATGGAAAACCCTCCAAACACACCAACCCACCACAGCAGTGTGCACCATGCCTAAAACATCCCTTTCCGATCAGTGCACGCTTCTAAACCGCCCCTCCCAGCCACAGTGGCAAGACCTGGGCTCACATAGCCCCAGTCATGGCTGAGATGCCTGGCACCTGAGGACCCTCAGCCACATCTCCAAATGTCTGCAAGATTCTGATACTGCCAGATGCACCCAAAATTTACTCGAGATGTTTCTTACACACACATCACTTCATTTCCTTGGTGTCCAGATTTTGGAGGGATATTATTTACATAAGTGTGTGCATGTATATACATGTATATGGGACACACACACACACACACACACACACACACACACACACACACA
>NW_026067891.1:792335-823260 GCF_014885135.2 Alexandromys fortis
TATGCTACTGGGCTGGAGATGTAGCTCAGTGGTAGAGCACTTGCCTAGCATACACAAGGCCCTGGTCTCAACTCTCTCTCTCTCTCTCATGCATGTGCAAGAGAGACTTGGCAGGAAACAAGTTTAGCCAGACGCACATTCCAGGGCATCTGGATTTTGTCAACTGAACGGTGTCACCATGAGGCAAGCTGATGACAGGATTACAGGCAGGGCTGCCTCATCCTATGAAGCCAGTGAGGTCCTAGGACCCTTGCAGGAGCCAGGGGTGATGGTTAGGAGGGACAAGCAGGGAAGTGGGAGAGCTGTGAGTCCTGCAGATGACACCAAGGTCAGCACTCAGACGCCCTGTCCATACCAGGCCTCTAGGTGTTCATTCAGAATTCACCCACTTAATCCTGGGGCGTTCCGTGCCCAAGGTAGCACAAGATGAGAATTCCTTATCGGGTGCCGTGTTAAGGCTCAGGAGGACCTCAGACCTAAACCTTTACTAGGGGAGCTGCCCCAAGCCTCCCCGGCCGACGGTATAAAATCTGAAATGCTCTGAGCAGCAGCAGCACCCTCTGGACTGTGTCGGATTTCTAGATGAGGGATGCTCACGCTCCACTCACAGAGGGTTAGCAACGGTCCAGCCTTGTTCGTATGCTACAGCACAGCACTCAAGGACAGAATGGACTTTTGGGACACTTCTGCTTCTGTGGCCTCAGCCTGAGTACGGGAAGGGGGGTGAATGTGAGAAGGGGAGGCCGAGGACTCAGCAGAAGACTTCATCTTCTCCCTGCTGCAGCCCTGACTCACACCACAGACGCGGGGTCAGCATGGTAGGCATGGGGCCCAGGCCGGCGCACTCTTACCCACAGCTTCCCGTCATAGTAATAGGCCCCCAGGAGCTTCACGATGTATGGGTGGTCGCAGGTGGCCAGGATCTCAATCTCCACAATGTAGTCTTCCAGCTCCTCCTCACTCTTGGTCTCGATGACTTTGGCGGCTGCCAAGGCACCGGTTTCCTTGTTTTTGGCCTGCGAAGTGGAGATAAGGGAGATTACAAGGCAAGCAGGGCAGAAGGCTTCCCGGCCTTCCATACAAATGTGAAAACAGACGTGGATATCCAGGGGTCTGAGACACTGACCAGACACACCTTCCAACGGTGCCCAGGGCACACAAGGTATCACCACAGGGGAGCTCAGACCAGAAAGAACATTCTTTGTGCTTAGTAAGGAAGCAAGATATAGTCATACCATGGGAAACATACAAGAACAGGCTAGTGCATACACACGGACATACACATAAAAATAAAGTCTTTATAATACAAAAATGAAAAGAAAGAAAAAGAACAAAAAGTCTGAGGGAACCTATTCCTGACAGACAGCCAGGAAAAGCCTGAAACAGAGGACTCGTGAACACTGACCCTATGCACTATTTAAGGTTCATGTGTGTGCATGTATTCATGTAGGGGGTATGTGCATGTATTCATATGTGTGTATATGTGGGGATGCCTCTGTGGGGGGGGTCATGTGCCTGTGGGGGGGTCATGTGTATGTGTCCCACATGCATCACAGTAAACTGTCCCCTGGCTACAAGCCACCTGGGCAGACCACTACTTCTTATCTGCCAAGAAAGAGTGAAGGCTGTCGCCACCTAGGACGATTCAGTCAGGATTCTTAACAGGAGCTGCTGAGGACGTGGAAGGGAGAACTGGAGCGGGGCAGGACAGCAGTGGAGCACCCAGAGACCAACACAGACGCTACAATCCTGCTACAGGTTCAGAGCCAGAGGAGCCCCAAGTGGGGATTCCAGCTTGTCAACACACCTAAGGGCTACCAAAGAAACTAACACATACATGCAATAGGCTGCTCTCCCACCATGATGCCAAAACAGTAACAAATGAGCCCTGAGAATGCTGCTCTCTGGAGCTGGAAAAATGGCTCAGTCGTTAAGAGCACTGGTTGCTCTTGTAGAAGTCCTGGGTTCGATTCCCAGCACCTACACAGTGGCTCACAACCATCCATAATTCCAAGGGAGGGGGATTCAATGCCCTCTTCTGGCCTTCTTGGGCACTGCATTAGAAATAAAGGTTGGGGTTGGAGAGATTTAAAGCATGGGCTGCTCTTCCAGAGGTCTTGAGTTCAATTCTCAGCAACCACATGGTGGCTCAAAACCATTTGTAATGAGACCTAGAGCATGCAGGCACAACACTGTATACATAATAAATTTTAAAAAAACTTTGAAAAAAGAAATAAAGGTTAAAAATATGAAAGAAAGGAAGAAAGAAAAAAGAAAATAAATGCTGGTCTCTAAGTGAAACAAGCCAGGCACAAAAGCTAAATACTTTATGATTCCATCTAACTGACCCAAAGTGGTCAGTGACAGACAGAAACAGAGGCTACCAGGACTGCGGGGATGGGGCTCCACTATGGGACCCACTTATTGTTGGAGATGATTTGAAAATAAACAAAGAAAAAACCTTGAGCCAGACATAGTGACACAGGCCATGAATCTCAGCACTCAGGGGGCAGAGGCAGGCAGATCTCTGTGAGTCTAAGGCCAGCCTGGTCTACAAGAGCTAGTTGCAGGACAGGCTCCAAAGCTACAGAGAAACCCTGTCTCGGAAAACTAATAAAGGCTGCGTTCAGTGTTGGCGGAGGGCACACTGATGACACAGCCGTGGGCACCAGCAGCTGCTTTTCACAAGGACAGGGGCAGTGGGTACCCCAGGGCCGTGCCTTCTGGAGGATGCTGTGCCTCTGCCCACTCTGACCTCTGACCTTAGCTGACAACAGTTCTTCCCAGCAACGCACAGCTCAGACCCCCACAGTGAAGGTGAGAAGCAAGGCCAAATTCAGAGAGGTGCCTGGACACCGCAGCAGGGTCTTCTATCATCGCAGGGTCTCTCCCTTCTCTAACGCAGTGGTTCTCAACTGTCCTAGTGCTGCCACCCATTAATAGAGTTCCTCATGTTGTGTCCCCTCTCCCCCCCAGACGTAAAGTTATTTTTGTTGCTACTTCATAGCTGTAATTTTGCTACTGTTATGAATCGCAATGAATCTGTTTTCTGTTGGTCTTAGGCGACTCCTATGAAAGTGTTTCAAAGGGGTCACAGCCCACAGGTTGAGAACCTCTGCTCTAGACTATTCAAACCCCTACAATCCCCAGAGCTGAGAAGCCTCTGTAACCTGATGACCTTTGCTATGCCTCGGGTAAGGCCCACACAGGGGACACTCAACAGTTACCCTCTCCCTGGCCTCAGGGATTTAGGTCTGAATGAAGAGGTGAAACCTAACCTGCTGAGAGGGACTAGTGACTGTTTATGATGGGTGTGGCCCCAGAAGGCAGGCACCAACCTTAGATGGAACCTTTGAGAAGGAAGTGGCGGGGAGGATGCAAACAGGCGTTTTTTTTTTTTTGCTGTCTATTCTCAGTTTGGGTTCTCCTAAACTGCCAAGAGCTCTGCCCCGCGCCCCTGCATTGATTAGGGCAGGTGGTTTCCGGGGTGGGGGGTGGGGAACTTGGGGGGGGGGAGACAGACAGGGCTAGCTTACCCTGGGCCCACACTTCTTAGGTGTGCTAACCTAGTTTACTATCTCAACCATCCTCCAGGGCGGTGTAGGTAGGCAGGCAGACTGAGGCAAAGTCCCAAGAGCAGAGTAACATGTGGTCCTGGACCTCTGGAAGGCTGCTCCCAAGCCTGCACGCTCCCACTAACCAGTCTTCCTCCAAAGGTCATGAGACCTTCAGCACCCAGCCCAGGAGCCCAGGTCAGCAGGATGTATGTGTTGTGGGGGGGGGGTCCCTTTTCCCCTCAATTCAATTTTGAGTGCTTGTTCAGAACACCTTAAAAATCCATTAGATGAGCAGCTAGAGTCTCTTTTAGAAGAGAAGTTAGGCACCTCTGGGCCTTTGGAGAGGCAGAGAGGAAGGGTGAGGCCTTTTGGGGTGGCAGATGGAAGGTCAGGTGACCACAGCACCTCCTCAACCACAATGAGCTAGGCAAAGCCACCCGTTCACCACCACCTTTCGGAGCTGAGGGTTCTGGCAAAGGCTGTTTTCCCGTAGATGTGGGGGTGGGAAGGTTTTCCAGGAGTGCGCAGATCTGCTTTGCCCACACTGTAAACGCAGCACTGACTGAAGGGCCAGGCCTTCAGCAAGGAGCCAGTGTCAGCACCAAGACTGCCCAGTCAGTGCCCGGTGCCTCACTCAGATTTCAGAAGCCAGAGTCCACCAGGGAGGGGCTACGCGGTCACTGTGCCAAAAACAAATTCCTTAAGAGTCTGGCTGGGGCAACAATCCAGTCCCAAAAGGCAGTAGAGGATGTTGCAACAGCAATGATTAAAAAAAAAAAAAAAAGCCAGTCAGTGCTGACCACTGCCACTCCTCAGGCCTGGAAGGCAAATACCATTCTCAGGCAACAGAGGAGGAAGCTACAGTTCAGACAGGCGTGTGACTTTTGAAGGCCCCATCTGTCACAAGCCTGTCTGCTCCTCGGGAACTAACGACAAGCACAGCCAGCCCCAAGCACTCACAGCAAGGGGGCTTTGACAGGTGCAGACACTGAGGCAGGCACTGGCTACATGAGTACTTCCCAGATGGCAGACTGGGGCCTGGAAAGGAGAGGATGGAGGTACTGGGTTCAAAGAGCTTCCTGGAGGCTGCCTGTTTGCATGTCTGTCTGTCTTTCTGTTTTATGTAGAAGAAAATGGATGATCAGGTGTAGCACCAATGATCAGTTTGTAGCAACAACTGTTTGGGAGGCAGGAGGATCAGTTGAGCCCAGGAGTTCAAGCCCATCCTGGCCAACAGAGTGAGACACCCATAAAAAGAGAAACCGTGTGTTCAGAAGGGTGAAGCCAAGTCCAAAGTCATATAGCTGTAACTAACAGACTTGGGCCCTTGGTGTTTTAAAGACCTTGAATCGAACTGCTTTCTAGAGTTGCCTATACAGTCAGCATGAGTCCTGCCCGGACCTCCATTTTTTCCTCTGTATAGGTGGAGGGTGGGGCATGACGCCCAAGCTCTCTCTGTGCTATGGGGAGAGGCTGGAGGGAGGGGTGAACTTCTGAACAAATGAGGTGCTCTTGGAGGCGAACAGGCGGGCTTCCCATAAACACACAGCATCAAGGCTTCCATCTCACCAGTACCGAGGCCAGGCCAGGGATGAGGGGGATTCCCCAGGCACACTGGTGACTGGCGGTCTCTAACCTTGGAGCCCACACCCTTGAAAGCCAACACAGTGGCGACTTGTGTTTTCTGACCCAGACAGTCTGTGGGAACAATCCTCCCCGTTGTGACTGCCTGGGGCCCAGCCTAGAGGAGGTGGGGCCATCCTCCCAGCCCAGCCAAGAACTCCGTCCCACCCCAGGGGTGCAGCAAGCCAGTTCAGGAGCTGGGGGATCACTGAGATCTGGAAGCATGGAAGTCAGCAGAGGACCCAGACCCTTCCCTTCTCTGGCCACCAGATGACCACTTGGTCCCTTCCCTTCCCAGGAAATGGCTGATATCCCAGAATGCAGCCAGGCCTTCAGCCATAGCTTTGAAATCTAAGTCCTTGATTCCCATTCTCCAGATGGGGAAACTGTGTCCACACACACACACACACACACACACACACACACACACAAGAACGTAGAAACCCATGCCTGAGCACAAAGATGGAAGGAGAATGGGGTGCAGAAGACATGGGCCTCAGAGTCTCTGCAGCTGCCTGGAAGGGTCCTGGGGCACACAAAACTCTACAGTCTCTGGGAACTGCTTCACTCTCAGTCCGAGAATCCAGAAGGGCTGACCCCTCCCTGGCTTAGCTGCACATCCAGGCCCAAGTAGTCAGAGGCAAGCTTTGTCCCAGCTACAGGTTCAGGGTCGGGCATGTGACCCAAGACAGGCAAACTGTCCCTGAATGGTTTCTTGTCTGTTTTTGGATTTTTCTTTATTATTATTATTATTTGCATTTTCTTAAGATTACCAACAAAGCAGCTTTCTCTTTCTCTGGGGTAGCTACACTGGCAGAGTGGAAGGGTGGAGAACTGTGGGTATCACCCCCACCTTCCTGGCTCCTGTGCTAAGGCTCAGACCTAAGGCTCATGCATGCTAGACAAGGGCTCTACACTGAATTATGTCCCTAGTCCTGCATTTTAACCAGTCTAAGGTGGGTTTTGGTTTTTGGCATGTGTATGGTATGTCTGCATGTGTTTGCATGTGTATGTTTGTACATGCATGCAAAGGCCTGAGGCTGATGCTGGGTGTCTTTCTACATCACTCAGAGCTCATGGCTTTGGCTCATCTAGCCAGTTTGCCCCACAGGATTGCCTGGCTCCAACTCCCATAGGTTGGGATTACGGGCTTTTCCATGGGTGGTGTGAACCAAACTCTGACTGCCATGCTTACAGAGTGCTTACACTGAGCCATCTCCCCAGCCTGAACTTATTATTCATTATTGATGCTGGGGACTGGACCCGAGGCCTCCACATTCTAGGCAAGCATCCTACCATCGAGCTATCCCCATGCAGGAGAGTCCACCTTGTCACTTCTGCAGACAGTCCGCCAGAGGGTAAAGACAAGGCAGAAGCCGGGCCCACAGAGGGAGGAGCCAGAGTGCGGAGGGTTACAACACCAGAGCCAGCTCCTCATGGTGCTACTCTTAGGTTTCTGAGTTCCCTGGGGACTCAGGTCATTTTTCTACCAAAAGGGAAATGAGTCTCCCATCCAGGGATGTACCCACAGAGAGCAGGCATTACAGAAAGGTTTCATCACCAACCACAGGTGTAACGAGGGCCATCTCCACTGCCACCCTGACCAGAGAGGGACATTCACAAGATACCCAAGAGACCTGAGATCTGGGGACCAAAGTGGCAAGTATGACCAAGACCACAGGGAAACTGAAACCACGGACTGTCCTGCCAAAAGAATCCTCTATACACGTATTAAAGAACTAAGAATGTAAGAATGCTCTGTACATGTATTAAATTAGCAAAAACAGGCAATAATGACCAGATGCCGGCGGCTGGGTAGTATAGCAGTCCTCGTTACAGGCGAGAATATAAACAGCTTCGGTCTCTCAGAGGCAAGAACTGGCCACAGCTGCTCTGTTTTGTTTTGTTGTGTTTGAGACAGGTTTAAAATACCCTTTAAGCCTATTATCCCTCATTTCTGGGAATTTAGAGCCAAGAAATAATTCAAGAAAGACAACAAAAGAGCCATACAGGATCACACTCGTAGCCCATAACAACGGAAATGAGGTAGGAGCGGCCTAAATGCTCAATGGTGAGAAAACTATTAAATTGCTTTAATGGGACATTAGCAACCCTTGAGCACAGTAAGTGAACAATCCAGCGACGAGGAAAACCAGCTAAGCCGTCAGAGTAACACAACAGGGGAATGAAATTGCCCTTGGGAAGCGTGCATGCCTACAGACAGAAAGGAGCTGAGGACAGGCCGCGGAGAACAAGTGGTTTCCCTCTGATGCCAGCTGGCAATTACACACAGGAGTCCCCGCTGAGGGTCAGTGGGTGGAAAGGCGTCTCCTGCACAGGTGAGTACTTGCCCAGACCTGGCCGTGCCCGGTCTTATAGGCTGGCAGAGGCAGCCAGCCAGAGCTGCGCTGTCCAGATGGCCATGCTCACTACCTAGGGAGGTCGAAATGAATAGGAATAAAGCGAAGTGAAACTTGAGTTCCTCGGTGGCATTTGCCATGTGCCGAGTGCTTCCTGACCGAGAAGAGGCGGCTGCCGTACTGAACACAGCAGAAGAGCAGAGCAGCCTCACATCTGCAGAAAGTTCTGGTGGATACTACACGCAGGCTTGAACTCCCATCCCTCTGAGGTAGAAAATGTCCTCTCGGAGGTGAGAGAATCTCTTCAACGTCCCAGAAAAGGCTCTTCTTTTCCCGAAAGAGAAAAGGAGATAGAGTTGGTCCAGACATTCCCACCCCTAGACACACAGCCATTGCTGAGATCTCCTAGCAACCTGGCTAAGCCTCAGGGTGTAAGGAAAGGATTCCAACTGACCTGTCCAGGAAAGTCTATATGTGGGTAATGGCTCAAATCTGGAGCAGGCAAGGCAAAAGGTTTCAACTTTCCTGTCTCTGGATGCTCAGTGGCTGTGCCAGGCATTCGTCAAAGGAGGTTCAGGCCACTGGAACCGGCGGGTCTTGGTCTAAATCATACACAGGGTGTAGGAAACGGTGCTGAGTGCTGCCAATCACAGGAGGGCCTTGGTTCAGAGAGTGGGGAGAGGGGTCTGGTTCTGGAGGGACCAGGGTCCAGGGATCCTAGAGGCTAATGTACAGCAGAGGGGGGCCAGGAGAGAGACTGCAAGCCCAGCAGGCAGGAATGGCAGGGAAAACACCCAAGGGCTCTGCCATCTGGGAGTGGCAGCCTTATGGCCTCAGGATAAGTCCCACAGGAGGTCTTCAGAGACAGGACACTGAGCACTGGCCTTGGCCCAGCACAGGCCCAAGAGAGACAGACGTAAATCGCCTACTTCTATAGGAAAGGAAAAAAATGACCAGAGAGAGCAAGAGACCTTTCCCAGGTCACATAGCTAGAAATTTGAACTGTCAGAATTTGAACTCAGGTCTGGCTCTCTGCCCATGTCTTACCTTAGTAGGCAACCACCTCCAGAGTCTCTATCCCAATGGCACTGGACCCCAATCCCCTTCATCTCCTGCCTCACTGCCTACAAGCACACACACTGAGGGTGAAGCCTCAGGGGCTCCCCGAAGCCGACCAGAAACAGCCTGAGCTCCCTGGCCAGCACTTCAGCCCCCAGTCCTTGTTAGTGCTGCCAGTACAGGCTGCTGGTGCCGTGGTCATGTGCAACCAAGACCTGAGCTGGCTGTGAGCTCTGAAAGGCCAAGCCCACGTCTGATTCCCCACAGAGCCTGGCACAGAACATCCAGGAATGGGGCGGGGAAAACAGGGAGGGAGCCTTGAAGACAGACACGAGGGAAGATGGATGGATGGGTGGATGAGTGGGTGGGCAGACGGATGTAAATGAGTGGTGTGGTGGTTCGGATGAGAAAGGCCATTACAGGCTCACACATTAGAATGCCTGGTCCCCAGTAAGTGGAACTATTCGGGAAGGATTAGGAGGTGTGGCCTTGTGGAGGAGGTGTGTCACTGGGGGTGGGCATCAAGGTTTCAAAAGCCCATGCCATTCCCAGGTAGCTCCCTCTAGCTCTGCCTCATGCTTGTGGATCAGATGCAAGCTCTTAGCTATTGCTCCAGCAGTATGCCTCCTGCCTGTGGCCATGCTTCTGCCGCGATGATCACTGACTCTAAGCGCCTGCAACTCTAAGTCCCTGACAAATTTCTTCTTTTATAAGTGGCCTTGATCAATGTGTCTCTTCATAGAAATAGAAAAGTAGCCAAGACAGGTGGGTAGGAGGGTGGCTAAGCAGACAGGTTGGCATGAGGGTGGCTAAGCAGACAGGTGGGAAGGACGGTGGCTAAGCAGACAGGTTGGCATGAGGGTGGCTAAACAGACAGGTGGGTAGGAGGGTGGCTAAGCAGACAGGTGGGTTAGGGTGGCTAAGCAGACAGGTGGGAAGGACGGTGGCTAAGCAGACAGGTGGGTAGGAGGGTGGCTAAACAGACAGGTGGGTAGGAGGGTGGCTAAGCAGACAGGTGGGTAGGAGGGTGGCTAAGCAGACAGGTGGGTAGGAGGGGGGCTAAGCAGACAGGTGGGTAGGAGGGTGGCTAAGCAGACAGGTGGGCATGAGGGTGGCTAAGCAGACAGGTGGGTAGGACGGTGGCTAAGCAGACAGGTAGGTGAGTGAACGGGAAGGAGGAAGGGCGTGTCTTCATTCCCTACAGAAAAATGAGACGGTCCATTTAAGACCAGAAAGTGACAAGAGTCCATGTCTTCCTGGCTCTCCATTCGTCTTGTTCTAGTTTTGGAAGATGGCACCCATTTGCCCGAGAGGAGCCAAAGCCCCTGGCTGGGCCAGGACATACACAGTTAACCAGTCCTGCCAAGCAGAGAACCACTTCCCGATCAGTAAGTGCCCTGCCAAGCTTTAACTCGGTGACAAACGAGGCGGCCAAGTTTCAGAAGTGACACTTGAGGACAGCAAAGATTCCACAGCACAAAAGCAGAGGAGTGACAGGCCCACAGACGCACATTTAACACTGCCTCGGAAGAGAGGCCCGGTGGGCCATCCTCGCACAGCCAGGAAATGCTGAGCCTCCGAGCCTTTTTGGCTCAGGACCAAACCCAAACAGGATCGGCCTCAAAGATACCAAGCCATGGCCTTGGCCGAGGAGCAAGGCAACCCGTCCAACTTGGCCATGCATGTGGGAACCTTTGGATCCCAGCTTTTCAAACATGGCAAGGAGTCCAGCCCCAAGATATCATTGATAATGGAGGGGAAGGTGGCATGGGCTTTGCCGCTCCCATCTGTGTCAGGCTGCCTCCTGCCCGAAGGAAGAATAGCTGATCCCTGATAACTCAGCGATTCTTCGACTCACCCATCCCGTCCCAGACCTCTAGGAGATACAGTCTGTGCATCACTGTTTTTTTTAATCAACAGTTCTTTCCATGTTATTTTCTATTATGCTAAAAATAACATGTACATGAAAAAAAACTCAAAAATAGAATGGCACAAAAAGGGAAATCAAAATAACAGCATCTCAGAGACGCTGCTCACTGCATCCTGTGTGATCGCTTCTACGCAGCCCTCCACGGCACCGCGCCCCAGGCTGACAGAGCCAGCTGTGTGACTGCAGCCACCGGAGTGGCCCCTGTGTGCCTTACTCGCTACCTTTCTCCAGTGAGGGCAGGAAGAGCCTGAGAGTACCCACTGAGCTACTCTGAGGATAGAGCTTAGGACAGGCCCAGCCCAGTTAGTAAAAGAGGATTCAACGGCACACTTCTAACTCCTCTACATTTTAACTAGCGCATAATTATTTTATGCATCACAGGGTTTAGTGAAACCTCTCAGTACATGCGCAGTATGTGACAACCCTGCAGTGTGCGTGTCAGTCTCGGCCACTGGCCACTGCGGTGTACTGACAACATTGAAAAGTCCTCTACGGAGCCAGGTATGGCAGCCCAGGCATTTAACCCCAGCACCTGGGAGGCAGAGGCAGGTGGATCTCTGTGAGTTCAAGGTCAACCTGGTTTCAAAGAGAGTTGCAGGACAGCCAGGGCTCTGTGTTGAAAAACCAATTAATTAAATTATTATTAATTAATTAAAACCGCTCTATGGTTACTTTAAATTGTTAGCAAGCACGGTGCTGCTTGTACTCCCGGCACTGGGCAAGGCAGGCAGCAAGACTGTGGGGAGTTCTGAGGCTAGCCTAGGCTACACAGTGACACTCTGGGTTGATATTCTAAAATGAATACTCACTCAAGAAAGAGAATCTAAAAAAAAAAAAATAGAATGGCACTGTGCGCGCACACACACACACACACACACACACACACACACACACGAACATCGTATTCCACCTCCACCATAACTGTACAACTTTACATGCTGGTTCTTCTATCCGTCCTCTCTATACCCATCAGTCAACCTCTCTCTGCCTGGGGGAAGTTCCCAGGATCCCGGGTACAGGTAACTAGCATCCGAGAGCAAGTCCTCCAGTGTTCACACGTCACATCGCCAATGATCTCGGAGCACAAAGCACTCCCAGGGTCATCCCAACAGCGGCTAGCTAGTCTACGGGACCGTGGCCAGACTCTGGACTAGGTCAAGGCTGGCACCCAGGGCTCTAAGTACCTCACAAACGGTGGAACTCAGCCATGGTTTCCTGTTGCCTTGGAAGGTCAGTGGGGCCCTGGAGAAATCCTTCGGAAGGAGACCAAGACTCGAAGCAAAGGCAAGGAGGGTGACATGCCCAGGACAAACAGGGCGGCATGCCGGTGCAGAGCGGCCACCATGTCAGAAGCACACACCAGACTGAACAGCAAGCAGCACCCACTAAAAAGGCCTAGAGTGGGTTTGGGATCCCAGAAAAGGCAATCTAGAGCTGTCCAGAAAGGAAAACAGAAACAAGCAAGACCCAACATTGGTTCCTCTTCCAGGACAGACGAGGTGCCTCTCTGATACTCAGGGTGACCTCCATCACCCTAGATTCTCCCAGCATGGGGCAGCCACAGGGCTAGAGCCCTGGAAAGCCTACAGAAAGAAGTCTTGCATCCCTAAGGCTCTGGTGGCCTTCTGGTCTGGGTTGTTCATTACACTGGGGACAGAAACTAGGGCCTCGTGCACACCCCAGCTCCAGGGTGGCCTCCTTTATCTCCATTAAATCGTGTTTTTCTCCACACCACAGAGAGCAGTAAACACACGCTGACCCCGGGAACCTTCTAGCCAGAGCAGCTTTGGCACAAGGGAGAACAATTCATGAGGGACTTTCAGGGAATGTCCCTGTCACTCCCCAGGATTGCACAGTCTTCTGAAGTCTAGGCCCAGACTCAGGAGAAATCCTTCAGGAAGAGACCAAGACGCAGAGCAAAGGTGAGAAGACTCCTGAGGACAAACAGGGTGGCGTGTCGGTGCAGAAGGGCCACCACATCAGAAGCACACACCAGCAGCCTGGACAGCAGTGCCCACGTTCAAAGGCCCAGCATGGGCAACAAGAGTTGCCGACCTGGCTTTCTCAGTGCTGGTAGCAGCTGCCAGACCGGTCCCATTGCTCCACAAGAGGCAAGTCCTGCTCTAATTTAGAGTTCACAGCTCAAAGAACTGAGGCTGAAGGGCTGTGAAAACAGCTCAGCGGTTCAGAACATGCACTACTCTTGCCGGATTGCAGGTTCAGTTCCCAGGCTCACAACCACCTGTGATTCCAGGTCCAGGGGATTCAGGGTCCTCTTCTGGCCTCCTCCTCCAACACATGCGCTCACAGGCGCACACGCGTGCGTGCACGCACACAAATGTACACACTTAAAATGTAATAAAAATGTAGGGGCTAGAGAGATTGTCCAGTGATTAGGAGCATCTGTTGCTCTTGCAGAGAATCCGGGTTCAGTTCCCAGCACCCACTTAGTGGTTTCACAATCACTCATAATCCCAGTTCCAGGGAGTCTAACAGGCATGCAGGTGGTACATATACAGGCAGGCAGGCAAAACATTCATACACATAAAGTAAATAAATAAAACTGAAAAATGTTTAAAATAATAATTGAAGCCAATCTTAAACAGAGACTGGGTGAGGTGGCTTATACAAGGTCACAAACACAGCAAGGGTAGGGGAAAGGCAAGAGCTGAATCCTGAATCCAGGCTGTGTAGCGTCTGCTCTTTCATTCACTGTAGTTGCTACCTGAGCATCACTCGTGTGTGTGTGTGTGTGTGTGTGTGTGTGTTAGAAACATTTCAAGCCTCTCTACAAACGGCTCTGAGATACACTAGTGACATCAGCCACCATGGCCAGTCCGCTGATCTTCAGGCAGAGATGTCATTCCTTGTCCAACTGTGTCCTGTCCAGTTAACTACCCTCTCTGCAGCCAACCTGCTCCGCCCAGGGGCTTTACACCTACTGGGGAGGGCAAAAGGACATAGGAAATGTCCAAGGGAGCCTGGTGTGGCTCTGAATTCCGAAAAGGGAGAGCCCTGACTGAGGTGAGAAGGGCACACAGTGCTGGCCACTCTGAGGAACAGTGAGTTGAAACCCAGGATGGGAGGAGCTGGCGGAGCACCCATGCCCGCTGCAGTAACAGGGGAACCCCCTGCAAGGGTCCGTGTGATTCAGTAAACTTCTTGGAGGCCGGAAGTCCGCCATCTCCTCCACCTTCATCTCCTCTGTCAGGCCCGACAGAGTTAACCCTGTAGTCACCAGCTCAAAGCCCCACCTCTCCACCTCCCCCTTATTCTGGCCATGATAAGGAGCTGTTGGCTTAAACAAAAGAACCACGGAGCTATGGAGGAAGGGAAAAGAAAAAGCGCAACAAGGGGAAGCAGAAGCGAAAAGGGAAGGGAGAGAGCAGAAGTGGGAGGGGCCTGTGGAGGGAGGACAGGAGGCCCCTTGGGGTGTATCTCCCCAAGACAGGTCCTGCCTCTCAGCCACCCCACCCACCCACCAGGGCCCAGGAGGGTGACAGAACCTTCCTCATCTTCTGCCCTCAGAGGCCCCAGCCACTTCCTCTACCACCCTGCCCATCACCACTTCCTCTGCAGTGGAGGCCACCAGCAACACACACTTGAAGCAGACTCCAAAAGAAAGCCATGTTTCTAGACACCGAACCCACGAGGCCATGAGGAGACATCACAGGGAAGCCACCTTCTCTAAAACGACCTTTGGTTTTCCCTTCTGGTCTCTGTAGGTGAAAGGGACAGGCCCCTGGCCAGAAAGACACAGGATTAAGTACCAGTCCTGCTACGGAAAGGCTGTGCGGCACTAAAAAAGTCACTGGACATCTCTGGGCCTCTGCCCCAGCATGTATAGAATGAGGGGATTAGCCCCTGCTTCTCTGAAGGAGAAGAAAAGAAAAAATGGAGGAGACCTACAGGGCTTGATGCCCACAGGAGGTCAGGAAACTACTCTAGAGCTAGCACTGGCTTGAGCTCTCCTAGTGTCCCAGACGCTGGCAACTGACCACACAGGCTGTCACACTTCATCCTGCAAGGACCTGGTCTAGTTACATCGTTCTAGACCTGCTGCCTTTGCAGTGTGTGCAAAGCAGATAGGAGAGCCGTGTTCTCAGCCTCACACCTCCCAGGACGAGCAGAGCCCGCTACTCACCCCAGCTCCCGCACCACCTTCAATCCCTGCAGAAGTCCCAGCCACACCCCAAATCCCCACCTCACCCTCACTGCTCTCCTTTCTCCTCCCCTGATTTTGGGTCCCACCACACCTCCAGTGGGAGTTCTCCCACCCCGTCGGGCTGCTCTGGTCTCCATACAGGGGCCAGTCTGGCGCAGCCTTCATTCTCCCTGGGCAACCACAGTTGAGACACAAGACCCTGGCTGCATCCTCAAGCAAGTCATTGTCCTTCTCTGGATGTGGCCTTGTCCCCTTTCTCCCACCCACACGGGTCCTTTCTGACATGATGGAGGCTGATTCAAAGACTGGTGAGAGAAAGGACATTATTTAAGATTAAAACTGCCATACGGAACTTCCTCAGTTTGTCAGTCAAGGCCCTCAGTTCCGGCTAGGATCTGAAAGTCTACATCCCCCTCAAAAATCTGTATGTGGAAATCCTAACCCCAAGATGACAGACAGCCTTAGAAGATGGGGCCTTTGACATGGTGATTAGGTTATAAGGACGGGCGTTTGTGAATAGGATGAGCCTGGATAGGAGAAGCAGACCCAAGGGCATTGGGCAGATCCTTACCAAACACCAAGTCTATGAGAGCCTTGATCGTGGCCTTCCCAGCACTGCGATTGCCTGCATTGTATACAGCTACCATATATGGCTATCCAGACCAACAGACTAGCAGATAGAACCTTGCCCTGACAGCATCCTGGTATGTCCAACTCAAACTGGGCAGAAAAGAGGAGACATGGGCAGGGTGGGCCAGAGATGAAGGGACACAGGGCCAGGCCAGCTCTGTGGTGCTCAACACGGAGAGTACTGGGCACCAGAAATCAGTGGGCCTGCCCAGACGTGTACTTGCGCACAGGGACTTCAGAAGAAAACGAAATGTCTCTCTAATGACATTTGTCAGATGCTAAAATGACACTGTACTACACAGTAACTCTTTCTAGCAGCCCTGAGCAGCTCCTGGGGTCTGTGGGACATTTCCGGGCCCAACAGCCAGGTTCCCCTGCTCCTACAGATGTGGCCCTTCAAGAACACAAACTAGAAACTATCGGCCAATGAGACGCTTCCAGAGGAGCCGCACCACTGGTCTTTTAGGAGCAATTTTCTGGTTTCAAATGCTGAGGTCGAGTGGCACTGGGCTTAACCTAGGGAAAGTCACACAAACCCACTCTTGGACAACCAAGCTCAAAAGCTGGGAGTGGGCAACCTGGGTGACCATGCTTACTCACCTACCTGACCGGCATCCTTCTCTCTGCCTCTTCATTACGACCTGGCTGCCCTGGCCTTCGGCAGCTTCCACTCACCATGGCTCTCCGTTGGTCCCTGTACAAGCTCTTGATGGGCAGCCCTCAGCCTACAGTGACTGCCCTCCCGCCCCGCCCCCCCCCTGCTGTCTTCTGAGCGCCTACTCAGACCTCCCGCTGCCCTTTGGTGCCCTACATCTCCTGACAGCTCTGAGGGTGGCTATTTTATCAGCTCTACTCACACACGGGCTAAAGCCACTTACTACTCTCACCACACAGTTGCTAAGTGGGGCAGCCAAGATTTGAATGTTCATCTCCCCCACGTCAAGGTTCAATTTTTTTTCTTACGTAACATGAGGAGGTGACAGATGCAGTAAGCCCTCCACATCTGTGGCTTCCACATCTAACCTGGGGTTAAAAACTTTGGGGGGCAGGTAACTGCATCTATACTGAGCGTGTACAAACTTCTTTCTGGTCCTTGTCCCCAGTGATGGACGCAGTGCAGTAACTCACACGGCAACTTCAGTGTCGCAGGCTTAGAAGTTATCCCAAGATGATGGGGGGCGGGTGGGAGGCCGTGTCAATACTATTCCCACTTCATAGTGCAAAACTGAGCACGCTCGGGTGCAGGTGTCCAAGGGGGGTTCTGGGACCAATTCCCCTGGAGGGTGGAGGCGACTTTACTGCCAGGTGAACTACATACAGCTACGACCCTCTGATTAGTTGGAGGGCTCTGCCTCCTTTCTCATACCCCAGAGCAGGGGCCAGTGTTGAGGATAATCTTGGTGGCCACAACTTAGGTGGGGGTTTTACTGGCATCTGGAGGATAATGGACACAAGCTGGGGATGCTGAGGACATCTACAATGCATAGGGCAAACCCACGACTGTGAACTGAAGTTCTCAAGAGACGGGGGGGGGGGGGGGGGGTAGCAGGAAGGGAAGGAGGGAGGGGCAGGTTATGCCTGTGTTAACAATACAAGGCCAAACAACTAAACTTGAAGATTAGGGAGGATTAAAATGTTGCAGACAAAAGAGGAATTATCGTGGGCTATTTTGTGTCCCTTTGAGAAACTATCCACTGCCCATCCCTGTTCAGACCTAACATCCCTGCAACTACCAAAGCCAAGAACGTCCTCAGAAAGCACCAGAAGGCCACAGCAGAGTTCCCTGTTTTGTCATGGCCCTCCTAACCCTCGGCCCCACCCACACATCGATTATGACTTACTTTGTTCTGCGACTAATAAAAATCTCATGTGACCCACTTCCACAGTGGAACACAGTACATGGGAAACCTGGGTCTGCGTTCTGGGACCGGCACTCGTATGTGGTCCCAGGACTGACTCATCTCCTCTGAAGTGAGAACAGTGTTTTTGTGTTGACACAGTAAAGACTAACCTGGACACCAATGTCAACAGTGCCCGGGCCCAGGGACCACAGCTGAGCTGCAGGCGCCACAGCCTTTCTGCCTTGTCCCTAGGAAAGTGGCAGGGTCAAGACCTTTGGAGAAGCAGCACCCAGAGTGTCAACAATCTTACACAATCCTGGCACTGTCCTGAGGGCACCAGGAGGAAAGCTATTCCTCGCTGTGGACACCTCCTCTGCACTGTGGGTGCCTCCTCACAGACAGCTGAGGCACAGCGGAAGTCACTGGCTTGGGAAACAAATGGGGCCACTACAGGACATAGATTCTACTGCCCTCCACAGCTGCTGCCCTCAGGTGCCCGCGGAGGCTGGCCCTGGGGGTTTCTTCCTCACCTAGGTAACCTCAAGGGATAGGGACTGTGTGAGGTTAGTGTTTCTTTCATCCAGCCGAACTCACACCTACCATGGCCTATTCTGAGGTGACCGGAAGATGTCCTGTGTGAAGGAGATGACCAAGGCCAGCAGCAATGCAGAAGGATTAGCGGTAGCAGCCCCTTGCCTGGTGCCCTCGAGGGACAGGGTACTCTGACAAGTGAGGAATGGCTTCACAATAGCTTGGATTAGAGTTTAAAAATACTAGGCTGAGAGGAAACAAGGTTACAGCCTAGGGGCAGGATCTCTTTCCGGTGCAGAAGTAGAAGAGGACAGTAGGGGAGGAGGAGGAAGAGGAGGAGGATACAGGAGGCCCTGCTACAGCCCCAGGGGAGCCAGGCGGAAACCCAGGCTTTCCAACTCCGAGGAGCAGCAAGGGTAAAGAAGGGAAGGCCTGGCCTGGAGGGGTGGAGGCCTTCAGCACTGCCTGCCTGGCTCTGCCTAGCCCAGCAAAAACAGCTCCCAAAGCCAGCAGAGCTGAGGGCACCTGAGGTCTGGGCACAGCTGCCAAAGGCCCCTCACTCTCTGGGGAGCCGCAAAGACTCTGGGGTTGGCTGTTAGCAAGAGAAGGCAGCAAAGGGCCTTTCCACAAATTTAACTCATTGTATTTCCAAAAGCACCCTCAAGCCAGGCATACCCACTGACCCATTCATTCCTACCTGGGAATCTGGCCTAAAAAAATGCATCTAAAACATAGAATTCTCCAAACAAGCTGCTCACCGACCTAGTCAGCTCTGCTATAACGTTAACTTTGAAAAGTGCCATTTTGTTGCAAGGCCATTGACACGCCAGAAATCTATTTTATCCTAATGCTAACTAAGTCAACCTGGCTTAAGTGTCAGGCAAAAAATGGCAGATGACAGTAGATCAGAGCAAACCCAAGGAGTGCAAAATGCATGAGGACACCTCCAAACACACTGTGGGCCAGACAACCCCAACCCCCAACCATCCCCAAGCTGTGCCCTCCTGCATCTCTGCTTACTGTCATAGATTTCCTACCCACACCAGGTCAGCCTGCACAGATCTGGGCTTCTGAGGGTGTGCGTCTTACATTACAGAATACGCAGAGTGCCCACTACAAACCGGACAGGAAAAGAACCGACCAATTTTAATTTGTTAGTAGTTTAAAAATGAAATGAAGCCAGGCGGTGGCGGTGCCCGCCTTTAATTCCAGCACTCAGGAGGAAGACAAGCTGACAGATCTCTGTGAGTTCAAGGCCAGCCTGGTCTACAGAGTGAGTTTCAGGACAGCCAGGGCTACAATATAAACAAACAATAAATACATAATATGAAAAAGACAGCCAGACACAATGGCCCATGTATGTATTACCAGCCACATAAGGGGCTGGGGAAGGAAGATTGCTTGAGGCCAGGAAAGAATCTGGGGCCAGTCTTGGAAGCACAGCAAGACCCTCTTTCAAAAAACTAAAAAGGGACACAGAAGTACAGGCTAAGGGACCAGATCAGTGTAGGATGTTTGCCTCGTGTGCACACCTGGACCCAGCACTGAAGGCTATAAACACAGTGATCTATGGGACTTAAGGTGACTTTACCTTTTTTTAGATCTTCTACTCCCCCTCCCACCATCTTGATTTTACAAATTAACCTGTTTGCTTGTCTGGTTGGTTGGTTTGGCTTTTCCAGACATGGTTTCTCCATATAGCCCTGGCTGTGCTGGAACTCTCTCTGTAGACCAGGCTGGCCTCAAACTCAGAGATCCGCCTGCCTCTGCCTTCCCAATGCTGGGATTAAAGGTGTGCATCACCATGTCCGAGTACAAATTAACATCTTAGAAGCTTAAAGACAAACGCTCAAAGCCAGAGCAATCTCCAAAAAGCAAAGAAACGACCTCAACCACTAGCCTGTCGCTTTCGGTCCTATACTCAGCGGCCCTCGAAGAACAGAACACAGGATTAGTTGGCGGCACTCAGCATCAGTCCCTGCTGAGGGCAGAGCTTTCCACTGCCCACTGCAGAGACTAAACACTTCCTCTCCTCCCTACCCCACCTTAGAGGAGATGACTGCCCATGATAAGAACTCTGAACTCTGAAAACGTGCCACCCATATGACTTGTTTTGAATTCGAGCAATGAACTAGAAATGACTTTCTTTCAGAACCAACTTTCTATCACAGGGATGTGATAACAATGGCCTTGACCTAAATCAGTCCTCCCTTTGTCTCATCTCCTGAGGCTGATCAGAAAGTTGAGGGGGAAAGGGGATCCCTGACTTCGAGACATCAGATGCTACCACTCTCGCGAGTCCATGAGAATCCTCTCCTCACCATGCTG
This sequence comes from Alexandromys fortis, assembly GCF_014885135.2. NCBI lineage: Eukaryota > Metazoa > Chordata > Mammalia > Rodentia > Cricetidae > Alexandromys > Alexandromys fortis. Next base: position 812,360 of record NW_026067891.1, read on the forward strand.
AGGAACGGAGCCTCCCAAGACTTCACAGGCTAAGGAAGCCCCAAGAAGGTCCCTACCATGGAGGCTATGGACAGAAGCTCTGTTCTTTAGAGGATGGGGTGGGAATGGGCATCTTTCCCCTCCCATAGCCAACTGCTTTCCCAGTGCCATGCCAACCGGCAATAGCTGGTCCCAGCCATTTAACCAAGATGGAATTTCTGTCTAATACTGCCTCAGAGACCCGGCCAAAGAACCAGGAAGTGATAGAGGTCATGGCCCTGGATTAGAGGTTTTAGTTTAAAAGGAAAAAAAAAATGGCCTATATCAGTGCTCTGGGAAAGGCCAAGGAAGCAGCAGCTCCTCTGGACAGGCAGGCTGGTGACAGGGCACTGTGACCAGGGAATGGCTCCCTGAGTTGAATATCAAGGAAAAAGTATTCAAGTAAGGGTCTAGTCCCTTCCACCCTATGGAATCTAGCAATCACACATACATAAACTTTAGTTAGAATGGCATGTCATATACTAAGGTCATGGAGACAGCACAGACATGTGTCACTCAATAATGGGGACACATTCTGACAAATGCCTCCTCGAGTGATTACACAATCCTCACACATGCACAGGGCATGGCTTCCTTTCCCTGGGCTCCACGGTGTGTCTATGTGGATATCACATACACATGATATAGCCTATTGTATCTAGGGCCACGGCAAACAAAACAGCACAATCAAGAGCTCCATCAGTAAGGGCTTGTCGCACAAGAAAGACCCTGTGTTCAGATCCCAACACCCACACGAAAAGGTCAGTGTGGGAATCCAGTCCCAAGGCTGGGGAGGCAGAGGCAGGAGGATTACTGGGGCTGCTGACCAGCCAATCTAGCTAAATTAGTGGGCTCCAGGCTCAGTAAAGACCCTGTCTCAAGAAATACAGTGGAGGTCAATTGAGGAAGAAACCCAGTGCCCATATCTATCCTCCATACATAAGTGTACACATGTTCATGGGCACCTGCACATATGTGGGCATGTGTGCGCACACACACCAAAAAAAAAACCCTAAACACAACATGAAATGATAGATATCAAGAGACAGGGCAAACTAGAGACAGGCGAGGTTCTGCTAGCCTTGCAGGACACTTTGGAGGAACTTTTCAAGGTTGAAGTAGGAAGTATACTTTGGAGTAACAAAGCACATCACAAAAGAGGTACACAACAGTGACCTGTTATTCTCATCAAGTGCCTGGCGCGGTAAGCCATTTCTATATGCATGAGGCGCAGGTTTGCTATGTCAGCATCACCTCAAGCACGAGAGGAATGTTTTGCATGCAAGCTATGGCACTGGGCAACTGGAGGGTTTCAGTGCCTTGAGTGTCATGCATGGGGCTGTCTATGCAATCCATCACCAACCATGACAAACTATCCAGGTATGATGACCAGATGCCAGTCTCAGTCTCCCTTCCCCTTGTCTTGCTATAGAGTCATCTCCCTGCTTTGGGAACCAGGGTCACGCCTCAAAGGGGTTTATATGCTCTGGAGACCCAGGGAGTGACAAAACACTGAGTGATCGCAGAGTTCCTTAGTGGGAACTGCCTGACAACTGTGGAGTTTTCCCCAGCAAGCAGAAATGACATGGGAAACTCTTAGTCTCTGGAAAGCAAAGTTTGCATTTGAGTTTAAATAAAAATGAGTCATATAAAGCCAGAACTGGACCCTTGGGGACAAAGGGCAAGCGAGAGACAGATGAGGTTCCACCAGCATGGCAGGACACATTACCAGGAAACTTTAAAAAGTTCAAGAGTGCTTTAAAGTAATGATAGAGAATATCGCATAGTAGGTACACAAGAAGGGGACTGAAAGTCTCTAAGAGACAAAACAAAACAAACAAACAAACAAAAAAACATGGTGAACCCAGAGCATGCACTAAAAACCAGCTGAACATCAGAGACTGTGAGTCAGGTGGGGGCTGACCCAAGTCAGCAGCCCTGACAGTGCACAGGACACCTCTGCAGGAGCAGACAAGAGAGAGAGATGAAAAGCTGGGGACCATTTCCTAATGCCACTAGGAAGCCACAATGTAGCAGAAGAGAGAATGTGAGCACAGAGGTAAGGGTGGGATGGCCTGGTAACCCTCAAACCAGGGCAAATCCCTTAGCCAAAGGGCAGCAAATTCATTCAGCTGGAATGCCAGATAACCTCTGCCTGACTCCCCCACCAGGGAACTTTGCTCTAGTGGGGGTTCCTCAGCTCTGACAGGAAGTGCAGTTCAGAGGAGGTCTCCATGGGTCTGACTGGCCTCCCAACTGCCACTGCTCCAAGCCTCTGGGGTACTCGGAAGTGCAGAGTGAGGCCTGAGAGTCTTGGTTTCTTTCTTTTTGTTTTGTTTTTGTTTTCTCGAGACAGGGTTTCTCCGTGTAGCCCTGGCTGTTCTGGAACTCCCTCTGTAGACCAGGCTGGCCTCAAACTCAGAGATCTGCCTGCCTCTTCTGTGATTAAAGATGTGTGCCACCACACCCAGCTGCGAGTCTTAGCTTCTAAAGAGCCTCTCAACGATACTAATGCACCTCTCCTAGGGCGCACACATCTGCGATGAGGCTCTAGCCAACCAATTTCAAGTCAAAGTGAGCAAGCCTCAACGTGGGGAGCTGGAGAAGCCCTTTCTGGAGTCCAGCATCCTGAAAGGGCAATCCTAGGGTCAGTGAGCACTCTAACTACAGAAGCCCCAAGGACAGTGACTTACAGCTTAGGTGGGCAGCTAACAGCAGCTGAACTATGGGACTCTCCCAATAAAAGTTGGGGATGCCAGCCCGCAGTGGCCAAGCCTACAGAACAAGCTACTCCAGAGACGGAGGCACGCTGATCTCAAGTGGGGAGACCAGCCTGAGAAACATAACAAGCCTCCATCATGAGGGGTTTTGGGGGGGGGCTTTTTCCTGAAGGAAATGAGAAAGGGTGGGGTCAAGATGGACGAGTTAGGTACCTCAAACAACCCAGGCACTCAACTTGCTCAGAGGACCAAACCCCAGGAGCTGTCCTCTGCACACGTGTCTAAAAGGAATCATCCCTGCCCCACCCACTCCTCGCACAGACTCTGCCCTGTCTTCCTCCAGGGGAGAGGTAACTGCAGACAGGGAGCCTCCGGTGACTCAGGCGTCCAGAAGCCAAATCTGTGCCCTGCAGCTGCAGTCACAGGACCCTCTCCTCGCCTTCCGTTGAGCCCTCCAGCCGCAGCCTGTCCTCGCTCACTCCAGGGTCCCTCTGTCCACCTGAGTGTCTGTCTTAGGCTCATCTTCAGGAGTGTCCCTAACTCCCAACCCTCCCAGGTACAGTCCTGAGCCTTAACATTCCCATAACATCGGTGTAGTCCCGCTTTAAAAGATGTGCCACCATCACCGTGTTCCCGGGGGCGCCTCGGGTAGCCCCCCTGGGATGCTGAGGTCCTACAAACGTCCCTTTGTGTCCAGTGCGGGGCACACAGGAAGTGCTCAGAAGCAGCTGCGCGGGGGTCAGGGGCTCTCAGGGCCCGGCAGGCGCAGTCAACGAGACCCTCACCTTGTAGACTTTGCCGAAGGCGCCATCGCCCAGCTCGCCCACAATCTCCCACACGTCGTTGGGGTCCAGGTCCCGGCGGACGTGCTCATATTCACGGGACTTTCTCTTCTCGAAGGTCGATAAGCGCAAGATGCGGCGGAAATTGGCGAAAGCCATACTGGGTCCGGAGCGCGGCCGGAGAACTTGCGGCTTCGCAGAGCCGCCCTCCCCGCAGCGCAGCGCCGGCCGAGTGCGTCCACCGCTGCCGGGAGCTGCCGGAACCGCGGCCCGCCCCGCCCCGCCCCGCCGCGCCCCGCCCCCTCCTGGACCCGCCCGCAGGACGCCCGGCACCCGCGCGCACGCCAGTCCCCGCCCGCTCCACCTGCTCCGCGGCGCCCCGAGACCCCTCAATTGGCTGCGGGAGCTCCCGGTTCCGCCCGCGCCGCGGGGCACTCTGGAGACTGTAGTCCGCCGGACGGACGGCCCGCGGGCCCGCTGCGCCTCGCGGAACCCCAAACCTTCGGGGTTCAGCTGACGTCCTGCGATCGTCGTTGGTGCCAAGCTGGTGCATCAGCGAGTAGAAAGTGCCTACAGCGGACTGGCTCGCCCTTTTCCCGCGCGGGACGCCTGCGCCCTTCGCCTCGGGGGATCACGCCCGTCCTTGGTGCTCCTCGCCCCAGGGTTCACGCAAGTCCCAGGGTCCCTTCACCCTGCTTTCTACGTGGGTCTCAAGCGCGGTGCTGCCTCCAAGCGCGCAGAAGTCAGAGCCCCGCGGCTGCGCGCCCCCCAATACAGGTTCTTTTCCTGCCCCCGCCAGCCACATTGGATCAGGACTCAGGACAAGAAACGTTAGAGTCCCTTGAGGACCTATTAGGCGTCGTGGTAGGTTAGCAGATATATTCCTTATAAAGTAAAACTTTCTAGTTCTTTTACCAATTAAAAAAAAAAAACATTAGAAATAAAACCGGAGACATCTCGGGAACCGTCCTCCATCCTGGCGTCGGGACCCTTGTCGCTCTACCTTATCTGCTGGCGACCTGCAGATTGCACAGCGTCTTTCCCTGGTATCAGGACGTGGGTTCTAGAGCAGTTCTGCGGGCTGAGCAGCTGCAAAGCCTGTGATGGTGACCCTCCCCCACCCCTCCCCGAACAAGTGAGTCTGACACTTGGGCACCCTCGCCTCGAGAATGCCTTTAGATTGCCACTCCGTTTCCTCGGGACTCTGTTCGAAGATATACCTGGAGCCGCGCGCAGGCACCGAGTGTAGTTTCCCGTTAGGAAAGTCGGCTGGAGAGTGAATTCCATGCCCCAAGGATTCGTGCAAAGGGCGCCCCGAATAAAGGCTGCCCCAATTCCAATTGTTCCCGCCACTGAATGAGTGTGAGGAAATTTTATCATCAAAAGAAGGAAATGTCACGCAAAATTGCTCTCGTTAAGTCAGCCTGTGAACGAGCCAAAGGGTAGGTCTGTGTCAGTGGCTTCCTTGGGACCCACTGGAGTCTGTGCAGCTATACCGGGTAGGCAGAGGGTCAGAACGCGCTGACCAGTCCCAGGAGTTCCAGAAGAAAACAAACTGAGAATAAAAATAGAACGGTCCTCAAAAAAATGTCATGATACTTGAAGGAAACCAGACCCAAAGAGTGCATGAGGTATGACGGCATTTATATGACCGCACCAGAAAAGGCAAAGCTGTGGAAAGCCAGCTAAGGGTTGGCTTCCAGACGTGGACTGGCTGGAAAGAGCCATGCAGAATCTCACAGGGGTGATGAAAATGACCGGAAACAGAACTACAGTGACAGTTCCGCAACTCAGGAAACTTGTCACACGTCACTAGAGTGACTTTTGTTTTTGTAAGTTGTTGGGGGGGTATGTAAATTATATATAAAAAACGTAGCAATGAAAAGGAGGCTCAAGAGAGCCAAGTTACTTTGAAACTTATGTTAAATAGGATTTCCTTCCCTTCATCTGTCTCTGGCTATGGGGCCTCACAGTGAGTGACCTAGTGATGAATGAAGACAGATGGAGGGTTGTGCCCTTCCCCAACCCTACTTTCTGGGACAACTTAAAATAGAAATTATTGATTCCTGGTAAGTTTGATAAATAGTGCTTCAATGTGTATATGTCAATTAATGAGGCTGAGTTTTGCATAGTTTTGTTGCTTTTGTTTGTTTTTGAGACAGGGTTTCTCTGTGAGACAACCCTGGCTGTTCTGGAACTCACTTTGTAGACCAGGCTGGCCTCGAACTCAAGAGATCCACCTGCCTCTTCCTCAAAAATGCTGGGGCTAAAGGTGTGTACCGCCACTGCCCCGGCGAGTTTGCATAGTTTTTGCTGGTCTGTGTCCTTTGCCATTTTTTGTTGTTTTGGGTTGGGGGTGTGAGCGATTTGTTTTGTTTTGTGTGAGACAGGGTCTCTCTATGTAGTCCTGGCTGTCCTGTAACTTGGCCTCAAACTCACAGAGATCCTCCTGTCTCTAACTCCCGAGTGCTGGGGTTAAAGGGGTGCGCCACCATGCCCTACTCTTTACACATTTTATAAAAAAATCAGATTTCCTATGTTTTTTTGTTCTAGGAATTTTATTATTTACTTCTGTGTGCATTTGTGGTTATGTGTGTGCGTGCAAGCATGTGTATATGTGAGAGTGTGCAAGGGTATGTATACATATGTGGAGGCCAGACATACACGCAGACACCAATGCAAATAAAATAAAAATAAATAGATTATTAGGAAAATAAAAATAGATTTTTAAAGGCATTTCTTTTTTTAAGTTTTATTTATTTATTATGTATACAGTATTCTGCCTGCATGTTTCCCTGCAGGCCAGAAGAGGGCACCAAATCTTACTGCAGATGGTTGTGAGCCACCATGTAGTTGCTGGGAATTGAACTCAGGACCTTTGGAAGAAGAGCTGGCAAAGCTCTTAACCACTGAGTCATCTCTCCAGCCCTAAATAGATGTAAAAAAAAAAAGAGTTGGTTCTCTCCTTCCACCATGTGGGTCCTGAGGATTAACTCAGGTCCTCAGCAGCCCTCCCTAGGCACCACTGGGCCATCTCATTGTACCTGAATTTTTAAAAATACTATCATGTTGGGTTTAGATCTTGAAAATGTTTCCTCTCAACCTTTCATCCATATGTTAACTTTACTCCTGGTATCTTCTGTGGAGCAAGTATGAATAATATTGATATAATGAAATCTGCTTTTATCTTCATGTGTGGGTATTTCCCTGCCACGGAGGACTGAGCCCTGGACCTTGTACACAGGAAATGTCTCTGACAGAACTATACCACCAGGTGGCCTATATTTTTTAACTTGGAAAAAAATCAACTTAAGAGACTGGAGAGATGGCTCAGAGGTTAAGAACACTGACTCCCCTTCCAGAGGACCCAGGTTCAGTTCCCAGCACCCACACGGCAGTGCAGGCATCTGTTACTCCTGTTCCATGTGCTGACCCCTCTTCTGGCCTTCCCCAGGCAAAACACTCAAAACATCAATTTAGGCCAGACATGGTGGTGCATACCTTTAATCACAGCATTTAGGAGGCAGGGGCAGGTGGATCTCTGTGAGTCTGAGGCTATCCTGGTCTACAGATCAAGGGCCAGAACAGGCTCCAAAGCTAAACAGTGAAACCCTGTCTTAAAAAGCCAAAAACCAAACCAAACCAAAATAACACTAGAGCAGGACCGTGGTGGCACATGCCTGTAATCCCAGCACATGGGAGGCAGAGGCAGGCAGGTATCTGTTAGTTCGAGGTCAGCCTAATCTACAGAGTGAGTTCCAGGACAGCCAGAGCTGTTACACAGAGAAACCTTGTCTTGAAGAGAAACAACAAACAAAAAAAGAACACGTTTATTGATAATCTACATTAAATAGAAAGGCACCCCGTAAGGCTGTCACCATCCAGGTAAAGAACATCTCCATTGCCTCTTCAGGCAATTCTCATCCCACTCCTTTCAAACTTTTTTTCCAGTGCTGGAGATTAAACCAAGGCCCTCGTGCATGCCAGGCAAGTGCCTCATACACTGGCCACACACTGACCTGGGTTTAGCTTCTTTGAACTCAGCATGTTTCCGAGATTCATCGTGTTGGATGTATTCATAGATCACTCATCTTCATTGTCGGGTAGTATTACACTGTCTGGATAGACCATCGTCATAAATACATTCAACTGCGAGGGACAGTGGGTGTTGGGTTCTACCCACCTGGTTATTATTAATAAAGCTGACGCAAACACGTGGTGTTAGAGTCTGCATGGAAATGATGGCGCTCAGGACATATGACCTCAGAATATGTTGCTTTGTTGACCTTCATTCATCAGGTCTTTTCCCCATCTTTGAAGGGAAGGATAAAGGCTTTAATAGGATGTTTAAAAGGATAAAGGGTGAGACTCAACTCAACTGGTCCCTTACAACCACCGGGCAATCCTCTCTGTCCTCCAGCCTCACTCCCTACAAATGAGTTTCTGTTCTTCACTAAGTTTTAACATCACACAAGTGCACCTATATCTTTGAGTCTGTATTTCCTTATGAACACGCCCATCCACAGACAACTTAACAAATAGTCATGATGGTGCTTTCCTGTAATCCCAGCATCCAGGAAGCAAAGCCACACAGTGAGCTCCAGGCAGCCTGAGGCGCAGCAAGACCCTGTCTCAAAAAAACAAAAAATATAGCTGAGTGGTGGTGGCTCGTGCCTTTAATTCCAGCACTCAGGAAGCAGAGGCAGGCAGATCTCTGTGAGTTCAAGGCCAGCCTACAGAGTTCCAGGACAGTCAGGGCTACATCTTGTCTCAAAAATCAAACAGCCGAGTGATGGTGATGCATGCCTTTAATTCCGGCACTCAGGAGGCAAAGGCAGGTGGATCTCTGTGAATTCGAGGCCAGCCTGATTTACCCTGCCTTTGATTTTACTAAATGTGTGGGAGTTTTTGCCACACCAGACAGTTTTCTGCAGACACCCCAGGGGTGTACACAAGTCACTCTAATTCTGACACTGGGGATTAGCATAGACCCCACGGCTTAAGGGATCCATCCCACAAGACAGCTTTACCCTTGGCACACTCCAGTCGTAAGTTCAGGGTGTCTTCTGGATTTTTGAGCAACCAGTCATAACATCAGAGGTTCCCATGATCTAGAAGGTCAGATAGAACTGTGTGTATGCACACATATATATGTCCATCACACATACAGGTATAGCAATGAACATATGTTTGCACACAGACCGATAACCAAATATAGAGTTTTGCAATTTGGCTCATATACACAGTCATAAAAAAACCAATACAATTTTAAAAACACAAATTCTAAGAAAAAAATACAGGTTTTAGAACTGAAATGATTTCTGAAGCATGATACATGATGATACATGATCTGGGGTTCTTGATTGGAGCAGCTCTTCAAACTTCTAAGAGGCAATCAGCTGACATGGTATTTGAGGGTGCTGGATGACTGTCCTCCAGCGGGATAACTTTGAAGACTCATGTTTTTTAAAATATATACCCAAATATTTGCACATTAGCTGTTTTGTCTGAGACTTGCTTCCAAATAACCCAGGAACTGTGATGGAACAGAATGAATATGGATGAGCTGGGGCTGGTCTGAACTGTGGGTGGACCTGAGTGACGACCCATGACGCTTGAGCCTACTAATCTGTTCCCCTTTGGATAGGTCTGAAATAGTCCATCATGAAAGAGAGAAGGAAACAGCAGTGATGGTGTTAGTCGGGCATCCTGCTTTGACTTCTGGCCCGCTACGCTTTGTGGTCTTTTAAAAACTCTTTCTTGGCTGGGCATTGGTGACACACATTTAATTCCAGCACTCAGGAAGCAGAGGCAGGCGGATCTTTGTGAGTTCAAGGCCAGCCTGGCTAAGGCGTGAGTTCCAGGACAGTCAAAGCTACACAGAGAAACCGAGGCGCATGCCTTTTAATCCCAGCACTTGGGAGGCAGAGGCAGGCGGATCTCTGTGAGTTCGAGACCAGCCTGGTCTATAGAGTATAGAGCAAGTTCTAGGACAGGCTCCAAAGCCACAGAGAAACCCTCTCTCGAAAAACCAAAGAGAGAGAGAGAGAGAGAGAGAGAGAGAGAGAGAGAGAGAGAGAGAAAGAGAGAGAGAGAGAGGAAAGAAAGAATAAAGAAAGAAAGAAAAAGAAAAAGAAAAAACAACAAGCAAACAAACAAAAAACTCTTTAGCCAGGCAGTGGTGGTAAGCGCCTTTAATCCCAGCATCTGGGTGGCAGAGGCAAGCAGATCTTGTGAGTTCAAGGTCATCCTGATCTACAAAGTGAACACCAGGTGGGCTAGGATGTTGATAGTAAAGACAATCTCTATCTCTCTTCATATAATATATATACATATACACACATACACATATATGTGTGTATATATGTATAACAAGTATGCCACTATACATATACATATATATGTATATTATATAACCTAAACATTTATGTGGACACAAATCCCTTCCCTTTGGCTTTATATGAGTATACTTGTTCGAGGCTCTTTCAGTACTCTGTGTGCGCTTCCATTTACTTTCCTAACATGTACATATTGTCTAGGGTGGTTCTGAGAGCCGCTTTGGCCCTGGGCTTGGTGACCCCTAGAGGTCAGCCAGGAAACACCCACGTCAAAGGCAGAGAACTGTGAGGAGCCATTTCATTCCCTCCCATTGTCTCCTCTAGGCATGCCGGGTCATCTCAGGGACCCTATCCAACATTCTAGTTCTGAGGCGGAACTCTCTGTTCCGCGTCAGGTCGCCAGAGCCTCCCTCTGGCTGAAAGCTGCCGAGATGAAAGTGAAGCAAGGGTCTTTTCTGTGGTACCTTTACCTGGACAAAATCTACTGCTTGTTGTCTTTGAGAAATGTGAAGGCCTTGATGGAGTATTTTCACCTTCTGGACGCACACCGAAGGAACACTTTGAATGGTCAGTTCTTCCCCACACAGAACCCCAAACGATCTCCTTAACATTTATTTCATCTTGTCAAGGAAGCCCGGAGAGAACCTGCTAACAGCTGAGGCTGATGGCAGTTCAGTGCAGAGGATGAAGCCACAGGTTCTGGGGTCAGGCTGGGCTCTACCCACAATTCCTTGGTGGTTTGATGAGAGCGTCGTCTCCAACTTAAGGCTGTTTCTTCTTCTACCTTCTCATGTCTCTCCCACCCCTGTCATCCCTCTTCTCCCCAAAGGGTCCTCTCCCACCCGTCATCCCCCTCCTCCCTCAGGGTCCTCTCCCACCCGTCATCCCCCTCCTCCTCACAGGGTCCTCTCCCATCGCTGTCATCCCCTCCTCCCCACAGGGTCCTCTCCCACCCCTGTGCCATCCCCCTCCTCCCTCAGGGTCCTCTCCCACCCATCATCTCCCTCCTCCTCACAGGGTCCTCTCCCATCGCTGTCATCCCC
>NW_026067891.1:823859-904809 GCF_014885135.2 Alexandromys fortis
AAAAAAAAAAAAAAAAAAAAACCAACAACAACAAAAATGAACAGCTCAGCAGTAGACATGTTTAGCCTGGACTCAGGGTCCGGCACTGGAAAGAATGAAAGCAAACAGCGACCTGCAGACCCTCCTTTTCTACAGCGTCATGCCGCGCTTTCCTCTGTGCGTGCAGATTGGCATGAAATGCGATACCAGTCCTCCCTGGCCCAGATAAGACAGCTGTAGGGCACCAAGCTGTCCCTCAGAAAGCTAAGCCACACTGTCTCCCTGGGACATTTGTGGGACAGAGTCTCATCTCTCTAGCAACCAAATAATCCCCCAGCGACACAGTACCCAGGAGGTCCGAGCCTGCTCTCTGATCATCAAGGGTAGGGACGGTGACCTGAGGGGGGGGCAGTACAGCCTGACGGTTTGCTTACTGGAAGAACAACTGTAAGCCCCGGGGACGTGAGTGACCGACCAGAGTCATCTTGTTGCAGACAGCATTGATTCCATAGTTACAATGTCGTGCAGGACACTCTGTCATCACTGTGTGGGTACAGGGTGTTGCTCGGCGTGTTCACATCTGGTGGAGCACACAGAAGGGTCCGCCAAGTGGTCAACAGGCCAAAGTTGGCATTGTGACCATAGGCTCATTGTGCTCCTGGCTGCTTCCTGCTGGGACTCCAAATAACATTGATGAAGGGTTTTTGCCTTTTTTTTTTTAAAGATTTATTTATTTATTATGTATACAATAATCTGTCTGCGTGTTTGCCAGCACACCAGAAGAGGGCATCGGATCTCATTACAGATGGTTGTGAGCCGTCATGTGTTTGCTGGGAATTGAACTCAGTACCTCTGGAAGAGCAGCCAGTGCTCTTAACCTCTGAACCATCTCTCCAGCCCAACCAAGTGTTTTATATACTCAGTAGAGCCCAGAGATAGTTTTTTTCTTTTTTAAAGATTTTATTTATTTACTATATATATAGTGTTCTGCCTCCATGTATGCCTGCAGGCCAGAAGAGGGCACCAGATCCCATTGCAGATGGTTGTGATCCACCATATGGTTGCTGGGAATTGAACTCAGGACCTCTGGTAGAGCAACCAGTGCTCTTAACCACTGAGCCATCTCTCCAGCCCCAGTTTTTTTCTTTAAAACATTTCAAAAATTTTATGTGTTGGGCTTGGACAGATAGCTTAGTGGTTAAGAGTATTGACTGTTCTTCCAGAAGACCTGAGTTCAATTCCCAGCACCCACATGACAGTTCAGACCTGTCTGTAATTTCAAGATCTGACATCCTCACACAGATATACATGCAGGCAAAACACCAATGCACATAAAATAAAAATAATTAAAACAATATTTTATGTGTATGTTTGGCTGCATGTATGCCTGGCACCCATGGAAACCAAAAAATAACAACAGACCCTCTGGAACTGAAGTTATAACAATTGTGAGCCACCATGTGGGTGCTGGGAATTGAACTTGGATCCTCTGAAAGAGCAGCCTTAACTCTTAACCCTTAACTTCTGAGTCATCTTTCCAGCCCATTTGTGTTTTGAGACAGAGTCTGACTCAGTAGAAAACGCTGGGCTTGCACTGGCAGCAATCCTTCTGCCTCAGTCTCATGAGTGCCAAGATTACTGGCATGAGCTGCCTCACCCAAATCTGGAGATAGTTTTGGTAATCTAGAGGCAAAGGGGAAGCTGGGCAGGATGGCTGCAAATCTGAGTCCAACGTGGTCTTCTACATAGAATTCCAGGCCAGCCATCAGTAAGATCCCTTATCAACAGCAAAACAAAAGCAACCAAACAAACAAATGAACAATGGAGGGGAAACCACACATAAGATCACACTTGAAAATCCCATAGCTAGATCTTTTTCTTCCTTTCATTCTTTTTTCTCCCTCCCCTTTCTTCTCTCTCTCTCTCTCTCTCTCTCTCTCTCTCTCTCTCTTCCCCCTCTCTCCTTTCCTTTATTTTGTTATCTTATTTTTTTTTTTTTTGAGACAGGGTTTCTCTGTATCCCTGGCTGTCCTGGAACTGGATTGGTAGACCAGGCTGGCCTCACATTCAGAGATCTGCCTGTCTCTGACTCCCAAGTTCTGGGATTAAAGGTTTGCACCACTACTGTTGTGCTCAATTGTCATGTAAAATTTCAATTTTGCTTCTGGAACAACCGAAATAACAGAAATGCCACTGCAGACACATTATAAAAGAAAAAAACAGAAATAAATGTGGGTGCAGGTGTGTGCTCCTGTGTCTGCCATTCATGGTACCAATTGGCTATGTTTCAACTGGAAAGAGAAAAGGGCTAATTTGATTTACATTCCCGGGCCACAAGCCATCACTGTGCTGCTCCCGCCTTACTCTGGCTGTAATGTCTGGTAAGTGGGCTGACAAGAACCTTCCTGTTCTTTAAGTTACAGTACTTTCCCTGGATGTTTGTGCTTGAATATGGGTTAACGAATGCACAATAGATGTGGCTTCATAGTAATAAGTGCACAGCTGCCATCAGGCTGGCCCACATATGAGCCCCAACCCTGCCACCCAAAAGTGACCACAGACCAGCAGCAGCCATATCACCCCAGAGCTGGGAGCAACGTGGAGTCTGTCCTAGGCCACATTCCCTGGAACAGGAGCTGCAGTTTGACGAGAATACTAAGGAGCTAATGTGCTGGCCATGGCCGTGGGGGTGGGCTACCACCTTCCTGTCGGGGTTTCAGGGTTTGCTGAGGTGTGGCATTCAGGAAGTGCTCCACACGGGGAAGGCTCCCTCCCTCCACAGTCAGAAAGCCTTTGCTCTGAGTAAGCATGGAAACTCTAGGGACTCTCATAGGAGAGGGATGATTTTTAAACCAACCGTTCTGATGAAAGGAATCATGGGAAAGGCTGAGGAGAACATCGGGATCTTTGAAAAAATATTTTATGTGGGTATCTGTATGTGCATGATGTGTGTGTGTGTGTGTGTGTGTGTGTGCACACATGTGTGCATGGGAAAGGCAAAGGGCAACTCTGGGGAGTTCATTCTCTCCTTATACTTTTATATAGGTTCTGGAGATCAAACTCAGGTCTCCAGGCTTACATGAAAAATGTCTTTACTGACAGCCATCTCTCCCACCCACATGTTAACATGCTTTTTTTTTTTAAAGATTTTATTTACTTATTATGTACACAGTGTTCTGCTTGCATATTTGCCTGCAGGCCAGAAGAGGGCACCAGATCTCATTACAGTTGGTTGTGAGCCACCATGTGGTTGCTGGGACTTGAACTCAGGACCTCTGGAAGAGCAGCCAGTGCTCTTAACCTCTGAGCCATCTCCCCAGCCCAACATCTTTAACATAGCAAAAATGAAGCTGTCCTTCCTCAAACAAAGAGCATCAGCAGCTTGCCGGTCACTGGGGGATGTGTGCAAAATCGTCCGTAACTGGGGTCAGGAGCCACATTGTCTGGGCATGGATGACACATGGTCATGCAGCTTTCGTGACTTGGCATCTGCTTCTCCACAGCAAGGGCAATAAAACCCTTGTGGAATTGTGGAAGGTTCCGTGTGAAGCCAGAAACAAAATCTTGTCATTCTCCTTCCAGCACTGTAAGCTTCTGGCACTTCTGCATTTTTTTTTTTTATGTGGCTCTTGGTTTAGCATTTTGGGACTGTTCTAGAACAACCCATCTGGTCCTCTCTTCCCCCAGATGTGCTATTCTTTCATTTCCTCCACCACGTGACTAACATGAAAATCACACATATCAAGATGATATTCGACATGCTGGACTGGACGGCTATGGGAGAGATTGGTTTTGACCAGTTCTACGTGCTGGTTTGCATTGTGCTGTCGCATCAGGTGAGTGCCAGGGGTGGGGGCGGGGCGTGATGGAGTCGACACTGGCGTGAGAGAGGCCACTTTTCCGTCACTACAAACGGATGGGTGGAAAAGAAATGTGAACTTCAGTTTTGGTTCCCGAATCAACCTAGGCATTCTAGCACCACCCCAGCCTCTCTCTGGAGCTTCACTCATCTCCAGTCCTCCCACGTTGCCCTGCCCACATGCCCACCTTTCTTGGCCTGCCTGTCCTCCATCCCAAGTACCTCACTCATTCCTGCCCTGATCCCTGGGTTCAGAGACTTTTCTGTGGAGGCTAAAAGAAAGGGAAGGAGGGGGGGGCATTGTTCTCTGGGCCACACCCTCGCCATCAAACACCAGTCATGCATTTGCTAGCTTCTGCTGAGGAAACAGAACTTGTGTGAGTGGACACCAAGGTCAAAGCTTCCCGAGAGCATCAGCACACGGTGGCAGCCAGGGTTGTTCGTGAAGCAGAACTGACACCACAGAAGTTTCCCTTGAACATGGGGACTCCTTAGGGCCTTGTCCATCTTCACAGTCCTTTCCCAAGTTTGGTGTTTGCTTTTTGCTTTAAGCTCTCTAGGGAATGGCTGGTAACTATGTAAAATTTTTTTTTTTTTTTGACAGGGTTTCTTTGTGTAGCTTTGGAGCCTGTCCTGGCACTAGCTCTTGTAGACCAGGCTGGCCTGGAACTCATGGAGATCTACCTGCCTCTGCCTCCTGAGTGCTGAGATTAAAGGCATGTGCCACCACCACCTGGCTTATAAATCTTTTTTAAAAACATTATTATGTAGCCGGGCGGTGGTGGCGCACGCCTTTAATCCCAGCACTCGGGAGGCAGAGGCAGGTGGATCTCTGGGAGTTCGAGGCTAGCCTGGTCTACAAGAGCTAGTTCCGGGACAGGCACCAAAGCTACAGAGAAACCCTGTCTCGAAAAACCAAAAAAAACCATTATTATGTATATAATGTTCTACCTACATGTATGCTGCAGGCCAGAAGAGGGCACTGGATCTAATTATAGATGGTTGTGAGCCACCATGTGGTTGCTAGGAATTGAACTCAGGACCTCTGGAAGAGCAGTCAATGCTCTTAAACTTTGAGTTGTCTCTTCACTCCCCAGCTATATAAATCTTAGTGTAACACCATACAGGGTAGCACCAATACTCTTACACATTTCTCTCCAAATAGAGCCATCTGGAAGATCAGTTCATGTACCGCCATTCCCGGCCGGTTTTTGACTTGCTTGACTTGAAAGGAGAGTTGAAAATAGATGGAACCGATTTTGAAATGTACAGATTTCTCTTCAATCTTAAAAAGCAGGAACTCCGGGAGCTTTTCCATGACTTTGACATCACAGGTGACCGAGTAAGTGCAGATTTAAGAATCATGGGGCAGAGGGCCATGTCCTGTACCGCTGGTAGGGATGGTGAGGAGGAGGCTGGCAGCAGACTGGGACTGGGAAAACAACTGAGACAAGTGGCCCTGGCGGAGACAGGACCAGCTGTCACATCATGTGGTGCAGACACACAACTATGGAGGCTGCGAGGAGGCAGACTAAGATGGGGATCACATGGGGGTCAAGAGAAGTGTTTACAGATTTGAACAAGCAGAAAGGAAGAAACTCTATGATAGAACCGAGTGAGAAAAATCCTGAAAAAGCTCCAGGGAGGATGGCAAGTTATGCCTGTGTAAGGGAAAGCAGGTGACCACAGTGGGAGGATGACATGGGAACGTGACAAGGTGACCCTGTTCCCACGATGGTCTGCAAAGGACATCACTGTTCCTGGGTACTAGGCCCCCAGCCAGCCTGTAACCAACTCCTATGCCTCCAAGTTTCCAAGATTCCAGAGTAACATACGCTTACCACCTTGCTAAACTTCTTTATAATTTTTTCTCTCCCTCCCCTAATAAAAGTTGCTTAATTACAAGGAATTTAAGCTGTACACAATCTTCTGCACTGAAAAATCCATTGACAGGAAGAAAAGGAGGAAACAGAGAGAGGAAGAGAGAGAGCGAGAGAAAGGGAAAGATAAAGAAAAGTATTATCAGCATCTAAAGAAGATGTATTCGACTGGGTTGAACCACAGGAGTCGAAGTCTCCTTTGATAAAGAAGTGAGCATGACTAATTAACATGGCCACAATGAAGAACACCAAAATACACATCTTTATTTTGCGTATGTCTGTATTGTTCGCTTGTTTATTTATTTATCTATCTATCTATTCATTGAGACAGGGTCTCACATTGTAGACCTGGTTGGCCTGTAACTGGCTATGTAGACCAGGCCGGCCTCAAACTCAGAGATCTTGCCTCCTGAGTGCTAGGATTTAATTTAGGTTTGCACCATTCATACCCAGTGTCTTTTGAGACAGGGTCTCAAGTAGCCCAGGCTGGACTCAAACCTACTATCTAGTTGAAGATGACTGAGCTTCTAATCCTCCTACCTCTCTCTTCCAAGTGCTGGGATTACAGGTATGTGTTTCTGCTTGTTTTGTTTTCTGAGACAAAGTTTCTTTGTAGCTTTGGACCCTGTTCTGGAACTTGCTCTGTAGACAAGGCTGGCCTCAAACTATTCATAGAGATCTGCCTGCCTCTGCCTCCCAAGTGCTGGGATTAAAAGGTATGTGCCACCACTGCCCGGCTGTTTCTCTTTTTTCTTTTAAATATTTATTTATTATTTATACAATATTCTGTCTGTGCGTATGTCTGCAAGCCAGAAGAGGGCACCAGACCTCATTACAGATGGTTGTGAGCACCATGTGGTTGCCAGGAATTGAACTCAGGACCTTTGGAAGAGCAGGCAATGCTCTTAACCACTGAGCCATCTCTCCAGCCCCCTGTTTGTTTCTTGAGACAGGGTTTTGCTGTAGTTCTAGAACCTGTCCTGGAACTAGCTCTTGTAGACCAGTCTGGCCTCGAACTCACAGAGATCCACCTGCCTCAGTGCTGGAATTAAAGGCGTGAGCCACCACTGCCCAGCTTTCAAAACAGTTTCTATACCTGAGCAGCCATTCTATCCATGTGGTCCAGTTTTGCTTCTGCTTTTTAGCAAGCCATGCTCAGATATCTAATGATATCTGAAGATGTTCCCACAGTTCAATGCTCTTGGATCCTTTCTAGGCTAAGCCCACCTGGATGCCAGACTCATGGGCCAATGGTGACAAGGCAAGTTGACTTTAAAGGATATGGAAGCTGTCTTTTCCTTTGAGACTGTTTCATTGAGACTATTACCCAGGCTGATCTTCAACTTGAGGGATGAAATGATCCTCCTTCCTCAGCCTTGGGTTAACGGGGACTGCAGGAGTTCACTGTCTCGGTTGAGGCTGTGTGTTCCTTAGAGCCTGAATCACTCCAACATGTGAAGTGCTTAGAAAACTAACTAGGACAAAATATTGTGTGCCCGCCTCCACTGGAACTCCTCATGAGCCAAGCACTTGGGACGCAGAGGCAGAAGGACCTCTGTGAACATGAAGGCAGCCTCATCTACATGACTTACAGGACAGCCAGGGCTATGTAGAGACAATATAGAGATCAAAACATCAATTCCTTGAATGATCTAAAGATTCTTTGGCATGAGATTTGTGAACCCCACCCCCAAAGGGACTGTATCATCATTGTAGCAATCGTGACAGGGTCCCAGATCTTAACATAACTGAGTTCATGATAGAAGTACCATATGGACTGTAAAACTCCAAAAGCAGGCAGCACCACCAGCCAAAAATGAAAACAATGACCTAATGCATCAAAGTCCATAGTTCTGGGAAAGTCTCTAAATGTACTAATCTTGCATTTTGGCTTTTATAATTCTGTTTCTGGCTGTTTTTATTAACTGTCAAGCCAGAACATGTTTTTTTTTTTTGTGTGTGTGTGTGTGTGTGCTTAAAAGCTCTCGTTGAGAAAGACTCAGGGCCACCCTGGGATCCCGAAAACAGTGTAACTGCTGGCTGGCTTTGTATTGGCTTGCATTGTGTCTGGGAAGTCATCACAATCATGTGCTTGGTGCAGGTGAGGCAGTGATTTAAGACACACAACTTATGCCTTTGACCCTGTCAAAGGTTAAGGCTATTTTGTTTACAAAAGAGGAAACTGAGTCCCAGAGAAATTAAGAAACTTAGTCAAACACATCTCACAGGTAGTAGGACCAGGACGTTGGTACTCACAGCCTGCGGTCTAAACTCACTGGATTTTGGTAGATTTTTTTTTAAAATTTTATTTTATTGGTGGTTTACCTATATGTATGTTTTGTGAGGGTGTTGGATCCTGGAGTTAAAGATAGTTGTGAGCTGCCATGTGGGTACTGAGGATTGAACCTGGGTTCCCTGGAAGAGCAGTCAGTGCTTTTAAATGCTGAGCCATCTCTCCAGCCCAGGCAGGCCTACAACCTGTGATGCTCCTGCTTCAGCACCTATGTGTTGGATGTGGGAATCAGGCATGCTACATCAGCCTTCTCTTTAAATTTTAAGCTAACAAATTCAATGTTAGCTTAGAATATCCCTCATTGTAAGTTTCTGAGAGACACAGTTTGGAGACTGAAAAAAATATAAATCATTTGTCACACATACCCAAGACTTAAGGATTCTAACTGATCTCAAGGCAACCAGTGAGTTTGAGGGTCCCCAAAATGACTGATATTATGCCACCAACGAAGAGACTAGAATCTGCACAAGACCCAGTGCACAGCATCATGACTTATTTGCTCCAGAGGGACAGAAGCAGGAATAAGAAAGAAGACAAGGGAGAAGGGAACAAGAGAGAGGGCCAGGGGTATTTCTCCTAGGAGACAAAGGACTGCCTCTGGATAGAGAGGAGACAGATGGCACATAGGCAAATGGCTAGTTTATAAAGGCACAAAGGCAAACCCTGCATTAGAATGAGGTATTTAATTTTGATTGGGTGTCTTAGGACCGCCAAAGGGAGCTTTTGATAGCTAGACTTATTTAATACCTTGATAGCTAGACTTTGGTAGTCAGCCTCAGGAAGAAGTGACCAAATAAGGGAATAGACCTTGGTGACTAGCTTTAGGAATGTAATTTAAGGGTTTACAGCAAAGGGAGAGGGAATGGGGGGGGGGGGTGAGGCCTGCTAGAGCTGGCGAGAATCCCTTCAATCAATGTACAATCAATGCTTACCTAAGATCCTTATCTGCAAGTTAGACTGGGGATCAGAAACCATTATTGTGAAACATCATTAACAAATGGGAGATTTGCTAACAAGCTTTTGAGCACGATTAATGCAACTAGTCATAAACACTACCCATGGTGCGATAACACAGTGGGAATGGGACCAGCAAAACCAAACCCCAGGGAGAACTGGTCACTTCACTTCAATCTTTTTTTTTTTTTAAATATGCATTTTTTTTGTTTTGCTATGGGTGTCAGGTTCCCGGGAACTGCAGTTATAGACAGTTGTAAACTGCCATGTGGGTGCTGGGAATTGAACGTTGGTCCTCTGGAAGAGCAGTCAGTGCTCTTAACTGCTGAGCCATCTCTCCTGCATCTTCAGTCCAGTCTACAGAAATAAAGGCGCTGCTTTGATGGAATTGCAAACATCTCTCATCACTCCCCAAGCCCTTCCAACTTTAGAAGTCTGTGATTACTACAGTGTTTGCATCGGGCAGACAGGGACACTGCAGTGTGCAGGCAGGCACTCCAAAGTGGAAAAATGGCATCCAGAGAAAGGCCAAGCCAAAGGCCTGCTCACCACGGCACTCATCTTTACAGGCTCTGGTCTCTTTTGAGAGCCTAGGTGGCTTGTCAGGCAGCAGCTTTAGATTCTGAGAAGACACCCTAGAGATGCTCTTGAGCTGTATAAAGGGAAATAACTCCTGGAGCAGACGCAGTATCAAGTTCTTTACTTTGAACAGGGAGGACAGCCAAAGAGAGCAGGTAGCTAACCTGTTCTTCCTCCCACAGGGGTCCAAGGGCACTGTAAAGGTACAATGAACAGAACACTGGATTTTTTAACATCACTGTGTGTGTGTTACAGCACCCATGTGGAGGTCAGAGGACAACTTGTAGTTGGTGCTGATCCTTCACCTTATTTTAGGGATCAAACTTGCTTAGGTACCCGCTGAGCTATCCTGACATCCCATCAGATTTTAGAATTCCTTTTTAAAGCATCTTCATCAACTGGAGGTTCCTGTGGGTCAGCAGCACAAGCTTTGCAGCACCCATGGCCTGAGCAGGAGGACTGGAAGGGCATTTAGAATTATTTCATTGGTGAGTCTGTGTAAAAAATCAAAATTCAAACAAATTAGTAAATTTATATACTGTGTTGGGACTAGGCATGTAAGAAACTAACCAATCCAAGCCTGCTTTGCTTTAGGGTGTTTTTAGATTTATTTCAAGTGCCTGAGTATTTTGCTTATGTGTATGTGTAAGCACATTGTGGGTGCCTGCTGCCTTCAGAGGTCAGAAAAGGGCATAACTGGAGTTATGGAGAGTTGTGAGCTGCCGTGCTGGTGCTGGGAATCGAACTTGGGTCCTCTGCAAGAACAAGCACTTTCAACTGCTGAGTCATCTCTCCACCGCCTCCCCCCCCCCCATTTAGTTTTAAACATGAGTTTAAACATAGGGCCTGGTATGTGATTCAACAATATGAGCATGACATGTGTGAGGTTCTGGATTCCATCCTGTGTGTCAAAGCTTTCCAGTCTGCTGTTTTCATATTGTACTGCAAGTTCCTAGTACGAGTGTTCTAGGGCACAGGCGATGGGGAGAAACAGGTAGACTATGGGTGGGACACTGGCCTGTGAAGGTTTCAGACCAGGGCCACAGGCAGATTCTTCCACACTACTGTCAGCTAGAAGGAACTTTGAGAGGCCACTAAGTGAGCAAAGTAGTCACCTCTTCCCCCAGGGCTTGGAGCTCACATCTCCGTACCATCCAAGGCCTCAAGCCTCAGACTAGGCAAGGCCAACTCAACTATGTTCAACCTTTGATGGACTCACTCAGGCTCGCTACAGAAATAGACGGCAGGCTGACAGGCCACATCACAAGAGACCCCCAACAACAGCCATAGGACACTAGCTGTCTCTGAAGATTTGATCAGCTGGATTCCTTTTCTAAGTAAAATGCATCACAGGACCCGATCAACTGAGTGATGCCCTTTTGCTAGGAGGGCTACCTTCCCCCCACCATGGAGAAAGAGGAATAAAAATTTCCAAGTTATCTTCAGGAAAAGGGGCCATTGTCTGCTCTGTTCTTTCACACACAGGAGCTCTAGATAACAATGAAGTAGTGAGAGAAAACTAATGGAGAGGCTGGTATCCCACCAAATGGAAAAGGCCCTTCAAAGAAACCAGAGGACATAAAGGTGAACAGATTTTGTTGTTGTTAAAGACGGGAACTCACTAGGTACACCAAGCTGCCCTCCAACTGAGTCTCCTCCATCTCCCAGCGCTGGGATTAGAGGTGTGTGCAACCACAACTGGTGAGACTCGGATCTTATCACCTCAGCAGCATGCAAGCAGTACTGTGAGTCACCCTCCCTGAGTCGCACACCTCTAGGTAACCTGCAGTATGTGGTGCAGCAGATCTTAAGTTTGGTGGTCATGATCTCATTACCGGTTTCAGAGAGGAAGAAGTCTCCCACTCCCCCATAGGATGTGGGAGACTGCCATTGTATAGAGGAATAGTTAGAAACTCATGCCACGAGAGGTAGAAGCAGGCAGATCTCTGTGAGTTCAAAGCCAGCCTGGTCTACACAGAAATCCTGCCTTGAAAAAAACAAAACAACAAATGACAAAAAAGTAACAGCAAAAAAAAAAAAAAAAAAAAAAAAAAAAAGTTGAACTTTTTTTTTTTTTAAAAAAAGCACAAAACCCCTACATACTAAAATTATACACATCAAGTATTGATCCAATCTTACATCAATCTATTGACAATTACCAGCACCATGTTTTTTTTCTCACCTAGGTTAAACACGCCTGGAGGATCGTTATTCAAAGTATATGTTCCTTTAAAATAAAAAAACTCTTAGAGAGGTCAACCCTCAAGAAACAAACAAGACCTTTACCAAACATAGATTATTGATGACACCATTAAATTTACTTTAGAAAAATAATTTTTAAAACATTCTTTTCCAGTTGATGGACTTTGAGATACTGTTACTCAATGTGGCAAATAAATCAAAGTTCTTGATAGTAGGCCGATGCACTCGGATGTCCTGGAGCCTCCACAAAGGAATGTGAGCACCTTCCTCATTGTTAAAGCTGTGTGCTTCTCCTGAATTTAGACTCAACCCCCATCAAGTCTAAATTAGGTGCAGTCACAAACTTTAAACTTATAAACAGAATTAGGGAAATGGTTAAAAGTTCTCAGAAACGTAAGTTCAATTATAGATATATTTAAACAGGCTATAGGAAATATAACACCACTTTAAACATTACATTTTAAACTCCTTAGCAGTTTCATTTTGTCACAAAAATCATGGTGTTTTATATTCAAATAGATGTTGAAGGTTTGGCATTTCCCTACTGAGACAGCATAGCGACCTCTTTCATCTACTGTACACAGTTCAGACTCCAAAGATACAGTGTGGTCACATTAGTTCATGGAATCAACCTTTTTTCCCCCCAAGACAGGGTTTCATTATGCAGCTCTGGCTGGTCTAGAACTATCTTTATATTCCAGATTGATCTCAAATTCTGAGATCTGCCTACTTCTGCCCCTAAGTTTGGGATTAAATGCAAGCACCACCATGCTTGGCAGAATCGGCTTTTAAGAGGCTCCAGACTGAATACAACCCTTGGTAGCTTTCTCCAGCCTTCTCCAGGAGGTAAGGCTGGCTCTCTGTGCTCCAGTCCCTCAGCCTCATGTGCAGATATGGTGGTTGATTCAGCATTTTGTGGGAAGGTGCAGGAAGAACACTGCTGCCCACAATTACTAGAATCAGAGTGAAGTGAAAAGCACTCAGGCCTAGCGCCAGGCGCCACCATTTGTTCTCCCCAGTATTGGTTAAGTGACATCAGTGAACTTTCACACTTGAAAATCTTGAGTTGGAGTTTTCTCCAAGGCTGAGAAGAGGCACAGTTTTCCCAGGAACAGGCAGAGAAGATTTAACTTCCACCCCCTGCAAGGTGAGGAAGAAAAAATTTCTTTTTATTCTGGAATGGAAGCAGCTACACTCCATTTCCATGTTATATGGCCCAGAAATATAGATGGGGTCAGTCAGCTCCAGAAACGGCCACGCAGAGCGGCTGCATCAGTGAAGGCATTACATAGTAGCTAGCAGTCTCAAGCCTGGGGACTAGAGACATTTTAAACCACTATGCAGGCAAGACAACTTCTCAACTAAGAATGAGAATTCTGACTATTTACTAAATTATTGTCTGGTGTTCCAGAGGGTGTCTGCTGCCAGCGTGTTGTATGGCAGCAGAACTGAGTGAATGTGAATTAGGAGCATGACTTGGGGGAGGGGAGACAACACTGACAAACTCCCAGGCTCCATTGCTTCCTGGTGGAATAGGAATACAAACCCAGAAGAGAAACAATCCCCTCTGCTCTTTTAGGTCCCACTAAAACAAAAACAAAAACGTTTAAGTTTTGTAACCGTTATTAATTATTGATGGTTCTGGAAATATAACTTGACATATACATTTTAAAAATTCTGTATCCAAAAGGTGCTTGGTGCTGTTCTTGATGGGTCTGGTGTCTGTGTACATTCCAAATTATTTAAATACAGCCATTACATAGTTGATAAATGTTTTAAAATAAATGGTTATCTATTTCTTAACTGCCTCTCAAATTAGAAATTGTAATTACAGGAGTTCCAGAGGCTGGCTCTGTGTGTTTTATTATTTTTGTTGGTCTCCATCACAGATGGAATTTTTCACTGGTAATTCCTCAGAACTAAATCCATTCATAGGGAATTCAGAGCAGTGAAAATAAATTTCACGTCATAGAGTAGGAAATGATAATAAAAAGGAGCCAAGGGATCTGGGACGCAGGCAAGCCGAGCTCAGTTCTCCACTGGTGTTGGGTTTTGCACAGGCTGGCTCACGATAACCTGTACCACATAGTCCTTTGGGATCTTCAGCTCCTCCAGTTTCATCTTATCAGTGAGAGGCCTGCCAGAGAAGAACCACCGCTGGCTGCCTGGATCCACCCCCTCTGTAGCATGTAAGCGCCTCTTCATGTGGAATACCGTGTCTGTGCTGCGCACCACGAGCTTGAGGTCTTTGCCTGTGGAGAGGCGCAGACGGAGCTGAGACTCATGTCCGGAATTGGGAGGTGGCTCAGGGATATCCAGAGTCTCTATGTCACTCTTTTCCTCTATCATGTTGATTGGTGGTGCCAAGCAATAGACTGGCAGCTGGTATCGGTTCCCCAGCTCATCGTAGCACTCTGTCAGTGCACCTGCAGAGAAGGGGCGATAGGAACAGTGTCAATGAGTGTGCTTCTGTTCACAGTGCACCACCAGTCTCATATCCAGACAGCACTCTCATCTCCCAACTGTTACAGGTATGCTAGAATCAGAGTGGGTAAGTGGAGAGAAAACACTAAGAGGACTTGTCAGAGCTGGATTTATCACTGTTATCTCCAATTCCTCAGGGCAAACATCAGAGGAAAACTCCAGTGCTTCTAGCAGTGGGAACAAAAGAAACCATATTTGAGGGACTGCATCAGGTGTAGCTACACGTCTCGCCATTAAAAGGATAGTAAGGGTACTATGAACACCCCGTGCCTAGAAATTTGATCTGCTAGAAGAAACAGACCAATTCTCTGTAACCATCATGTACCAAAGTTTAAGAACAGAGAAATAATCCAAATAGGCCTTATCTATAAAAATTGAATCAATAACTAATAACCTTTTAAAACAAAAAAGCACCAACTCCTGAGGGGCTCAACAGTAAATTCTACTGAACATGCTAAGTAAGAAATTATAACAATCTTCTATTTTCACAAGACTGAAGAGAAACTTCATAATGCATTCTATGAAGCAAACATTACCTTACTGCTAAAGAAAGAAAAAAAATATTAGGAAAATCAAATATAACACTCTAGAAAAAAAAATTATATAACACTCTCCAAGGCAGAATTCATTCTAGGTTTTCAAAACTGATTCAACCTTCAGATACTAACTAATTTATAGCATCAGGGTAAGCAAGAAAAATCATATAATCATATCAGATGAGGAAAAACCATTTGTCAAGACCTAGTACTTTTTCCTGATAAAAACTCTCAATATGCCGGTTGTGGTGGCGCACGCCAGTAGGATTTGTTGAAGGAGGCAGAGGCGGGAGGATCACGAGTTTGAGGCCGGCTTAGGCCACAAAAGAATTAAAAAAAAAGTCTCAATACCATTAGAGGGACAATTCATTTGCTTCATAAAGACTAGTTTGAAAACAACAAAAACAACTCTAAAACACTAAACTTAAAAAAAAAAAAAACAAATGTGGAGTTTCCCATTAAGATTAGGAACTAGGTAGGACAGCACCTCTTACCACTGCTAAAGCACAAAGAAAATATCTACAAATTGGGAAAGAAGTGTTTTTACTTATAATTAATACAACTATCTATGCAGAAAATCTGAAGAATCAAGAAAATGATGTTGGATGCAATAAGCATCCACACTAAGGTTAATGCATAAAAACCACTCTTCCATATATGGAAGTCAACAGGTGGTATCTGACATTACAAAACCACATGTATTAGCACACCCAGAGTAAAACATGCAGAGCTAAACACAACAAATGTATAAGACCTATAAGAAAATGACAAAATGTTAAACCAAAGAAGAACCAAATTGAGACAGTCTATGCATTGAGAAAATATTGTTGGAATGCTAGTCAGTTCTTCCAATTTTAATGCAACTTCAATAAAAATTTCAAAGTTTTTTCTAGATACTGGACAAACTAGAATTGTACATGAGGTAAAAAAATTAACTTACAAGAACTGGCTTATGCTAATCTTATAGTAACCAAGATAGCATACAGTTGGGCAGGGTAGCTCATACTGTAGTCCCAACACTTGAAAGAATGAAAGATTGCCACAATTTAAGACTAGGATGTATGTGTACATGCGTGTGTGCGTGCGTGCGTGTGTGTGTATTGTCCAGGGTATCTCAAAAAACCTAAAAAGCCAACACTTAAACATAAATGTGATGAATGAAAACAGTTGAAAGTCCAGAAATAAAACTCACATAAACACCATCAACTGATCTGTGTAAAAGAAACAAAAGGAAGAGTTGATAGAAAAGACAGGTGACGGGCTTTCCAACAAAGGGTGTTGGGTTAATGAGACATCAAAAAATTAATCAATACAGAATTTACCCTTGCCATTGCACACATGAGCCCACCCTACCACCACCAAAAAAGTGTACACAAACTTAAATATAAAACACAAAACTATAAACTCCTAGAAGGGAAAAGAAGAAAATCTAAACACTGCTGCCTTGGCAGTGACCTGTGAGGTATGTCACCAAATGTAAAATCATCAGAATTAGAAATTCAGGCTTTGCTAAAGACACTATCAAGAGAATAAAAAGACACAAACTGCAAGAAAAATTCCAAGCCACATCTGACAAAGGACTGCTATACAAACACACACAGAACTCTTGACAGGCGGTGGTGTCACAGCCCACCGTTTAATCCCAGCTCTTGGGAAGCAGATGCAGGTAATCTCTGAGTTCAAGTCAGCCTTATCTACAAGATTCTTGGATGGTCAGGGCTACGCAGAGAGACCTTGTCTCAGGGTAAAAACAATAAATACAAACAGAAAACCCAGAAAAGCAAGAGTTAAAATACCTTTGTAAGACTCTCACAAAGATGATGAGCTGGTGGAAGATAAGCTGATGAAAAGATGTGCTACACCACACCACTCATTAAACCAATGGGCCACACTACAATGGCTGAAGTCCAGAGTTCAAACAATACTGCGGCTGGGGAGACTGACTGATCTGCACTAACTGAAGAAGCAGAAAGGGACAAGTTTAGAAAACAGTAACTCCCAATCTGCAGCAATCTCCAATCTGCAGCAACTCCTAATCTGTAGCAATCCTCACTTTGCAGCAACCCCCAACCTGCAGTAACCCATAATCTGCAACAATTCCCAATCTACAGTAAACCCCCAATCTGTAGCAACCCCCAATCTGCAGTAACCTCTAATCTGCAATAATCTCCAATATACACTAACCCACATCTGCACTAACCCCTAATCTGCAGCACTCTCCAATCTGCACTAACCCCCAATACATACACTTTTTTTTTTTTTTTTTTTTTTTCATAACAGGGTTTCTCTGTGGCTTTGGAGCCTGTCCTGGAACTAGCTCTGTAGACCAGGCTGGTCTCGAACTCACAGAGATCCGCCTGCCTCTGCCTCCCAAGTGCTGGGATTAAAGGCGTGTGCCACCATCGCCCGGCAATACATATACTTTTAAAGCATTAGCACATATGTTACTTTCTGCGTTAAGTAGAGCTATTTGGAAAGATTAAATGACAGGGTACTGAAAAACATTTGGTATATTGTTCTTGTTGTTGAATGAAACAGTACTCTTTGCGTTTGTTATTTGTTTGGGTTTTTTGTTTATTTTTTCAGATAGAGTTTCTCTGTGTAGCCCTGCCTGTTCAGGAACTTACTTTGTAGACCAGGTTGGTCTCAATCTCACAGAGATCTGGGATTAAAGGTCTGTGCCATCATTATTTAGCATGAAACAGTACCCTTAGGGTCCCGAAGGGAATAGAATTTTAGTAAAATTATGATGCAATTTTGGCATTAAAATAATCTACTTCTAAATGAAAAATAAGGTCAGTATGTATCAGTATATATTTTATGGAAAAATACCATTCAATTAATCATTTTGAAATATGTAGATGTTTGTCAAAAATCCATACTTTGCTACCACAGGATGTAACTGGAAGGCAGTTACCCAACCACAGATAGTAAAGTTTCTTGGCTCTTAGTAGGACAATGAAAATATAATCACATCATTTCCTCTTTCCTACCCCTTCCATATTCCCCCTCAAGTTATGACCCCCTTTAATTACTCATAAATATATAAATTCAACCTTTAGTGTTGTATTACAGATTTCAGGGCTGATCATAGGGAAGGTTCTAATTCTCTAATTCTCCTTCTCTCAGCAATCAACAGATGTTTACATGGGGTGGGGCCCCCTGAGATTTCCCCCTTTCACATAAGCATGTTCAACCATGCTGTCATTGCGCAGCCAATTTTAATCTATACACTAAACACAAAATGCTTCAAATGCTTACCAACCAGCTAGCCCTACGTATGTTATATAAGTAACCACACACACACACACACACACACACTTAATCCTTACAACTATAGCAGAAAGTAAGTCTACTATACATATTTTACAGATGGGAAGACAGATGATGAATTAAGCTTTGCTTAGGGTCACACAGCTAGTAAACAACGACATAATCAGTAATAAGAGTCCTGAAGAAATAAACTTGTAACATAAAGATAAGAACGCACAGGTTAGTATTATGTTAATGAGATAGCTGAATGGAATAATGAACTTAGAGGAAAATGAAAGCCATGACAAATAAGAAGCTAGCGTGCTAAGCAGTCTAATAACATGACATTATTCACCAGTGAGTCAAAAGCCTACAGCAGTGACAGCAATAGCACCACAGCACTCCAAAAGTTCTCTGAAAGAAGCTTTAGTGCTTTAAGGCTGCAAACATATTCTGTCACTCTGTCACTGTTTGGTCTACAAAAATTGGAAGGCAAATACAAAAAATGAAGCAATGGAAGATGGAAAAGTTTGCTTAAAGAAACCCAGTGCAGGGCTGAAAAGACGGCCAGTTAGTGCAGTGCCTATTTCACAAACACAAGGACCTGAGTTTTGATCCCCAGAACCCATGTAAAAAGTTGGGTTGACTGTGCAAATTAGTTCAGTAGTTCCTCAGAAAATAGAACTTAATATATGGCCCAGATAGACCACTGCTTGGTATGTACCCAAAGGAGTACACTTTCTACTGAGAGGTACACATCCCCATCCATTTTCATCACTGTTCTATTTTCAAGAGTTGGACCATGGAATCAGCCTAGATGTCCATCAGTTGATGAATGGATAATGAAAGTGTGGTACCTATAAAACTGCAAACAAAGATAAAATCGAGCTGGGCAATGGTGGCACACCTTTAATCCCACTCAGGAGGCAGAGGCAGGTGGATCTCTTTGAGTTCATGGCCAGCCTGGTCTATAAGAGCTAGTTCCAGGACAGGCTCCAAAGCTACAGAGAACCCCTGTCTCAAAAAACCAAAAAGAAAAAAAGAAAAGATAAAATATGAAGTGTAGATCTGCACGGAACTGAAAAATATTAGACCCACACCCAGAAAGACAAAGGTCACATGTTCTCCCTCCTATGTGAACTTCAGTGTTAGATCTTTAGCTGTGTGTTTGAGTTGGAGCTCCTGGAGAATCCAGGAAGCTAGAAGGGACCACTGGCGGGCATTCAACACAGACATACCTTAGGCTTCCACCTACATAAGCACATGCGCACACACACGACTATCTGTTCCTACAGAAGGCCAGTATGTTTATGCTTAAGAGGAAGGCATCTTTCCAAAAGTTGACAGTTGTGGGGATTTACCACCTTGGCAAAATTACACTTAGCCTGGCTACATTAGAAACTTACAGAAGGTTTGAATCACTATTCTCTGGCATTGAAACTCAGTTCACTTAGCAATTCCTCACTATTTCCGATGTTCTAGCCAGGCTCACTTGCATTACTATCTAGTAACCACTGCAGACTTTTCTTTTTCCTCTCACAAACCCACTGTTAGGAGCTGGCAGAGACAGACGGCCATCAGGATAAATACCTGAGGGGGCAGGCATCATTTTGCCAAGCCAGGAAGCCCTGAAGGCTCCCCATGGTAGGCAGAGGGCTGCCAAATCATCACTTTGTTGTCATCCCTTACATAATTTTCTGAGAATGTTTTTACATTTTATCTAGATGATTAGTTAAGGTGTTTTATTTTCCCTGGTCAACTGTTTTCTCTGGCTGCTTTCATTCCAGCCAGGCATGAATGATGGTTTACCTCTGTAATCCTAGCCCTTGAGAAGTGGAGACAAGCCAGCCCTTTAGATGTTGAGTCTAAGATCTGTCTGGATTACATGAGACTGTCTCAAAAAGACCAAAACAAACAAACAAACAAACAGGCCTCTAAAAATTTGTAAAGATGAACTAACCTGGTTGCCAAACAATAAAAGTAGCTTTAATACATGCCATTAGATATAAGACTTCAGTGTTTCAGGAGTCCCCGAGGCTGAAAAACAACCTTATAAAGTCCTTGCTGAGTGCCGTTATGCTCTCACTTCCATGTAAGAGTGGGGACTCAGTGCTAAGATTTTCAGCACCTGAGACATGCATAGTTACACTCAAAAGTTAAAAACCAGTGTCTGTGAGTGAGCAGATGGCTAGGCAGATACTGCACATGCTAGCCTGATAACCCAAACCTGATCAGCAGGTCCCACAGCTGAAGGAAATAACTAACTCCTGAAAGTCCTTTGACCTCCACATATACTGTGAGACACATACATACACACACCACCCCCAGATAATAAAAGCAATGTAAGAACAAGAAAATGTTTTGATCTTGAAAGTGATGGTTTCATAGTATGTGCATGACAATGAATCATCCTCATTTAATGTAATTTCTCAATAATGTTTGAAAATGTAAATATTTAGATCAGTAAATAAGGGGGCAACATTTTAGAACTCCAAAAGGTTTTTTTTTTTTCTCTCCTATCATCAAGCGTTTTATTCATATCCTCACTGTTAACTTCTCTGTTCTAATGGACCCCAGGAGGCTGGAATTCTACTTTTCAATAACCACTACTTTCTATGTCCAAGAAAGGCCTCAACAGTTAAGTGAAGTGGACATAACTAAAAAGATAAGAACACCAAAACCATAGAATTAAAATAAGGAAATAAAGCAAAGAGGCTCAGATCATACACACAGGAGTCTGAGGGGTACCAAGAACTGAAAGCATAGTGAAATCTGATATGAGGGACAGGGTCTCTACTCATACCCAAGACTGGACGTAGAGCCTAGTTTGGGACATGCTGATAATTATCTCCATGGGGATTACAGTACCTACTTTTACAAGGTTGCGGCAAGGATTAAATAACTAAAGATGTGAAATTGCCTAATACATATAAAAGTCCGTGGAAAATGTTCAATAATGTTGGTTCTCTCCCATGGGTTTTAAATTTCAAAATTATGCATTTGGGAGAGTGTTTCACAAACAACAGTGCAGTAAATGGATCACAGCTTTATAAAGTTTCAGCCATCTACCTCAGGAGCCCTTGGGAGCAGTCTTTAGGACTCTAAGGCTGCTAACGAACTACAGGTTTTCTCTCCGGAAACACAGTGCTGGGAATCCACTGAGCCTGGCTCTAGAAGACCTAGCAACTCTGTCATCCACTGACTCAGCCAGCAGGATTGTGACAACTAGAGGAACCAAGCTTAGCATCTCTCCTAGTCAGCAGGGGTGAGAGTGGCTTAGCTGAACACCTAGAGCTGGAGTCAAAACAGCATTAAACACTATCTAACACTAGTTGCTGAACTGCTTGCTACAGAGAACAGTTAATCTTTAGTTCCAGGGTTTCATTTCCTTAAGTGGGCAGAGGAATATCATAGAAGCACTTGGGTCTGGTATCTACTGAAAGCCCAAGAGGCTTTAACGAAGTGGTAGTTGATACAGCTGCGCCTTGGGGTGTGAGAAACAGCTTCCTCCAGTCCCACCCCAGAACAATACAGAAAGGAGGGTTTCTTCAGAGACAAGCCTCCTGGCTCAGGAACAACCTCCCACACAGCTATTTTCAGACTTTATCACTCTAATTCAAGAAAAAGGATGATGGCAGCAGAGGAACAGACACATTCACATTCTGTAACTCTAAGCCAGCCATCTTTGTCCTTTTTGAGGACAGAAAGAAGAAATGATGTAACATTTGTGATTTATTAGTCACCAGGCTCCTTATTAAGGGCCCGTTTCATTTCTAAACACTACAACAGCCAAACAAAAATCATCTTGTAAAAAAATAACTATCTGTATTATAGTTGTGCATCCATTCCTTAAACCTTTAAAGCAACCAAATTTCCTGGATTTTTTTTTCAAGAGATAGGTTCTTTCTATGTAGCTCAGGCTAGCCTCAACAAATGATCCTCTTGCTTCAGCCTCCCAAGTACCAGGATTATAGGCATGCATCACATCTAGCCCTTGCCTATTTCTTGATGTTTGGGGGGGGTGTCTTTTTTGCTCTATTTTTAATTTAAAAAATATTTTGAGTATCTGTGTAGGTCAGAGGACAACTTTCAAAAGTCAGTTCTTGCCTTCCACCTTGTTTTAAGGCAGGGTCACTTGTTCCTGCTGTTCCAAAGTAGAATTCAGGCTACATGTGTGCCACTACATTTGGCTTTAACAGGGCTCCAAGGATCAAAGTCAGGTCATCAGGCTCGCCAACAAGAGCCATCCCCTTAGTCCCTCTGGATTGCCTTAAAAAAGTATTTATTATTATGTGTATAGGTGTTTTACCTACATGTATGCTGGTTTACCATGTGTGTACATACCATGTGTGTACATTGTCCACAGAGGCCAAAAGAGAGTGTTGGCATTGTGAGGTACCATGTGAGTACTAAGAAACTGAACTAAAGTCCTATGGAAAAACATCCAGTGCTCTTAACCACTGAACCCTATGGCCTACCTTTCTTTTTGAGACAGGGTCTCTCTATGTAGCCTTGGTTGGCCTAAGTCTCACTATGTTGACCAGGCTGACTTTTAACTCAGAGATTCACCTACTTATATGCCTCCTGAGTACTGAGATTAAAAGAGCATATGTCACCACTGTCAGCATCCCTGCCTGTTTTTAATGGCCTTCTGAGTACCTAAGAGAAACAGAAAGGCCTATATACATGTATTATTTCCTGTTCATTTGTATATTTTAAAAAATGTACCCTTTCCCTTTAGTATTAGTAAAAAGCCTTTTGTTTTAGGCAAGTATTTTAGGCAATATACAAGGTACCAAAAATATTAGACTTGTATAATCTTGTAAAATATCAAAGAAGAGCAGGGCGGTGGTGGCGCACGCCTTTATTCCCAGCACTCGGGAGGCAGAGACAGGCGGATCTTTGTGAGTTCGAGGCCAGCCTGGTCTACAAGAGCTAGTTCCAGGACAGGCTCCAAAGCTACAGAGAAACCCTGTCTCGAAAAACAAAAACAAAAACAAATCAAAGAAGAGGACTTGTGTAATGGCTTTACAAATTCAAAGAGTTGAAAATGTGTACTGGGTGTGAATCAAAGATGCTTTTGTTACTCTTAGTTCAAATCTCAGTTCCATGATTTATCCTGTAAAGTCATAATCTCTCCTTGCTTCAGTTTTCTCATGAGTAAACTGGGAATTGCTACTGATTTTTTCTTCCAAGCATGAGAGTTCACTCACCCACCTACCTACCTTACAACTTAAAAAAAAAAAAAAAGCCAAGTTTTTAGAATTTTTATATAATGGCAAAATAGCAAATCATGAGAAAAAAAAGCACTTACGGCAAATATTTTTTAAAATAAATGCTGTAA
The DNA here is from genome assembly GCF_014885135.2 of Alexandromys fortis. NCBI lineage: Eukaryota > Metazoa > Chordata > Mammalia > Rodentia > Cricetidae > Alexandromys > Alexandromys fortis. The sequence continues at coordinate 847,222 of NW_026067891.1, forward strand.
AAAAAAACTATGGGGAAAGGACTAGGTTATGAGAAGGGGCGTGGCCAAGAGTAGAGTCCTCTAAAAACAAACAGGCCACAGTAGATACAGCCAAGTCAGGATCTGTAAGTCAAGGTTGGTGCAGGGAATTTATCTATTAGTTTCCAGTGTGAAAAACTAAACTCATCAGTCCTGGTGTCTATTGAGTGTCTTTGGTAGATCAAGCATTACAGTAAACAACTCACAAGTAACATCACATTGAGCCAATGCAACAACCCAACCAGACAGATGGTTACCATAGTCCAATATAACAAAGAGAACTGAGGGTTACAGAAATGATTTGCTTAAAGCCACATAGCTTTAATTTAGAGAAGCACAAGTGATGTCAAAACCTATCATTGAGCAGGTCTAAAAACATTCAATTAAATAGCTGAATTGGACCTGACAGCAAATTAGGGATATATGACAGGTCCACCCAAAGATTATCACTGATAAACTTCAGAGAAAAACAAGGAAACACTCAAGGGTACCAATAACAAAACATTATTATCTACAAGTCTGTTATAAATCATTTGAGAAAGGAATACTCAGACATCAGCATGGTTCCTCCATGCATATGCAGAATGCATCTTTCTTTCTTTTGGTTTTTCGAGACAGGGTTGGTTTCTCTGTGTAGCCCTGGATTTACAGAATCACTCTGTGTATGGGGCTGGCCTCATACTCGCAGAGATCTACTTGCTCTGCCTGAGTGCTGGAGTTAAAGCAGTGCACACAACAAGTGGAATGTCTTCTTGACAGTTCACACAGATAAGAACAAATCAGATTTAAATCTACACTCAATAGGATATGCACAGACTGTGCCTGTACAGGAAACTGATGCTTGCCTTTATGAACTCAAAAGCATTTTAAAATATTTGTTCAATTTACTTATTACATTTTTGCTATTGTTTTGTTTCTTTTCGAAACAGGGTTTCTCTGTAGCTTTGGAGCCTGCCCTGGAACTAGCTTTTGTAGACCTGGCTGGTCTCAAATTCACAGAGATCCAACTCCCTCTGCTTCCTGAGTACTGGGATTAAAGGTGTGCGCCACCATTGCGGGTAAATTTACTTGATATATTTATTGTGTGTGTTTATGCCACAACACACATTTGGATATCAGAAGACAACCAGAGGGAGTTGGTTCTCTTTCCTTCCACTGAATTGGTTCCTAGAAATGAACTCACATGTCATCAAGCTTAATGATAAACACCTTTACCTGCTAAACCATCTTGGAGCACTTTTTAGAAAAGGTCTAATTATTTATTTATTTACTATGCAATATTCTGCTTGCATGTATGCCCGCATGCCAGAGGAGGGCACCAGATCTCATTAGAGATGGTTGAGAGCCTCCATGTAGGTACTGGGAACTGAACTTTGGACCTTGGAAAGAGCTGCCAGTGCTCTTAATCTCTGAGCCCTTTCTGTACCCTTCCATGAACTTTTAAATGAAACTACAATTTGGAGAACATAATTAGCTATAGGTAACTATGTTAAGTATAAAATGATGAAGTCAAAGTTCCGGAGTTCTGGATTAAAACAATCATATACATAAATAAGACTCCATACAGCCACTTGCAGGCCTACACAACAGATGCTGCTTGGGAATTACGCATCAGAAATAAGTAACATAACTTTGTGAAAGTAGAACCTTCATTCTTTGTCACAATAATAGGGTAGCTAAAGGGGCAGATCACGTCACCACCTCCTTATCTGCAATCATGGAAGAAGTAAAGAATTTAAGCAATAGCCATGACAACTAGGACTAAGTGGACATGTTGAAATGGCACTCTACTCAGACACTTCAAATATAGAAGTGATCGTTTTTACATGTGTGGGAGAAGTGGATATTAGATAAATGGTTAGTGATATAAGTCCATGCTAACAAGTGCTCATAATAAATAACGGATAGTCATAAAACAAGGAATGCTTCTTAGAAGCATGGCTAATTAGAATATAATGGGGATTTGGAAAGTTGGCAAGGCTCATGAGTAAAACATTCCGCACTGAACAAAGAGTCAAAGGACATTCTGCAGATGATTAAATTACTAAAGCATTGCTCCTCTACAAATGAACAAGTAAAAAAGACAAAAAGACACTGGGGAAAATGACAGAGGCATAAAAATGAACAGAGAAGAGTAAATGTTGATGGTTATCCCTTATATAGGTCAGAAAAAAAAAAACAACCTAGAAAGATACTAACTTGTAAAGTTAAAGAGAAAAACGCCAAAGTAAAAAACAAAGAGTACATACATAAAACTAATACCTAAACCTTAGCATGAAATATTTAATATTTCAATCAAGGAGACCATACAAGGGTATGTGCATTAAGTCTAGCATCTATGTGTCCCTGGATACAAATAAATTATGGTGGTTCTCAGTCACTCTCCCTACAGCAAGAAAGGTTTCTTATAAGGCTCATGGCTACAGTCATGGAAAACTACCCTTAAAAACTTTGAAGCTGGGGCAGAAAAGGTGGCTCAGCAGTTAAGAGCTGTTGCTGATCTTACAGAAGACATGGGCTTGTTTCCCAGCACTCACCTGGCAAAAATACCCATACAAGGAAAATAAAAATAAATACATCAGCCAGGTAGTGGTGCTGCACGCCTTTAATTCCAGCATTTGAAAGGCAGAGACAGGTGGAATTCTGTGAGTTCAAGGCCAACCTAGTCTACAGAGTGAGTTCCAGGACAGGTTCCAAAGCTACAGAGAAATCCTGTCTCGAAAATACAAAAAAAGGGAGAGAGGTCAGTTCGAGACCAGCCTGGTCTACAAGAGCTAGTTCCAGGACAGGCTCCAAAGCCACAGAGAAACCCTGTCTTGAAAAAAAAAAAACAAAAACAAACAAACAGGGGCTGGAGAGATGGCTCGGTGGTTAAGAGCATTGCCTGCTCTTCCAAAGGACCCGAGTTCGATTCCCAGCAACCACATGGTGGCTCACAACCATCTGTAAAGAGGTCTGGCGCCCTCTTCTGGCCTTCAGGCACACACACAGACAGAAAATTGTATACATAATAAATAATTTAAACAAACAAACAAACAAACAAACAAACAAAACAAAAAAAAGGGAGAGAGATTTCTATTTTATTTTTATATGTATGAGTGCTTCCCTAAACATATGTAATTATATATGAAGGCATGTTATGCACCACATACATGTAGTGCCTACCTGCAGAAGCCAGAAGAGGGAATCAGATTTCCCTGGAGCTGAAGTTACAGATACTTGTGAACCACCAAATGGTTGGTTGTAAACCGAACCCAGATCCTCTGAAAAAGCAGCAACCACTGAGCCATCTCTCATATGGCCCTTCCCTCTTGCAAATAACAATTAAAAAAAATGAACTTCAAAGTTTAGGTCTGCTTATACTAAATGATGGGAAAGCAGGATGACAAAGGGGCATCCATGAAGTCTCATACTTTATAAAACCTAAACTGAGACTCCCCAGCTCTGGCAGGAAAGAGGTTAAGACAGCAGGAACAACTGCTGCTGGGCAGGGATGTATACTGTATAGAGAAAGGGGCTCGTGTCTAGAGAAAACTAAGTCATACAGAAACTAGAAATACTATATAAAATGTTCTCTTTTCTGAGATTAAGAAACATAAAATGAACCAAGACACAAACTGTCACCAGCTGAAAGATATAAAAAGAAGAGAAAAAGAGGAGTGCTATCTTTTACTATAATAAAAAGAATTAGAATAACATGTATAAGAAAAACAAGAAACTCCCTCCCAGGTGGCTGTGCCCCTTTGACATCAGGACTCTAAACCTACCGTGTGGTAGTGTTATGTTTGCACCATCAATGATTGCCTGTGCCAGTTCATGATCATTGCTTTCAAAAGCATGTGCTGCAGCCTTCAAGGCATCCCAGATCTCTTTCCGCCCTTCAAAAGCTGGTGCAGTGTCCCAAAATTCATCCCTCTTGCTGCGCAGTTGTCCATCTGTCATGGGATAATCACTTTTCCATTTTGGTTTCTCCTTTTTCAAAGGCTGGTTACGACCTAGAGCAACTGAAAGGAGACAAGGCTGACATCAATATTCATTTAAAAAAAATTCTTATTTTCTGTAAGAAAAGTTATGTGGTTATATTCTCATTTTGGATCTTTCACCACAAACAACAACAACTACAGCAATGCCGTATTCTAGTGCCAACCCTAAGAAGAAGAAAAGGGAAAGAGGCATATATCTCCTTAGAGAATGCTACACAGCAACAGAATTAAAACAAATCTCAGGTAGCCTCTGTACTCAGATATTTCCACAGCCTACATAATCACTGATCTATTTTCTATGGGTCATACTGATTTCTACTGCCTTCTTACCTCTGGGTCTATCTCTAGTACCAGGCATAATAAAGCTTAATAGACAGAAGTAAATAGGATATTAAACTATGATGAAAAGATAAAAAATGCTGGGAAAGATTAGGGAGATAAATGACAGTGCAGAAAGAAAGCAGAGAAGGCCTGCATCAAAATTCACTGTTCCANAAAAAAAAAAAAAAAAAAAAAGCAGCACTGTTCCATATTTAATTGCAGGAAGAATATTAATTTAAAAGAATCTAAAATTGTTCTAAAGCACAAATCAAAATAAATATGACTCTTAACCCCTGGGAAATTTCTCTTTCCTAGCCTACATTCCTTTATGACGGGGCTAACTAATATGGTAAAGTACATTTGGTTTGACATCTGAATTGAAATAAATTCATTTTACTAGGTCTGACCATTGATTTCAAGGTCAAACATCCCTGGTCTCTTTAGTCTTTCACATAAACCTTCAGTACTGACATGTGATGATGTTTCATTCCCCTAAATGAAATGCAAAGCAAGCAAGTTTTAAAAGGACAAGTATAACAGAGCAGGGAGCACATCCATCTGGTAGCATAGCTGGAAACAGAATCCAAGTCTCCATATGTAATCAACAAATAGGTACTGCCTACTTAGGGTAATATAGAGTGTTTTGAGGTTTGATTCAAATGTGAACAATTCAAGCTGTAGTAATGGCTTTCATACTGACAAAATTAAAGCACCATTCTCAATAGAATGTCCAAAATATGTCCACTAACCATGACTGACCACTGGGTTCCACTAAGGTAAAATGAAAAGGCAGATTTCACTTTCAGCTACATTAACCTCTACTTGAGTAGAAAGGCATGGTAACAAGTGAGCAGATTCTGTGCCATCTACTTGGATAATGTGTTGGGTTGACCTGAGCAGTTCTAGACTCCCATATATTTTAAATATTCTAAGCATGTAACTTGGTGCAGTTTCTTGTCATTGTGAGATCAGCAATAAAACCTCTACAGTCTCACTATCTGATATGAGCAATTCAAAAAGGACCTCAAATTTGGTATGGTGGTACCTACACACAATTCTAGTTACCCAAAAGGCTGAGGCAGGAGGATGGCAAATTTGAATCTAGCCTAAGCAAGACAGCAAGACCCCATTTCAAAAAGGAAGCTCTAGCCAGACATGCGGCATGATGGTGCACACCTTTAATCCCAAGCACTCAGGAGGCAGGGAAAAGTGAGGCTGCCCTAGTCTACAGAGCAAGTTCCAGAACAGCTAGGGTGACACTGAGAAACTGTGCTGTGGGATAAAACTTTTGTACACTGTAAAGATTTGTCACTTGTATTGGTTTAATAAAATGCTGACTGGCCAGTAGCCAGACAGGAAGTCTATACTGGGACAACCAGACTAAGAAAATTCTGGAAAGGCCAGACACAATTGCCACCCAGGCGTGAATGAAGAATGCTGCACTGATAAAAGGTACCAAGCCACATAACACAGACAAGAATTATGGGTTAACTTAACATGTAAGCACTAGTTAATAATAAGTGTGAGCTAACAGGCCAAAGAGCTTATAATTAATATAAGCCTCTATGTATTTCTTTGGGACTGAATGGCTGCAGGACCAGGCAGGACAGAAACTTCCATCTACAAAACCCTGTCTCAAAAACAAACAAACAAACAAACAAAACCAAGCAACAGTTTTCAAATACAAAAAAACCCCCAAAAAACAGAAAAGTAAAAACACCTTTTTCGTATATGAATTACCTTCCTTACTTATGTGAGGTAGCTGTATTTCTTCTGCTCATATTTGTACTAAGACCAAGAACACAGTCTCAGAGTCTCTCTCTTTCACACACATACACACATGTGTGCACTCAACACATTTATATTGGTTAAAGTAATCATCATTCTGAATGTGTTTTAAACCATATCCTGTCAAAAGTTCCATGATAATTCCTTTGCAGGAGTAAACAAAACAAAAATGAGTATTCACCCTGAAGACATGAAATAGGTTCATCTTATTTCTGTCTAGGTTTCTGAACCATAAACATATATAGTATGTATCATCTGAGTGTAGAACATCCATTATTAAAATAACCAAATCTCTGTGGCAAACATTACTATTTGAAAAGTCATAGTTTTTTGGGGGATTGGGGTGGTATTTTTTTGAGACCAGGTTTCTCTGTGTAATAGCCCAGGCTGTCCTGGAACTCACTCTGCAGACCAAGTTGGCCTTGAACTCACAGAGATCCACCTGCCTCTGCCTCCTGAGTGCTGGAATTAAAGGCATACACCACCACCACCCAGTGGAAAGTCAGATTTAATTTTTTTTTATTTTTACACATGTGAGTGTTTTGCTTGCAGGTATGTGCATCACATATGAGCAGCACCCACAGAGGCTAGAACAGAGTGTTGGAACCCCTGACACTGAAGTTACAGACAGTTTTGAGTTCCCATGTAGGTATTGGGAATTGAACTCAGGTCCTCTGGCTGAAGATCCAGTGTCCTTAACCACACAGCTATCTCTCCAGCCCTAATATATAAGTCATTCCACTATCTGACCTTAAAAGTTTCATGTTGGTTTCAACAGAGTACCAAAACAAGTCAAAAAAGGCTTCATGATAACCTAAGTCAGAGTTACTGCCCAACTTATCTTTAGTTAAATAAACTCGGGAAAAAAAGCTATTTTGGCAAATTAATTCAAGCTATCATCTCATTAAAACACAAAAATGACTTGGGTGATTAAGGACAGAACCTGGGTCCTCTGCAAGAGCAACAAATGTTCTTAACTGCTAAGCTATTTCTCCAGCCCTTTTCCTTGTAAAGGTTAAACACTGTTTCCTTACTCTGTCACAGATTTAATACTAAAAAGCTAAAGGCTTGCTTTTCAGATGGAACTAAGTAGCATAAGACTTTAAAAACATTTTTATCACAAATTCATTTAGACATTCTGTTTATAAGAAACAATGATCTTTGGGAAGATAGGTCAGTTAGTATAAAGTCCTTGCTATGCAAACATGAGGACCTGAGTTCGATGGAGAGCCCACATAAAAAGCTGTGACTGACATAATATCCTTATAATTCTAGTGCTGGAGAGGTACAGACAGACTGGGGCTTACCGGCCAGTCAAGCTGACCTAAGTAGCAAGCCCAGGCCAGAAAAATGAATCTGAGGGTGGCCTCCATATATCCCTCCCCCCAGACAGAGATCTTAAAAAGTACCTCATGATTGTGAGGTCTTTTCTTCCTTTTGGTCTTTCTTTGAAAAATTCCTGACTTAATGTTTGGGACTCCTCAGATAAAGAAAGGAAAGGTCAGAATACAAAGGCAAGATAAAAATACCACGACTAAGATGAGTGACGGTGGCAGACTCCTTTAATCCCAGCAACTGGGGGCAGAGGCAGGCAGATCTGTGAGTTTGGGGCCAGCCTGATCTACAGAGTTCCAGGATAGCTAGAACTGTTACACAGAGAAACTCCGTCTCCAAAAAACAAAATTAAAAAAAAAAAAGCCAAGATGTGACCATGACAATATTAGCTGTAACAAACAGAAACCTGGAAAGCATCAGCTTCCCTAGTACAATGCCTGGGGGTGGGGATGACAAAAGAGACACCACCAAAAGACAAATTACCGTCTCAAGCAATTTTCAAGTATCTAAAGGAGGAAGAACCAGGACAGAAAATTCACCCTATCTGCTACTGACTAAAGGCATAAAAAAAGAAGGAAAACCTTCTTGTCACTTCAAAGCTAAGGGGACAGTGCAGAACTCTGACAGCAGATTTTGCGGCCCTTCTGGAGCTAGCAGAAACGAACCTACAAGTCCATAGGTCTGTAAGAGGGGAGGGATCTTGAACAAAATTTCTTACTCAATCCAACAATAGACCAGAAAAGCTAGTTTCAGAGTCTCCTCAACATAAACTTCAATGAATATGAAACTGTTGCTGTTTTTATTAGTGTTTATAGATGAAAACTTTCAGTTAAAGAAAGGAAAAAACATAAAAACAGAAAACCTTATTAACTCTGGATTAGTAATGTCAATATAAGCTTATGACTTTAAAATGCTCAAAAATATTTTATATCTTTTTAACTAGATGCCTAGAGTGACAACTTAGCAGAGCTAGGTAATAACTAGATAAAAGGCAGCTAAATGGGTACCAAATGGGACCTTACTAAACATCAAATCAATCACCACCTCAATATTAGAGATCCCAACTTTCAGAATTGTGAGAAATAAATTTCAGAAGTCACCCAGTCTACAGTACTGTTACAGTGACCTGACCTGACTAAAATAGATACTGTCACCAAGAAGCAGGGCATTGTAATGAATACCTAAAAGGGTAGAAATACTGTGCAAGTAGCGGCTGGAAGAGGGTGACCCAGCATTGCCACTGTAACAAAACACCTAAGAAAATCAACAGATAATGAGGAAATGGGTATTTGAGCTCATACTTTTGGAGGTTTCAGCCTAGATCCTTTGTGCCTGTGAAGACCCATACTGGTAGAAGCACACGGCTGATGTTAACTGAGCAAAGAAGCAAGGAGAATAGGGTCTCATTATCACTGTCAAAGTCCTGAAAGACCTAAAGGCTTTCAGGTCCTAGAACCTCCCCAAACACCATCCTGGGATTCAAGTCTTTAAGATAAGGGACTTAAAGAAAGACATTCAAGTTCTAACTATAGCAAAGATTTTTGAGGTACGTGCATGCTAGAAAAAAACCAATGTTCCTAAGAAGAGATTGCGAAAGGCAATTCTGCAGTGTGTTCTAAAAGAAAAGAGAGGCTGATGAGACGGCCAAGCAGGTAAAAGGTGACTTATCACTAAACCTACTAACTTGAGCTCGATCCTTGTGACCCATATGGTAGAAAGATAGGACTGACTCATGGAACTTGTCCTCTGACCTCCACATATGAGCTGTACAGAGAGAGAGAGACACACAGAGAGAATAAATGTGATAAAAATTTTAAAAGAAAAGAAAATCCAAAATCCTTTATGTTCTAGAGAAAGTATGAATAGTCATGAAAAGGATGGTGAAAGAAACATGGAAAGTAAAAACCACTGAAATGACAACTCAGATAGAAACAATGAATGTTACTGAACTGGATGGAGCAAGGTGATCCTGGTTATAAAGAGGCAAAAACCTGGCTGAACTGTGTTTACACTTCAGTGTTCTGTGGGAGCAATAAACTGGTTCTTTAGCTAAGGTGATGACATATCTGTGAGCTAAAGCCACTTCTCAGGCCAGTGCTGAAGGAGCAGCTTGGTCTCCTTTGACAGTAAGTAGTAAAAGGTATGGAGAGAGAGTGAAGACACAAGTTTTCAGCAAAAAGGGATCAGAACTCAAAGGATTTACAAAAGTCACTGCACTCAGCACTGTATTACAAAACAAATGGGGGCAGGGCACAGATACAACCGTTCAACTTTCAACAGGCCAGGCAGCCAACCTCTAAGCAGTTTCATGTTTCTATTTATGTATGTTTTTAGTCCTACATAGTCTCATGTTCAATGAGCAGTAAGACTAGCAAGCCAACAGTTAGACCAGCAACAGAAGAGGACTGTGGGGAAACTCTCCATGCAATGGAGCTTATTTAGAACAAAGAATAAATAACTCAATAACAATACTTCAAAGGGTACTTAATTAATGGTAAATTGCAAGATTACTTTTTCTTCCTCCCAGTTCTTACTGAAAAAATAACCTTGGACATTTGGTATAGGCTAAAATGTAAGATACTCAAGTCCATCTTTCTTACTGTAGCAGAAATCTGGGACAAAATGCAAAACACAATTAACTGAAGGTTCTGAAAAGCTGATCAGAGTGGCAGGCAGAAGCCAAACATAAAGAATCATCCTCACTGAGCTAATCATTCTTCCATTTTTTTAATTTTTTTTCTCTCAGATTTGATCTCTGGCAGTTTTGGTATGGAAATGCAGAAAAAGGAATTCTTAGAAACAGAAATGAGGGGCTGGCAAGACGGATCAGAACAAGAGTGAGACCTAAATTTGGATCCCCAGCACCCTTTTAAGAGTTTGGGCATGCTTCTGTAACCTCAATTCTTGGAGGGCTGAGACAGGCAGATCCAGGGGCACACTGGCAGCTAGCTTGGCAAAAACAGGGAGCCCCAGATTCAGTAAGACAACTCATCTTTTCCATTTTCAAGACAGGGTCCCATGTAGCCTAGGTTGGCCTATAACTTGTTTTGTTGTCAAAGATGACCTTAGACTTCTGATTCTCCTGCCTGTATCTCCTGAATGCTGGGATTACAAGTGTCTGGCACCATGCCTGGTTTGTGCAGTGCTGGGAATTAAACCCAGGGTTTTGTTAATGCTAGATAAGTACTCTTCCAAATGAGTTATGCCTCCCAGCCAGAGACCCTATCTTAAAATAAGAAGAAGTCAACCTCTGGCCTTACACACACTGCACCCTGGTTCAGGCACCAAAGGGTTGGTCACCAAAAACTTAAGTGAGAAAACCTGGTTTTGAGACAAAGTAACCAGGAAAAAGAAAAAAAAAAGTTAATACAACATAAAGAAAGTGAGGTTATTTCTTCTCTATCCTTTTCATCACTTTTTTTCATCGTGTTATCTTAAAAGGCCATGTTGGTTACGTGGGAACATAGGGTAGTGCTCTAAACAGCTGAGAGGAATCTCTTTCCAGTTAAAAGGTACAGAACAATGGCCTTTGGAGTGGAGAGATGAATAGATGGACAGATAGACAACAGTACTCCACAGAACAAATAGCTGGAGAACAGCCTAAAATTCTGTGTGTGAACTAAGCATAATCTCCGATTCATCAATGATCTGCGAGCACTGGCCATAAAGCAGCACAGTAATGGCTCTGATATAAACAAACCAGCAATTACTAGGATGTGCTGCTATTAAGCCTAACAAAGGCTTTGAAAAGCAAATGGACATACATCAGAACCACTAACACACAAAGAACTCAGTCTGAAGCAACTAGGTTGAGGGTTGAAACTGTGAAACAAAGCAAAGCAAACTGATAGTCTTCAGGAAATTTAATAAAGACCTACACTCTCAAATGTTCAAGATGTCCAGGAAACAATCCAGTATTGCTCAAGACAAAAGAAATATGTGGCCAATTTTCAAGAGAAAAGACGATAAAAAAATGGAAAGTTCTGAGATGATCCAGATGTTGAAATGATCAAAAACTTTAAAAGTTACAATCATGTTTTATAAGATTAAAAACAAACTGAAATAAAAGCCCTTTCCTCTTTTCCCTGCTATCTTCTTTCTTTTGATTTTTTGAGATAGGTCTCACTACATAGATCAGACCATCATGAACTCACCATCCTCCTGCATCAAACTCCTAAGTACTAGGAATACAGGCACATGCCACCATGCCTAGCACAAAAATTCTTAGAAGAGAACAAATTACCATCAACAAACAAATGTAAATTTGGTGCGGAAGAATTGTCTGTATCCTGTCAATCATGTATTTTAATAAAACGCTGATTGGCCAGGCAGGAAGTATAGGTGGGAAAACCAGACAGGAAGTAGAGGTGGAAAAAAGAGAACAGGAGTATTCTGGGAAGAAGGAAGCTCCCACTCACACTCCTGCCCAGACCACCCAGACCACTGAGAAGCAAGATGTAACCTACCCAGCTGAAAGGTACCGAGCCATGTGGCTAACATAGATAAAAATAATGGGTTAATATAAGCTACAAGAGCTAATAAGAAGACTGAGCTAATGGGCCAATCAGTTTTATAACTTATGGAGATCTCTGTGTGATTTTCTTCGGGACTTGCCGGATGTGGGAACCGGGCAGGACAGAAAACCCCATAGCCGGCCCTCATGTTACATAAATTCTAGAAATGAGGCCAGATGTGGTGGTGCATGCCTTAAATCCTAGCACTCAGGAGGAAGAGGCAGGGAGATCTCCAAGTCTGAGGCCAGACAGGGCTACACAGTGAGACCCTGTTTTAATAAACAAACAAGCAATCAAACAAAAATATAAATAAATCTGGAAATGAAAAATATAGTACCTAACTGTTATAATCACCCCTAGAAAGAAGAGGTGGGCTTAACTAAATGAGTATAGTTGAAAGAATCCTTACAGGTACAGGGCTACAATGCTCAACCCATTCCTTCCTGACCAGTTAACGCCAGAGTGAAGCATGAAGGCTGAAGAGCTCCATGCTTGCTACATCTTCAAACATTTGTTATGAGACCAGGGAAACACCTGGCACAGTTGCCAAACACCAACCAGGTCTTGACCTGTTAAGCATAGAGATCAGCATTTGAATATCTACATAGTCAGTTGGATTACTTAATTTTATATTCTGTAAGAATGTCCTCCAGTTGCCAGAACAATCATATGTAGTTCAACAGTGACTTCATGGTTCAAGGCAAGGCTTAGATAGAAATCTTGGGGGTTCGTCTTTGAGTTTGAGGTTAGCCTGGTCTATAGAGAAAATTCCAGGACAGTCAGAACTACTCAGAGAAACTCTGAAACAATCAAACAAATCTTGGGGGTTCTTTTTGCCTTTATACTCCAGAGTTCCATCTTAATGACACCATGAAGGCATATGGGGAGAGATGCATAAATATCAGATGAGCATTAAGAAAAATTAAGAGGGATGCTGGAAAGATGGCTCATCAGATAAGAGCACTTGGCTGCTCTTCCAGAGGTCCTAAGTTCAATTCCCAGCAACCACATGGCGGCTCACAACCCTCTGTATGAGATCTGTCTCCCTCTTCTGGACTGCAGGCATACATGCAGACAGAACACTGTATACATAATAAATAAATAAACCTAGAAAACATAAGAACTCTTCAAGATGCACTTTGTTGGTTTCCTCTGGCTAATAAGAAAGTCCTGTTTCCTGATGGGGTAATCTGCTAGGACTGATGTGAAGCTTTTGGTAAACTAGACCGGCATAACACTGTAATAGGGGGTGTAATGAAACACAGAGAAACAGGTGAAGACAACTCCTCTGACAACCTGTGTGGACACTTACCTGATTCTCTTTCCCAACACTCTCTGTATCTTTTGCCTTTTCATCTCAGCTATAACAAGTACAGAACGCCAGCAGTTCTCAGTATCCCCTGCATCACCCCTTTGACTGGAAGATACTGTCCTTCCTGGCAGAGCTGATGTTCCTTGGACCTAGCTAGCACACTGTCAGGAGTAAGCCAGTTTCTTAGTGATTGGGAAACCTTGGTATCAAAAACAGCCCCTAATGGTAGAGAGCTATTGGAAAACTCCTGAAGAGTGTAGGCGGTGTAGACATCCTGTGGACTGATCTCATGGCTATGGAGAGCTTCCAGGTCAACACTATTTGAGAAGGCTATAGCTTTGGGCCTGAGGTGATAAAAACAGTTGCTAGTCAAATATAAGCTGCAACCCCTGAGCCAAGCTATGCATTCTGCCACAACCACGAGGTATTAGACATCTTTTCTGCCTCCAGTTACTGTTTGTCAGTAATACAAGAGTCTACACCAAACTGAGGTCAGCACAGACCATGGAGTACTATCAAACCAGCACGGCAACCCACACACTGAGGCAAAGGATTAACAAAGAGTAATTAGCTGAGAGCTCCATGGACGGGAAGTTACCTGCTCAGACCTCTTTGGTATTTAAGAGGAGAAAACTTATTTGATCACACCACGTTTGAGTAGGTAGCCACTGTGGAGTCTACTGCTTCTCAAACTGTCATAGTGGATACTAACATCACAGGCAGTGAACAGCATAGCAGACACTCAATAACACAAGTCCTGGCTGGAGGACTCGGCCACAGAACCACTAGCTCAGGAGAATATACAGCAGTCAAGTCTGGGGTAGGGAGGCACTATAAAAACCAATTAATCTGGATTATTTTTTGGATCAAAGACAACAATCATCAGAGGTTCATCTCATTGGATGAATTTGGGGAGTCTTGGGAGACACTCAGCTCTCATATGAACACTGGCATTACATATTACTGCATCTGTGACCTTGTCCAAAACATCCATTCCAACAAGGATGGCCACAATGACATCAACAAACTCCTTGAGACACTGTCTGGTGTAGTCCTGTTCAAAGGGAAATGTCTCAGCTTCCCTACAATTTACAGAAGCCCACAGCAGCAGCATCCAGGCACTATGAAAGAACTTGGTATATTGCCCATGGTACCGTATAGGCAAGGAAAGCTTACTGCTTCTAAGACTTGTAGAACTTTATGCTCAGAACTTGCCTATCAACATGCACCAGAATCACCATGTATCTGGGTGTACATTTGTGTGTCTCTGTGTGTGTGTGTGTGTGAGAGAGAGAGAGAGAGAGAGACAGAGACAGACAGACAAGACATAGGTGTCACCATCTCACCAACTTCACAAAGTATACTTCAGTTATTCTTAAATTCTGAAATCAAGTGAGTGATGGTGGTGCACGCATGCCTTTAATCCCAGAATTCGGAAGACAGAGGTAGAAGGATCTCTAAGTTTAAAGCCAGCCTCATCTACATAGTGGATTCCAGGATTGGCTCCACAGCTACTGGGTAACCCTGTCTTGAAAAACCAAACCAAGCCAAAACAAAAACAAACAGAAAAAAAAATCACTGAAATTCTTTCCTAGTTAAGAACTGTTAATCCAAATATCACTGTTTTCATTCTGTATCTTTGTTTTAAAAAACATGCTAGCACACATTATATGACATTTAAATTACCACATAAAGTAGAAAACAAACTGTTAGAGGAAAGGTAGTTTAAAGGGAATGGGAACAAGAAAAGTTGATGGATGGCTGGGTATGTTGGCAGACACCTTTAATTGTAGCACTCCGGAAGCTACAGGTGGAATTCCCTGTGAATCTGAAACCAGCCTGCTCTACACGGAGTTCAGTGAGATTCTGACAGACAGACAGACAGACAGACAGGGAAGAAGGAAGGAAAGAAGGGAGGGAGGGAGGGAGGAAGGAAGGAAGGAAGGAAGGAAGGAAGGAAGGAAGGAAGGAAGGAAAGAGAGGCCATCAAGAAGAGTCAACAAGTAAAAGCACTTGCTGCCAGGCTTAACAATCTGAGTTTGACCCCCAGAATCTATATGACAATGGATGGAGAGAACCAACTGCACAATGCTGTCCTCTGCCTTCCATACATGTGCTGTGGTGGAACATGCACAAACACACCAAAAACTTTAAGACTTGGGGTTGTACTTCTCTCTCTCTCTCTCTCTCTCTCTCTCTCTCTCTCTCACACACACACACACACACACACACACACAGACACTGAACACTTTAAGACCTCGGGTTGTAGTTCAGTAGTAGAAAACTCTTCTAAAATGTACAAGGTCTTAGGTTTGAGCCACAGCACAGGATGGGGGAAGAGTCCTGAATGTACAGCACTGGAAATTCAGACAGAAAAGACAATACTAGTATTTAAAGATGTTTGTGCATGTGTGTGCTGAGATCTCTCATGTGTGAGACACATGTAGTTTCAAAAAGCTCACTTAACCCCAAAGGGAAAGCTGAAAATTCAAAGTAGGGATGAGGAGATGCTGAGCAGCTAAGAGCACTGGTTGCTCTTCAGAGCACCACATGGTGTCTCACAACCGTATGTAAATTCACTCCTAGGGGATAACACCCTTTCCTGGCCTCCATGAGTATGAGGCACACATGTGGCTAATGCACAGACACACATACACACACACATAAATAGAATTTTTTCAAAACTCGCAAACACATACAGCATAGTCAAACTTCTAAAAATCAAAACTGAAGAGATCGTGAAGCAATCATAGCAAGGTCTTGTATTACATACTGAAGGATGACACAAGAGTCAGTGGACTTTGTTTAGAAACCAGAGGGCAGAAGGTAAGACAATGTTAAACTGCTAAGTATCAAACTGTCAACCTCAAATTTGGTATCCAATAAAATTATGTCCCAGGCTGAAAAACAAAAATGATGGAAAACTAGGAGAATTTATCAGCAGAACAGATGGAAAACAATAGAACAATAAAAAATATTAAGGAAAGTTCTGACAACTGATGGACAATGACAGCAGAGGGCTCAGAAACGAAGGACAAGTAGCTAAACCAAATTATATGAGAAAATAAAAATGAATTTTCTCCTCTAACTCTTAAAATAGGTATGACTGCAAAAAGCAAAATTAACGATGCTGTGTAAGTCATGGTGGATGAGCAGCCAGTGTCCCTGCTATGAGATATTGAAGTAGTGCATAACACACACACACACTCAGTTTTTTTTTTTAAAAAAGGTAAATGGACTGACAAGGCTTAGCACATGTGACCAAAGCTAGTGACTTAAGTTTGACTTCTAGAACCCATAGAAAGAACCAATTCCTGAAAAAAGTCCTCTGACCTCCCACAAGTGCACCATGGTGGTGCACAATAAATAACTAACTGTCCTGTTTTTTTTTTTTTAATGGGGGGAAGAATCAATTTAAGAAAATTTTATGGTTTAAGGAAACCAATAAGAATAAAATAAACGTGATACTGCACACCATCTACAAGAATCTCCTGTAAATAAGCTGACACAGAAAGGCTAAAAGTAAAAGTACAGAAAGCAAACACTAGGGGAACAAAAGAGTGTAAGTGTGTCTATATTAATAGCTGAAGTAGATCTTAAAGCAAGGGAGCACTACAGAGATAAATGTTGAGTCTATTCATCAAGAACACAAACAGTCATAAATATATCACCTAGCATAGATAAGCCAACAGAACTAAGGTAGGAAAACAGATCATTCCACAGTCATACTTAGAGATCTAAGTATTCTCAATCAGTAATCGGAACATTAATAACCAACATGATAGAACATTACTCCACATAACTACTAAACAAGAATTCTTTTTGGTTATGGGGCTTAGGGATTTTTTTGTTTGTTTGTTTGAGACAGGCAGGGTCTTCTCAAGCAGCCCAGGCCCGGCTTAAAATTTTCTGTGCAGAAGAGGATGGATGACCTTGAATTCCAGAACCCCCCCCCACGCCCCTCCTGTCTAAATGCTGGGATTATAAACCCGCGTACCACCATACCTAAGAGAACCTAATTTCCTATCACATGGGGCAGAGATTCACCAACACAGATCCCTCCCTGAGTCAAACACTAAAGTGGAAATCATACAACTTATAAGTTCTACAGCCAGAACAGAAGTGTTAGACATTGATAATGACAGTCTCTGGAACTGAGAATATACACCTATAGCCCCAGCATTTGGGAAGCAAAAGCAAAAGAATCAGGAGTTTCCAAGTTCAAGGTCAGTCCGAGTTACAGGAGATCTTGTCTCAAAAAAAAAAAAGTTACCTAGAAAAGTTCCAAATACATTTTAAAGGAAAATTTTTAAATGTGTGGGAAGGAAAGAAAATGAAACTACAAGAGACTAAAAATGTAGGTATGCTCCCCAAAACACTGTTAGTGTCAAATTAGTAATAGAGCCTAAAGCTATGTATATAACTCAGAGGTAGAACATATGCCTTCATATACAGTCTAGATTTGATCCACACCACTACAAAAAAAAAAAAAAAAGAAAAACAAATATAGCAAATTAAATTGAAAACAAGCTTAAAGAAGAAAGACGAAAAATCAGAAAAACAAAAACTAATTCTTTAAAAATATTTATAGAATCAACAAACTGCTGGACTGACTAGGACAAAACTGCCAGTATTAGAAATGTTAGATGTGGTGTCACTACAGATCCTATAGAAATGAAAGGATAATAAGAAATCTTTACTTAGGAAGGTATAATTCAGTGCTGAAACACTTCCCTGGCACTAACACCAAAGTCTTAAGTTCTGTCCTCAGCACTATGCAAGAGCCTTGGTTTGACCCCTAGTAGGCCCCACATTTCACTCTGTGTGTGTGTGTGTGTGTCTATCTGTCTGTCATACACACACGTGGCCATAGGACAACCTTGGGTGCCATTCCTTGGGCACCATTCACAAACTTTTCATCCTTCCCTCCTTTCTTTCCAAGACCAAGTTTCTCAGTTCTGGTATGAACTCACAAGTAGACCAATCTGGCTGGGTAGAGTTCCAAGGATCCACCTGTCTCCACCTTTCTGGTGTTAGCATTAAAAAAAAAAAAATGTGCCACTACCGTGTCCAGCTTCTTTTGGCATGGGTGTCAGGGATCAAACTCAGGTCTTTCAAGCATACTGACTAGTTTGTGTGTTTGTGTACATGTGGTTGGTAGCCAGAGGTGGGAATTGTGTGACTTTCTTAGGTTACTCTCCATCTTATTTTTATTTTGTTTTGGTTTTTCAATATAGGGTTTTCCTGTAGTTTTTGGAGCCTGTCCTGGAACTAGCTCTTGTAGACCAGGCTGGCCTCGAACTCACAAAGATCCACCTGCCTCTGCCTCCCAAGTGCTGGGATTAAAGGCGTGTGCCACCACCACCTGGCTCCATCTTATTTTTTTGAGACAGGATCTCACACTAAACCTGGAGCTCAATGACACAGCTAAGTTAGCTGCCCAGTGAGCTTGGGATCTCCCTCTTGGTCTCCCTAGCAATGGGAATACAGATGTGTACTGCATGCCTGGCTTTTTTACATGGGTGCTAAGAATGTGAATACAGGTCCTCATGCTTATAAAAGAACACTTTACAAACTAAACCTTCTTGCAGTCCTTTCTCTATTTTTCTTCTTCTTTGAGACAGGTCTCAAACTGTAGTTTGGGATGGCCTAGAACTTACTATGAAACCTAGGCTAGTCTTTACCAAAGTAATCCTTCTGCCTCAGTCTCTCAAGTGCTTGGATTTCAGACCTGAACAGACTACCCCATCCAGATTAAACTCTTAATACGTAAATATTTATTTAAAGGCAGGCTAGAGAGATGGCTCAGTGGTTAAGACCACTGGCTGCTCTTCCAGAGGTGCGGAGTTCTATTCCCAGCAATCATATGGTGGCTCACAACCATCTATAATGGGATCTGATGCCCTCTTCTTGCATGAAGGCAAACATGCACACTCATACTTTTAAAATAAATAAATATAAGTAAATATTTACAGGCATACAGATATACAATTATATCTATTTCTATGTAGACTTTATCTCTTTGTAAGGAAGAAATCATGCCAATCCATCAGTCACTTTCAGAAAACAAGCAAGAAACCTTCCCAATTCAATTTCTAAGGGCAGCATTACACTAACAACACAAAGCAAATGTTACAACTATAAATAATACAAACACACATTTAAAGAGAAAACAAAACTTTGCCAGACACACAGAAGCTAAGAGGACTAACTCTATAGATGTATACCACTACAAACACTAAACTGAAGGAAAATAACAGCTGTCCAACTCTACAAACGAGTGCAGAGCATAATAAGTAGTTAATGATGTAAGCACATATACAAGGTGTTTTAAGTCACCATCTAGAGACTAGAGAGGTGGGTTAGGCATTCAAGAGCACTGATTGCTCTTGAGAAAGACTCAGGTTTGGCAGTTAATTGGGCAGCTTACAACGGCCGAATTGCCTGTTAATTTCCAGTTCCAGAGGATCTGACACCCTCTACTGGTCTCTATGGGCACTGGACCGGACCATACATAACATATATGCAGACAAACACA
The DNA here is from genome assembly GCF_014885135.2 of Alexandromys fortis. Lineage (NCBI taxonomy): Eukaryota > Metazoa > Chordata > Mammalia > Rodentia > Cricetidae > Alexandromys > Alexandromys fortis. The sequence goes on from NW_026067891.1 coordinate 867,031, forward strand.
TCATCATAAAACAAAAATAAATAAATCAGTATCTAAATCTCCTTAGAGCACAATTAAGAGATATCAGGAAAATAAAATGACTTCCAGAAATCTCCTGCTCCATAAACACAATGAAGATAGTGGCAAAACTGTCAAAATAAACCAGTACTAGTAGACCAGCCAGAAGCTTGCACTACATTTCTTATTTCTTATCAGAGCAGCTGAGTCAATGGGCACTGTGGTACAAGTCTCATGCATGCCCTTGACTGCCTCTTCTCAATCACTGCATCAAGACTGTGGTAACAGGTGTGAACCACAAGACTGGACTTCTTTCTAGGCCCTATTTGCAGAATTGACATTATTTGGCCTATCTGGAAGTTCTTTGGAAAATGCCATTCATGAAATCTCTTTAGTGTCTTTTCCGAGATACTCCTGTATGAGCAGCTTTTTCTCTGAAGACATTTGTCAAAAATAAGCAGAAGCTAAAAGCATAGAACTCTTGCCTTACATGTGTGAAGTCTTAGGTTCAGAAACAAAAATGTAACAGCTATTTAACATTGCACCCGTTGGAGATAGTGAGACATTTAGGCCAAATAAGAAGCCAGCTGGCAGGCATAGTGGTGTACATCTGTAATCCCTGCATTCAACTATGTGAGGAAGGATGACATTAACTTTGAGGGCTGCTTGAGCTTGCATAGCCAGACTGTCTTTAAAGAATAAAAACAAAATAGAATAACAACAAAACCAAATTAACACCAGGAAATGATATATCCAGAAAACCTAAACCTCTATGTGGGACTCTAAAAGGCCAAACACAGTGTACACCCAGGACTATACAGACATTCAGCAAAGAGCAGAGAAAGTAGGAATTAAGATCTAAGGTAGTTCTAAATTACCAGAATTTTAAAGGTTGCAGCTCAATAGTAACCGAGAATTTTTTATTAAATGAGAGAAAAAGAACGGAACAATATTGATTTCTGATGTTCCTGAACCACAATTATCACACATGAACTGGCCTGATCTTTAACTATGTGAAGACAGAGCCAACAGACATCTTTAAAAAGATGAACATGTCCAGTCCAGAAGGTACCATTGGTGTGTTTGCATCAGCACCTTAGACTTAGGTACTAGGCAAAAGAAGTGTGACCATCCAGCACGTGTTGAATAATAAGAGGGTGGGAAAAATATGGCCCCCTCCTCAAAACAACAAGCCATGATGAAGGCTGGGGAAAACTCAAGCAAGGGCTGACACCTACTGATAACCAAATACAAACTCAATCCAAAAGGTACTTGAACTCCACTGGGACACTGAAAATCTACACACAAAAAAAGTGTGAGCTTAAACTGGGACTGCAAGTTGCACTTCTTCCATCAGCACAGTTCCCTTCATGGAGCATACAGGGAGGGAGAGGAAAGATTAAAAGCCCATCCCACCAAGGAAGAACTATTGGCCAAAGCTATGATATGCCTTTATTTATTACTATTTTACCCCGCATAAATGTCTCTTAAGGTTTTAGCTTCATTTCTACCTCGTTTCTACTCTACTCTCCCCACTCCTCCCTCCACTTTGGGTTTTAAACACTCCAAAGTTTTAGCTAAATCCTAACAACACCGCTATTTTACCTGCATCTACTTCCCTCTGTGATGTTTTCTGCTTGGATGATATAGTACTATACCTATCCTCGCTCAGACTCTCTTCCTTCCATTCCTGACCTTAGTTAGTAGTTCCCACCAGAATCTAGTAAACAGAGTTTTTGGGGTTTTTTTGTTTGTTTGTTTGTTTGTTTTTTTATTTTTCAAGACAGGGTTTCTCTGTGGCTTTGGAGCCTGTCCTGGAGCTAGCTCTAGTAGACTAGGCTGGCCTTGAACTCACAGAGACCTGCCCTGCCTCTGCCTCCCCAGTGCTGGGATTAAAGGCAGGCCACCACCGCCTGGATGTAAACAGGTTTTTATACTCTATAAGTTACTACAGGTAAGGTGACTTTTTAACTGTCACAATATTTGCTCATTTGGTCCAAATCTACTTTTTGTAGTTAATTTTCTACTCCCAGAATGGTGGTGGAGGTATGCCCTGCTCCTTGAGCACATAAACTAAGGATTTATCTACTGAATACATGCCCAGCCCACTGCCCCATGGCCAAAAATTTCAATTCAAAAAATACTGCTGATATAAAAACAAACTGAAACTTGAGAAGTAAAAACCTTAACAACCAATCTGAAACAGTAGAAAGCTTCACCAACAAAATAGATCAAGAAAAAGACAAAATATCAGGGGCTAGAAGATAAACTGTATTTCTGGTTCTCAACCTGTGAGTCTTGACCCTTTAAGGGGGGTCAAATATCAGCTATCCTATATATTAGATAGTTACACTGTGATTCATAACAGTAGCAAAATTACAGTTATGAAGTAGCAACAAAATAGTTCTATGATTGGGGATTACCACAACATAAAGAACTGTAATTACATGAAATACAAGTATTACAAATTCCAAATTATGTTGGGTGGTGGTGGCATACACTTTTAATCCCAGCACCCAGGAGGCAGAGGCAAACAGATCTCTGAATTGTAAGTCAGTCTGGTCTACAGAGCAAGTTCCAGAACAGTCAGGGCTACACAGAGAAACCCTGTCTCAAAAACCAAAATATCCAAATTTATACATCCAAGATAACCATACCTTCCTATAATATCCACAAGAGGTACACTTTTTATGTGCATATGAAAACAGAAGATGGAAACTATATAATACATGAAGCCACTGAATGAAAGATACAATGCCTATACTTGCAGTAGATAAAAATACTTGAAGACAAACTTTTACTAAAAATAAGTATAAAATACCAATATATTTGTAGGGAAAAATGTAGACGGAGGCTCTCATACGTTCCCGGCTGCCCAGACCCGAAATAATCACAAAGAAACTGTATTAATTAAAACACTGCTTGGCCAATCACTTAAGCATTATTGCTAGCTAGCTCTTATATCTTAAATCAACCCATTTCTATTATTTTCTATTTTACCAAGAGGCTTGTGGTTTACTGGTAAGGTTTCGGGCATCTGTCACCTTCAGCGGCTACATGGCTTCTCTCTGACTCTATATATCTTTTCCAGCCTGGCTATATTCTGCTAAGCCACTGGCCAAAAAGCTTCTTTATTAACCAATGGCAATAAAACATATTCATAGCATACAGAGGGGAATCCCACATCAGAAAAATAGTTTCATGTTGTTTTCCTTTGTTTTTTGAGATATGGTCTCCCTAGGCAATTCTGGCTGGCCTAATCTCATCAAGTAGCCCAGGCAGGCCTCAAATTTGTGATGTTCCTCCTGCTCTGCCTCAAGTCCTTAGGATTACAGATGTGAGTCAGTGACCCTGCTTATTGGAGAAACAGTTTTATAACAGGGCCGGCGAGTTCAATAATTCTTTTTGGAGGGGTGGTGGTGACGGGAGGGAGACAAAGAGTCTCACTATGACATAAGCACTGGAACTCACTATGTAGGCCAGGCTGGTCTGAAACTCACAAAGATCTGCTGGCCTCTGCCTCTCAAGTGCTGGGATAAAAGGCATGTGCCATCACACCTGGCTATTCTTCTATTCTTAATATTTTAATATAACATCAAAATAGTATTTACTAATAAGGAAATAGAATCTAAACATCATAAACTGACAAGCCCTAAAAGACATAGCATATTCTATCATACAAAAAATAGGTGTTTTTAGTCTACCCACTGAAATATTCCAGGATGAAATATTTTGAAATATTTCAGTAAACTACATTTATAGAATAAGAATCAACAGAAAAAAAACCACAAAACTTGTAAACACCAAAATTAAACATACAGAGGCTAGAGCAATGGCTCAGCAGTTAAGAGCACTTGCAGTTCTTGCAAGAGGACCTAGGTTTGGCTCCCAGCACTCACATGGCAACCCACAACCATGTGCAATTCTAGTTCCAGGGGCTTCAACATCCTCTTCTGGCCTCTAAGGGCACTGCACACATCTGGTACTTACATTCATGTAGGAAAACACCATACACAAAAATAAATAAGATCTTTTTAAAAAAATTAAACATATAATCACATGAACCCATTTTTTTTTTTTTTTTTTTTTTTTTGGTTTTTCGAGACAGGGTTTCCTTGTGGCTTTGGAGCCTGTCCTGGAACTAGCTCTGTAGAGCAGGCTGGTCTCGAACTCACAGAGATCCGCCTGCCTCTGCCTCCTGAGTGCTGGGATTAAAGGAGTGCGCCACCATCGCCCGCCAAATGAACCCATTTTATCACCATAATAAATACCTGGGGCAAACTATCTTTATAAGAAGTTGATTTACCAGGGAATGATAACTCATGCCTGTAAATTCAGAAGGCAGAGGCAAAAGAGGATCACCACAAGTTCAAGGCTAGTCTAATTTACAAAGTTAAGTTTAAAGGATAGCCTGGGCTACATAATAACACCCTGCCACAAAAGGAAAAAAGTTTATTTAACTCAGTTTGGGAGATTCAAAAGTATAGAATTGGTATCACAGTTTAAAGTGTCAAAAGCAGGAGCACATAAAAGAAACCATACTGAAAAAGTCAGAGAACAAATCCAGGGCCTTTTATTCATTCATTAATTTATTTTTAATTTTTTTGAAGAATCTGTGTGGGAAACCACATTCCCTTTCTAGGGCAGAACCCACATAACGACCCCCTACTACACCCTACCTTTTAAAAGTCCCACCAAACTTGGGACCGAACTCCTAACACATGAACCCTTGTAAGACAAAACTCAAACTGTACCCTATTGTGACAATAGGTAAAATAAGCCAAGGGGAAAGTGAGAAAATGCATGGAGATAAGTGGAAACATCAAAACACAGTAATAGTAAAGCAATTATGAGGAGTTCTAAGATGGCTCAGCAGGTGAAGTTCCTTGCTGCCAAGACTGACAAACTGATTTTGATTCCCAGAAATCCCTTGGTGAAAGGAGAAAATCAATACCCTTTTCTGGCCTCTATGGGCTCCTGCACATATGCAGTGCACATAAACTCACACGTATACACATAGATATATCTTTTCTAAATGATGACTTGCGACTTTTCAATAATCCCTTAGTGTAGACTGAAATACAGAAGTGACTATGAGTACTCATGTCTCATTCTGAAAAGTACCGAGTCTGCCTGGCTTCTCTGAACCATCCTAAGCTCTTCAGGAATATGCAGGATGCTCCAAAGGGAGCATCCCTTAGTGCTCTAGTTATTACATCATGGATAAGTAGTAGCTTGCCACAAATTTTTGGTTTTCTCAAAAAAATTGACAGCCAACAGAGAACACTTACCAAGCAGAATGCTATTACCATCTAACTAAATCCCATGATAACCTTATTGTGACTTCCATTTAAAAATGAGCAAACACACTGGGTGGTAGTGGTGCATGCCTTTTAGTTCCAGCACTTGGGAGGCAGAGACAGGCAGGTATCTGTGAGTTATAGGCCAACCTGTCTTCACAGAGAAACCCTGTCTCAGAAAAACAAAACAAAAATGAACTAAAAAAAAAAATTACTGAGAGATGATTAACTTTGGGAACAAATTAAAAGATATAAAGTACTTGGGCAGGGGTGAGAAGAACAAAGACATATTTCACAGGATTGTTACAATTATTTAATATAATTGTTACTTTTCTTGTGATATGAAAAAATACCCAACACAGTATCTTAAGAGAGAAGAGGTTTGTTTTGGTTCAGTTTCTGGGCCCATCATGAGAAGGAATTCATGGCTGTTGGGGAGGCTGAAACTTGCAAAGTGCTTATAAAATCGTAGAAAATTAAGGTAAAGAGACTAGTTTGGGTTTGCTGACTCATGCCTGTAATTCCCAGCACTTGGGAGGCTGAGACAGGAGGACTGCCATGAATCAGAAGCTAGTCTGGGCTACCGAGTAAGTTCCAGGTCACCATGAGAAACAGTGTGGAAACCCTGTCTCAGAAGAGAAGGGGGGGGGAGCAGCAGCAGCCACAAGAAATGGGGATAGGTTATAAGATTTAAAGCCTCCTGCCCTGTGACCCACCTCTGCAAGTCAGGCTCCACAAAACTCCAAACAGCACTGCCAAATGGGTAGGAGGTAATCAAATACATGACCCTGTAGGGACATTACAGCTTTAAACACAATTGTCTTTGTTGGTTTCATCGGGCAATCCTCCTGTCTCAGCCTCCCAAGTGCTAGATTATAGATGTGCATGAGGCAGTGTTTTCAAACTATTAGAATAGTGCCCAACATATAAAAAGCAACACATAAAGTCCATCAAACTTTTTTAGACTATACACACTGTGTACAACAGGCTAGAGGACCTTAGTTGTCCTCAGGAACATGTGCATCTCCTCTGAGATGATCTTTTATTCTGGAGTTGATCAACTAGGCTAGACTGGGTAGCCCATCAGGTTCCAGGGGTCCTCCTATCTCCATCTCTCCAGTTAAGATCACAAGAAAGCACCACATTTTTATACGTTTTGGAATTCAATTTAGATCCTCATACTTGCAAGGAAAGCACTTTACTGACTGAGTCACACTCCCAACAGTCCCATTAAATTTTAAGAATTTTCAAGAACCACACAGCTAAATGAGATTGACTCAATCCAACCGAGTTCCAAAGTTCAGTTTGTTAGATTATGCTGCCTCACAGATACACATATAACTGAATAAATTTACGAGAATAAATGTTTCATAGACTTAGATAACTTCTATTCACCCTCCCCAAGTAAACCTGCATTATCAATTTATCTGCAAGGTCTCAGAGATCCATCAAGTTTTAAAGGCAGCAACTGATGCTAAAGTTGGCACAGGAACCTAGAAATGAGCTAACCACAAACTGCTGTCCAAACAGCTCATGTCAATTACCAAGAACTTGTACTGAGCACACCAAGGAAGAAAATTCTAATTGTTTCCTAAGATAAACATTGCAAGTTACAAAGCTCTAGAATCTGAACTTTTCCTATGAATTTCAGATGAAATTCCAATGTCCATTAGAGTCCTAACAAAAACACAGGTAAATACATTTACTTGATGTTGTATTCACTTGTCAGTCCTTCTGAAATGGGTTTCTAAGTGCAGTGGTAGAATGCTTGCTTAGCAAATAGAAGGCTTTGTGTCAGATCCCCCAAGATAAAAAATAAATCCCTAAGATGACAATAAAACATGAGCCTTAAGTTCTTATATAAAGCAGGGAAAGAGGTTACAGGTAATTTTATATCATATGCATTCTCTCTATATATAAATAGTATGTTGTATCTATATATATATGGAATCAAAGTTTCAATTATTCTTTATCTAAAAAGAAAAATGATCTTACAAGTGGTTCAGTGTGAATATCTTACCAAGTATTGATTTAATTTAGCAACATAATAAGCTTTTAGGCTATATCAAGAGTAAATGCAAAGACATCATTAATCAATACTTTCCTATTAAAAATTTATAGCACTCAGGCTGGCAAGATAGTTCAGCCGGTAAAGTGCTTGCCATGCAAGTCTGACAACCTACTCAATCTCTAGAACCCATATAAAGGTGGAAAGTGAACTGGCTCCATGAAGTTATGAAGTTATCCTCTGACCTCTACATGAGTGCTATAGTACATACATGCCCATAATACACATTATATACATGAAAAAATTAAATTAAAATTTTGTAATATATAGCATTCTGAAATTTCCTACAAAAATAACCGACTGACTGCTTTATATTTCCTACTTATTACTAAATCAGAACTCTGTATAGGAAATGGATTTTGTTCTTCTAATTTTCTCTTCTAAATATTTTATCTGAAAATTTATCTTCCCCTGTATGCTGATAAGTGGTAAAATGTTCTACATCTACTACTTCTAGTATTCATTCTTGTCCCAAGCTTTAAAGTCTACCTTCACAGCAATACAAATTATGTTGCTCTATTTTCTTTCTTGGAATGATGAAGGATCATATACTACAGGAAGGTTATTTTCAGTTATTTGTTTGCCTTATTCAAATTATAGCATAACTTTTGCCAGTACCTTTAGTGTTGGTATGTGGAAAGCAAACAGATACAATTCCATTTTTTTTGTTGTTGTTGTTTTGTTTTTCCGAGACAGGGTTTCTCTGTGGCTTTGGAGCCTGTCCTGGAACTAGCTCTGTAGACCAGGCTGGTCTCGAACTCTGCCTCCCGAGTGCTGGGATTAAAGGCGTGCGCCACCACCGCCCGGCTACGATTCCATTTTCTACACTAACAACTTCTCCAGTGTAGAAGTCTCCTAACTTCAAACACTTTTTAAAGATTTACTTGTATTTTATGCATATGAGGGTTTTCCTGCATGTGTGTATGTGTATTGCGTGCATTTCTAGTATCCAAGGAGGCCAGAGAGGATACTGGGTTTCCTGGAAGTGAAGTCACAGATGTGTAACTGTGTAGTTACAGCTGTGAGCTGTCATGTGGGTGCTGGGAACTGAACTCAGCTCCCTTGCAAGAGTAGTCATTGCTAACTGATGAGCCATCCAAATAGTCCCTATTTCATTTCATTCCATTTAGAGATGAGACACCTTCCCATAAAGAGCTCCTAATAGAGCTTACCCACTTACTTGATACTTATTCAAGGCCCTAAGCAGCCAGTTCCTTTTATTTCTCAGGTTCCTTTTCATTGTGACATTCTGTTACATGCAAGGCACATACTAACCTTACATTTTAAAATTAGGGAAATTTAAAGTGTATAAAACCTGCTCTGAGTCACTGAGGAAGCCATCTACCTGAGGCATGATGCAACCACTACAAAAACAAAAGAGAAGAAACCAGATCCGCAGCAGAGATTGTCCAATTGGCCTATACAATAATAACCAGACACTTAAAAACTTTCTAATGAGTATCAGGTGAAATAAACCTGTGTAGAAATAAACCAGGGTAGCCTCCAGGCATGGCACAGGTTTATAAGCCCAGTTTGGGAAGTAAGGGCAGGATGATCATGAGTTCAAAATCATTTTCAGCAACAGCATGAGTTCTAGGCCAATCTGAGACACATGAGACCCCTGTCTCAAAAGGAAAAAAATAAATAAAAAATTTCCAGGCAACTAGTTCAGGCAGAAACTAAACTAACTGGCTACTGGCATATAGAGCACAAGCTATGACATTACAGAATCAATAGGGACCTCTGTGCTCCTAACCCTACATGAGAAACTCCAGTAAGCAGGATATCCCTGCTCTTTGTCAGCTGTAACATCAGAAGGCAGTTCCTAACATCCACATGCCCAGGGGTGGTGCAGAGGCTCCTAGCACATCTCCTCCCACTTCTCCCTTAGGACAAAACCACTTCCTGAGATCCTACTGCTCTATGAAAAGAGACTTAAGTCAGTCTTGAAGACTTTCTTCAGATTAATTAAAGCCTTAAGGACTAAACAATACTTTAAGGTTCTAAGTAAATTTACACACCCTCAACAGTTCAAGACAAACTTGAATCAATTGAGTTTTAAGTTGGAAACATTCTATGTGTGACAGCAGAAGGCAGACATGGTAGGAAAAATACTTGAATAAAGCAGATGAAGATTAGAACTGCTTTCTATATGATCCAGTTATGTACTTAGGATCTCAGTTCAAAATTATTTATTTATTTATTTATTTATTTAGTTTTTCGAGACAGGGTTTCTCTGTGGTTTTGGAGCCTGTCCTGGAACTAGCTCTTGTAGACCAGGCTGTCTCGAACTCACAGAGATCCGCCTGCCTCTGCCTCCCGAGTGCTGGGATTAAAGGCGTGCGCCACCACCGCCCGGCCTTTCAAAATTAATTTTTTAATGGAGTCTCACATAGCCCAGGTTAGCCTCCACCTATGTAACAAAGCTGGCCTCAAACTCCTGCTCCTGCCACACTCAAGCACTGTGATTATAGTCATGCACCACTGTACCTTCTCAGTTCAAATTTTATTTTAAAAATTGTATTAATTAAGGGCTGGAGAGATGGCTCAGTGGTTAAGAGCACTGGCTGCTCTTCTGGAGGTCCTGAGTTCAATTCCCGGCAACCACATGGTGGCTCACAACCATCTGTAATGAGATCTGGTGCCCTCCTCTGGTGTGTGGGCATACACAGAAGCAGAGTGTTGTATACATAATAAATAAATCTTTAAAATAACCGTATTAATTAAATTATTTTTTAAAAGAGAGGGATATGCTACAAGTTGTGTGTGAAGCTCATGGGACAACTTGAGGGAGTCAGTTCTCTCCTTCTACCACGTGGGTCTCACGGATCAAATACAAGTTTGGCAGAAGTGCCTTTACCTCTGCTGAGCCATCTCACCGTCCCAGTTCAAAGTCTCTACCTTATGAAAATAGGTTTTTAAGATTAAAGACAACTGTCCACTACTGACAGTAAGCAGAAGAGTCATTAAAATCTTTATCTTATTAACTTCAATTCAACTATAAACTGTGACAAAGGAAAAAGCTCATACTTTTGCTGTAAGCAACAAAGACAACCCAATTTCCGCCATATATAGGAAGAACACCATATATAGGAAGAATATATAAGAAGGCAGAACTTATAACTGGACTACATGAGGCTCCAGGGGCTAGGTCAGGCAGCTCGAGGTACTTTTATATAACAATGTGAGATATTCATGTTATTATTCCTTTTTCAGATCAAAACTTCTCCATGTCTTAGTTTCCTCCTCTATAAGATGGCAATAGAAATCAATCTTTCTTAGAGTCAAAGTTAAAAAAAAAGAGACTGCACATGAAAAATCAAAATGCACATCTCACATATTTGTTAATTATATTAGAAAGCAATAAAAAGGCATGTATTAATAATACAGTAAGAACCACTCACTTAGCAAATATCAGGTACCTAGTACTTATAAATCATTAAAGGTGTTATGGGTGAACGCAATGTGTATCTGCTGGGCAAATCATAGGCAAGATAGGAGATTTAAAGAACAGTACAAAAGTTGTGATATATATTACTAAATATCATACAGTATGTTAGAGTGTTATGAATCCTAAGTTATATTATATAGTCTTATTTGTATACATTTCCCCTTAAAACAATTCTCTACTTACATGAAAGAATGTGACTTAAAATGAAAAGGGCAGGCCAAGCTTGATTTTACGTGCCCCTATCCTTGCACTGAGGGGTTGGAAGGATGGACACACAAACTTTGGCAATCCTGAACTATAAACAAGATCCTACCTCAAAAAACCCAAAATAAATAAATAAGTGAAGTCAGGGATGTAGCTCACTGTAAAGCAGCTGACAAGCACACATGAGGCCACAGCTGAATTCCCAGCACTGTATCAATAAATAAGTAATGAAGGGAAAAAAAAAAAAACCAGCTCTGTTCTCTAAGTTAAATGACTTTTTAGTAAAGAATGTCAAAAGACCATTCCCAAAAGATAATTTACCCTGATTATTCTGCCCATCTCCAGTATCTATAAAATGTCTGCGAATATGCACTATATGGAAGAATATATAAAAATTCAGAGAACTATTCTTAAAAATAGAGTCTCATGTATCCTGGGCTGGCCTCCAACTCCTGATGTAACCGAGGATGACTTTGAACTTCTGGGTCTCCTGCCTATCTCCTCAGTGCTGGGATTATCATTATGTGCTACCACACCCAATTTTATGCAGTGGTAAGGTTTTGGGCGAATCAAACCCAGAGCTTTGTGCAAGGTAACTGAGCACTCTACCACCTAAGGTATATCCCCAGCCTCAGAATTACTGAACAGTGCTTTCATAATTGTTATTTACACAATACTCAGCATAGGGTACATATGAAGCCTGAATTTCTACTCCATTTAACATAAGCACCGAGTTGGCTGAAAGGCAGCTAACTAGAGTCCACCTCTCCAGTGAACTATGTGGGCTACAAGTACAATTAATTTTCTAATCATAGCTAAAGCAAGTCAAATCATCACTAGGTTTACTAAGGAGACAGGATAATATTAAATAGAACATAAAATTAGAGAGACTTTAAGCAAATTAGATCACTGCTTCCTTCGTCAAATGGGCAAACTTATCCCAGACTTAATTACTGTGAGGAGCGTATCTAAAGAACTCAAGAGCCAATTAGGAAAATAATTTCAAAACTCAAATGAAATAAAGTCAAGTAGAAGGCTTTTCATTTCCCAAATAATAAAGTCACAACTGTCCACCTGTTACATTACCTATATATTCAATACAGCTATTCTAGAGCATAAAAAAAAATGAGGGAAACAATAAATAGGGCAAAGTGCTAACCTTATAGAGATTCTAGGATTCTTGGGGAAAATGAGTATGTATTTTTTGAGACAAGATCTCATGTAGCTCAGGCTGCTCAAACTCAATATATAGCTTAGGATGATCTTGAACTTCTGTCTCCTCTTGCTTTCACCTCTTGAGTACTGGGATTACAGGCAGCACCACCAAACCCAGTTTTGTGCATTGTCCTTATTACAACCATTACACTGGGCTCTGTGCATGTTAGGTAAGGACTCTATTAACTGAACTATATCCCTGAAATAAGTATTTTTAAAAATCAATTAAAATATATTGGGGGAGGACAGCAAGGCTCAATGGGTAAAGACACTTGCTGCCAAGTTGACCTGAGTTCAATGCCCAGGATTCACATGATAGGAGAGAATGGATTCTACCAAGCTGTTCTCTGACCTTCGTACACATACACAGATATACAAATGCAAACACACAAACACACATGTACACACTACTACACAACACAAAAAAATGTAATTAAAAAATATATCATAGCCGGGCAGTGGTGGCGCACGCCTTTAATCCCAGCACTTGGGAGGCAGAGGCAGGCGGATCTCTGTGAGTTCAAGACCAGGCTGGTCTATAAGAGCTAGTTCCAGGACAGGCTCCAAAACCACAGAGAAACCCTGTCTCGAAAAACCAAAGAAAAAAGAAAAAGAAAAAAAAAATATATCATAGAGACATGCTTTTTGTTGCTTTGAGGCAGTCTTGCTATGTTGCTATAACTGACCTAAAGTGAACTATATAAACCAGGTCAGCCTTAAATTTTAATCTTTCTCTCCTCTGCCTTCTGAATGCTAGTATTATACCTGCCCAGTGAAATAAATGTAATAAGGACAATGGGTTGGGGGTGGTCAGTGGCATAGACAGGGAGATCTCTGAGTTCTAGGCCAACTAAGGCTACATAGTGAGACCCTGTCTCAAACCCCCACCCCTCCAAAAAAGAACATCAAAACAGTTGTGTTGGTATGCACCCCTTTAGTTCCAGCACTCTTGAGGTAGAGGCAGGTGATCTCTATGAGTTTGGGGCCAGTCTGATATACCATGAGTTCCAAGACAACAAAGGCTACTTAGTGAGTAGCCTGCTTCAAAACAACAACAAAAACAAAACAAAACAAAACAAAACCTAAAATGAATGGGAAACAAAGCACCACATCATTTCTATTCCAAAAAAATGACAAATGTCTTTAGAGGAAAAAGCCATTCCTTACTCGTTAGAAGGGGAGATCTCAACGACATATCTCTGACATTCCTTTGTTTCATGAAGTCTTATCCACTCTTCAGAAGTCAAGGCTGGGTTTTAGCAAACATGGCAGCCATAAAATCTCTGGAATTGCATCTGATTCTGTCCTAAGTGCTAAGAATTAAACCCAGGGTCTTAAGCATACTAAGTAAGCACTCTACCTCCGAGCTACATTTCTAGCTCTAGTTCCTCCTCTCAATGCTATAGACAAATCTGTCATAGGCCTCTAATCCATCAAGACCTTTCCATGAAGTACAAGTTGTCTGAACTTTCTGAGGGTAAATGTAATACAAGCGTTTTTCAAAATAGGCAAAGAACTAGAAAACTTTACATCTGAGAAGAGCAAAGCCAGGGAAGAGGTAGAGAGAATAAGTCTCCTAGTGTCAAGTTGCACTCCAGTTCACACCATGAATAATGAAGTAACTGCACTTTACAAAACACATTATGAAGCCAAAGTTGCTCTGGAAGAGAAAGAAGGTCTGAAAGCTTGTTCCTTATCTGCTCACAAAAGTCCTGGGGAAAGTGAACTGAGGGCAGGGGTAAAAAAGGAGTAAAGAAGCTTCCAGAATCTGTAAGAAGACTGTGTTTAATGGTATAGCCACTCATGGCTAATTTTAATGTGTTAGTCTTTCCTTTGTTTGCTCAGTACCAATCTTCTTAGAATTCAAATAAATATGGTAGCATGTTTCTCTAAATTGAGTAAACTTAACTGACCTACTACTATTCAGTCATTCTAAGAACATATAATAAAACATCCAACTTATTAATTATATATACCAACCTCAGAATAAAGAAAAACTGAAATTGTGTGAATTTTTTTCCCCAAGATCTTGTTCTGATTTTTAAAACTGACTCAGAATAAAGAAAAACTGAAATTGTGTGAATTTTTTTCCCCAAGATCTTGTTCTGATTTTTAAAACTGACTCTACTCTAAAGAATGCAAGGGAACAGCAACAACAACAACCGAAGCCTCACGAGAGCTCCTCAACATGGCCTGAAAGACTGTTCCTTTTTTTTTTTTTTGAGACAAAATCTTTCTATATAGACCCGGCTCTACGGAACTCAGAGATCTGCCTGCCTCTATCTCTCCAGGGCTGCAGTACAAAGTTCCACAAAGTCAAATTTCAAACAAAAAGCCACCATAAGGTGGGTAGCTTCTGCTTCAGACTCTGTGCAGACGCTGGAGTAAAGGCTTCTTTAACCTCTGCACATGTGAAACTTCGGGAACTTTGCGAACATGCTCCTGATTCGGGAACTTTGCGAACATGCTCCTGATTATAATGCCTTCTCATAATGTGGTACATAATTACCCAAACGTGTAAGGCTATACAAGGAAGCACACTAACACAGCACTTGAGCATCTAAGTTCCTTCAAAATGCCACCAAAAGCTCGGAGGCATACCTGCCACATATATTTCAACTGTTGAATACATCTCATAATGAGGGTGATCTAAACTTTATATGAAACGAAATCATTTCTTTTTACCATTTGTGAATGAAGAATTTACTGACTATAAAACTAGAATAACAGGAAATTAAATGCTGAGCCTGACATGAAATTTACGACTAATATGTCAACCGTGATATACACCTAAAAAGAAAGGGCCATTGTCAAAGAAATTGTTTTAATTTACTGATATTACCCAACATGCTAAAACCCCTGGGAGTTGGGAAATCAAGTGATTCACCTTCGGTCATAATGAGAGGAAAGGGTAAGTGGATTTGTTCTCAGGGGCTTTCACTACACTAGATGGTTGGTCCTATTAAACAAAGCTCCTGTTCTAGAACCAACTAGGGTCTTTAAGGAACTATCACTTTCTTTCTAAAACCATTATAAGAAAGAAAGATGTGTACCATACAATGTACTAGAGCCTTAAAAACAAAGAACTAAATTCTCTGTCAAGTGCAGCTTACGTTCTAAGAGAAGCAATATTCAAAAATAACTACAATAAATTAATTTTTTTTCAAAGGACTAGACATAAGTACACCTCTGTAAGTAATGAATGGAACCTATGAAGCTGATAAGAGATAAGGGCTCAGACTTGGTCGATAATGCAAATTATCCTAATGCGGAAGACAACAGACAAAATGGGAAGAATGTAAATCCACTATAGCCTGAGTACATTATAATCACCTTCTGTTAAAATTAGATCTACCTAACGTCAAGATTTTATTAACCATTAACAATATTAAAAAGACAGGTGGTGGTGGCATACGCCTTTAATCCCAGCATTTGGGAGGCAGAAGTAGGCGAATCTCTGTGCGTTCAAGGCCAGCCTGGTCTAGAAGAGCTAGTTCCAGGACAAGCTCCAAAGCAAGAGAAACTCTGTCTCAAAAAACCNAAAAAAAAAAAAAAAAAAAAAAAAAAAAAAAAAAAAAAAAAAAGGTTAATAATCTTCTATCAAAATCAGATCTACCTAATTTCTACATTAAGAAAAATTACAGAGCCTGGAGCACAAGAAAATGAAAACCAGGGTCACAGACAATTCCAGACTGTGGCCCATCTGTAAGACTATAAAAGATAATGCTGCCAGACATAGTGGTGCACACCTTTAATCCTAGCACTCAGAAGGCAGAAGTAGGCAGATCTCTGTGAATTCGAGGCCAGTTTGGTCTACAAAATGAGTTCCAGGGCAGCCAAGGACACAGAGAAATCCTGTCTGGATTCCAAAGGGAGTTAAAAAGAAGTCAAAGCCATAAGGGGGGGGGGGCTTCTAGATTTAAAAAAGACTGAAGAGAAAAATCATAGGCAATGCCTAAATGCCAAAAGTACCCAATTTTGAGAAACAAAAATTATATGTAAGTATTTGGAGAGAAAATGAAGAGTCTAATTATGGACTAGATCTTGGAAAACACAAAAATAAATAGTTCCAAGTTTTAGGTGTGATCATAGTACCATAATAGGAACTTTATTGTTCAGAGGTGCATGTTGAGAGTGCCATAATGTCTTGCTTACTTTTATACAGTTAAATGAAAAGGGGAAAAATGCAAGCCATACAAAAGAAATACAAAGAGATGAGGATGTAGTTCAGTTGGCAGAGTGCTTGCCTAGCATGCTCACAGCCCTGGGTTTGAAACTCAGTACTGTATGAAACATGGTGGTGCACCAACAGTCAGAAAAGAGACAGGAGTGTTAGAAGTTCAAGGTTATCCTCAATGACACATCAAGTCACAACCAGGCAACAAGACACCCATAGTCCCCAAAGAAATACAATTCATAATTTGTTTAATCTAGGTTGCAAACAGGAAGTATTTGTTGAACTAGATACTATCTTTTATAAAAATTTGACTGGAGACATGGCTCAGTCAGTAAACACATAAAGTTCAGCGTGAAGCCCTGAGTTGGACTCACAAAAGCAGATAAGAAAACCAAAGGCAGCAGCACACGTCTATAATCCCAGCCTTGGGCAGGTGGAGATAGGAGGATCCCTTGGGCTTGCTGGCCAGCTAGTCTAGTCAAACCAGCTAGCTCTAAATTTAGCAACAGTTTCAAAAAATAAGAGGTATTTATTTCTCCCCTTGCAAGCTCTGAACTCTCCTAAAATGCCTTAGTCTTTCCCTAGATCAGTCTCCTCTGCACAGAGAATCATTCTGCCATTTCATGGAAATCCCTTTAAAAACACCAACTTTCTTTCTTTAAAAAAAAAAAAAAAAAAAAAAAAAAGACAGGATCTCACTATGTAACGCTGGTTGGTCTCAAATTCTCAGAGATCTACTAGCCTCTACCTCATGAATGCTAGGATCAAAGGTATGTTTCATTACATCTGACATTAAAAAAACAACTTCTTATACCACCTCTGTTTTGAAGCCTTCTGACCCTGCTTCCTGATATTCTTTGAACTTTCCTAACACTGTTTTCATTGCTGTGGAGATTTAAAAAACTTTAATTATTTAAATGAATGCCTCCTCCAGGAGCCATAAACTACTTGATTATTACTGAGATAGTTACACAGATAGTTTCATGTACACAGAGTCAGAATAATGGAGGCCTGCTATTTTACTTAAAAAGTCAGGAATGGTGGTGGCACATGCCTGTAGAGTTAGATACCAGCCTGGGCAGTATACAATGTCTTTGCTGAAACAGGAGATTCTGAAAGAAGTACATAACTCTCCTAGGAAATAAAGTATCTACCCTAAGTGAAGGGCATACTCACAACTAAATAAACTAGACATAGCTATAAGCATAGATGCTATTGTGAGCCAATCAAAGCAGTGTGCCCAGGCAGACCTCAAGTTCAGTTTACAATAAACACAGAGTCATCAATCCATTTGCCTGGGATGATAAGCACTCAATCAGAAAAGGCCCAAATCATTCCATTATCATTCATTCACAGGATGGAGCTATATTTCAGTTGGAAAATGCTTACTTCATATGCACAAGGCCCTGTCATGAATCTCCAGCACCACAAAACAAAAATATCCCTGGGCTAAGTCATGAGGAAGTGTTTATAATAAGATTCCACACTCAAGTCTGGCTCATACAGTTAAATACTTTGGTTTCCTTGTAAGTCTAACTTAACAGAAATTCCATTTCTGAAAGCAGCTCTTATGGCTTCAATATGAAATGCCCCTATAGGCTTATGATCAATGCTTGGTCCCAGCTGAGCTGCTATTTTAGGAGGTGGTGGAAACACTTCAGGAGATGGGGCTAAGAGGCATGTGGCAATAGGTCACTCCTTCCCATTCCCCTCTCTGCTTCCTGTCTGCCATGAGGCAAACAGCTTCCTTTACACCATCTCATTAGAGAAGCTGTTCACTCTCACCTCATACCCAAAGTAATGGAGCAGCCAACTGTCAAAATGAATCCTTCCTCCCCAAAGTTACGTCACAGCAATGCAAAAGTAACTGATATGAGAGCTATGATGTAAATTGTTTAAAAATTGTACACATGCAAAAATATGGTATTTGTATTACAACACGAACGCAAATTCAGCAATATTTAGCCTCTTCTCTGCTTAATGTCAATATATTTAAAAAACAAAACCTTGGGGCCAGCAAAATTAGCTCAGTGGGAAAGGTTGTTTACCATTTGACACAAGTCTAAACAACCTGAGTTCATTTCACAGAACCCACATAAAGACAGAGAAAGCTGACTCTATGAAGTTGTCCTCTGAACCTCCACATCACCCCCCACACAATAATAGATAAATAGATAGACAGACAGATAGATACATAGATGAATAACATGATTCTTGTCAAGTAGCTAATGTAAGGATAACTCATGCTGACTGCTCTTGGCCAACACTTATGCACCTTTTAAGTACAACTGCATTAGAAATTGTCAACCTATGGTCTGTGAACTACCAATCAATCTTAAGGACTTGGTGGCAGTACTGCCCAATAAGCAGAAACATGACAAGGATAGTGAGGGGACAGCAAGAGGATCGGGTGATCGATCATCAAATGAAGATCAAACCACACAGATGGTCTGTGGTAAGAAAAAAACAAAAAATGAATCACTAAACTGATCATGTCTAACTAATTTGACTATATTTTCCTTAACCTAAATCAACCCAACTCTTTCTTCAAGAATTCACACTGCCTAAAGCCAAAAGAGATAGCTAATTCATGAATATAATGCAGAAGTTTATTACTGGTGATTAGTACTCAATAATCATTCTCACTAAATACTGCATGAGTAAAGTGCTTCCAGAACAAGCTATGAGAGCTTTGTACTCACAGCAGGAAAAGATTCAACTAAAAGTCCCTCCATAAAGATCCACCCAAAAGAAAAAAGCAAGCATAGACACAGTCAAAGTAAGGAACACACACACCTATCATTCCCAGTGGATCAGAACTTCTGTTAAGAAGTTCCTAAATTCAAAAGTAGACCAGAAAACCTGTTTGGCTGTGGTGGCTCAGTGGTAGGATGCTTGGTAGCCCATCCATTTAATCCCTTCCATAACCTAAAATAAATTAAATTAAAAATAGCTGGGCAGTGGTGGCACATGCTTTTAATCCCAGCACTGGGGAGGCAGAGGCAGGTGGATCTCTGTGAGTTTGAGTCCATCCTGGTCTACAAGAGCTAGTTTCAGGACAGGCTCCAAAGCTACAGAGAAACCCTGTCTCAGGAAAAAACAAAACAAAACCAAAAAGAAAAATTANTTTGCCCCAACTTGCAATCTTGCCTCAGTCTTTCCAGTAGCCTGGAATGTGAGCATGGTCCACTCTATGTCTAACACGGTCTCAGGTAACCCCAATGCTGTTGGTCCAGAGATCAACAAAGTATTAGAACATAAATTCTTCCCTGGGCAGACTTCCCTGCTGTGATCTCAGTAAGTGGTTCAGTTAATACTTAATGGTAACTACACAGCAGTCAGACGACAGTGAGCCCTTCCCAAGAGTCCAGAGTAGCCCCCTACACACTACTGATTCAGTCTCGCCATCATTTCCCATCCACTCTCCAAGTACTGGAATTATAGGTGTGCTACCACACCCAACTTCTGACCACTTAAACAGCTTCTCTTCTCAGCCCCATGCTGCAGAGATCACTCTGTTTCCCTGCTATTCCCTCACCACTTGCGGCTACTGGACAGTTACATTATCTGACTACATTGCATCACAGTTGTTTCACGTCTGTATTTTGTACTTTCCTAAAAAAGGCTTTTGAAATATTCAAGAAAAAGATCATGATCCCTTTTTGAACCAATGCTTTTGTTGATCCCAGAAAACATAACCATCATCTCATCTCTTGATCAAGAAGCTGAAGTGAACTGTAAAGATGGCGCAGTACTTAAGCTACATGGCAGCTTATATCTGCCTATTAACTCAAGTTCCAGGGATAATTTAGCCAGAACCAGGCACACATGCAATGCATATATATATGCAGGCAAAACACTCAAACATATCAAGTAAAAATAGTATTTTTTAAAGAAGCTGAAGTGGAGCCAGGAGAGGATGACAGAGTGCAGGAGACTCTTCAGTTCAAGGTCAGCCTGGGCTACAAAACAAACCCTGTCTCAAAACAGCCAGTGCTGGAGACTAGTTCAGTGATAGAGCTTACTCAGCATGAGCAAGGCAATAGTGCACTGAGAGGAAAAAAGCTGAAGTGAGTTAGTCAAAGAACTGCACTGCTAATAGTCTTCCAGATCAAAGGGAGTAAGCCTGAGAGGGTTTTCTACTCCTAACTAAGAAGGTAAATGTTTGCCGGGCAGTGGTTAATGCACACCTTTAATCCCAGCACTTGGGAGGCGGATCTCTAAATTCAATACCAGCCTGGTCTACAAGAGCGAGTTTCAGGACAGGCTCCAAAGCTACAGAAAAACGCTGTCTCAAAAAAAAAAAAAAAAAAAATCCAACAAACAAGATAAAAAAGGTAAATGTTCCTTGATGGACTAATGAATTACTGCATACAGACCTATGTATTTATTCATAATCATGGGACAGATGTCTGTCTAAGTATATTTAAAACTCAAAGTAGAAGCATTGGCAATGAAAGAATAAATCAGACTTTATTAAAATTACAGATATTTGTAGGAAAAAAGCCACTATTCAGCAAATGAAAAAATTCAGCTACTGAATGGGAAAAATATTTGCACAGATGTATCTTACATAAATATCCCAGCATCACAGAGGCAAAGGACTTGAATAGACATATCCCCCCAAAATATGTAAGTGGTCATCAAGTACATAAAAAGATACTAAATAACAGAACTCATCAGGGAATACAAGCTACACCTCAAGGACATAGCACTTCACAAATTCAAGATTTGTGGGGTTTTTTTGTTGTTGTTGTTTTTTTTTTTTTTTTTTTTTTGGTTTTTCGAGACAGGGTTTCTCTGTGGCTTTGGAGCCTGTCCTGGAACTAGCTCTGTAGACCAGGCTGGTCTTGAACTCACAGAGATCCGCCTGCCTCTGCCTCCCGGAGTGCTGGGATTAAAGGCGTGCGCCACCACCGCCCGGCCTGTGTTCTTTTTAAAAAAAAAAATGGAAAATAAAAAGTGCTGATGAAGAGGGAGAGAAATAGCAGAAAGAGTTCAGGTAGGAATGAAAAATAGTATGGCCTCCATATAAAAAAGTCTGGCAGATCCTCAAAAAGATAAATAGAATTGTCATAATCCCCCAATAGCTCCACTTCTTTAAAAAGGAAATAAAAATTGATATTTATGCAATTTAAGTTCCCAAATGCATTGTTTACATCAAAATGTAGAAACTAAAATAAAAACCAATAAATGTCTGGGTAAATAAAATGTGTACATATATACATATATTATTCAATTATTAAAAATTATATATTCACATACACTCACACACACACACACACACACCCCTGACACAAGATGAGTCCAGGAAAGAGAATGCTAAATGAAATAAACCACAAAGGAACGAGTATTATGAGATTCCATTTATATGAAACATCCCAAACAGATGAATCCACAAAAATAATGTACACTGCAGTGGCATTTCATTTGTATTTTAATAAATAAAGCTTGCCTGAAGATCAGAAAAGTAAAACAGCCACACTGGCCAGCCTTACAGACCAGGCTGTGGTGACATACACCTTTAATCCCAGTAGCCACACTAGCTTGCATTAGAAATCAGGTGGTAGTGGTGCATGCTCTTAATCCCAGAATTAGAGAGGATTATAAGGAGGAGACAGCTCTCAGTCTCAGTCTGATCCTGAACTGAGGTTTCCTGATCACCATTTTCGGACTGAAGTCGAGGTAAGAGCCAGTGGCTGGCTGCTTTGCTTTTCGGTCTTCAGGTTGAACCCTCATTTCTGTCTGAGTTTTTATTAATTGTGCTTCATGTACAATATTTACATTATTAATGGTTATCAGAAATTGAAAAAAGAGGGACATACTACCTTAAGAAAAAATGTAGATGTGGATAGTGATAAAAGCTATATAACAATGCAAACTGCACTCAAAATGCCAAGTGTGATGGCGCACGCCTTTATTCCCAGTACTCAGGAGGCAGAGGCAGGAGGATCTCTGAGTTTGAACACAGCCTGGTCTACAGAGTGAGTTCCTGGATAGCCAGGGCTACACAGAGAGACCTTATCTTGAAAACCCTAAACGAATGAATGAATGAATGAATGAATGAATGGTCAATAACACCTCTTCAGTGCTATACTGAAGATATAAGGTAATTATCTTAAATAAAACAAAAAAAGAGAAATAGAGGCTCTTTAAATTTTAGCCATGAATAAAGAGTTCTCACTGCTTTTATAAGTAATGTGATGTCAAAGACATTATTTAGTTTCCTTGGGCCTTCACCTTCAATATAGAGTTGACTGACATCCAACTCAAAGAATTGTGGACTCAAAGTATCTATTAATCCCTTAGCACAGGACTTATTACATAATAAACACCAGATAAATGGTAGATTTTATTATACCAAAGTCTCTGTTACTCATTGAGTAGGTGTCTGTAAGGCTGCTATAAATGGGTGTATGAAAGAACTCCATGACGATGCTGAGACATTCTGAAATAATGATTAAAACAACACATGTCCAGCATTTGGCTGGCTTCTTGTGACCCTAGGAATCTGCAGACACGAGGATCAGTTCTCTTTGCACATCACTGAAGAGCTCACTAAAGAGATGAACTAAAAAAACAAGCACACTTGCTGTCTTCAAATTAATTGCATCGATGGTCTCCATAAATAGTTATTTTAAAAAGTCACAAAGAGGCCAGAATAAAGACTCTGAGTTTTATCCCTAGGACCAACATGGTGGAAGGAGAGAACCAGAAGTCTTGATGTCCACCATGTATGTGTGCAACACAAACACATGAACACACACAGCTGGGCAGTGGTGGTGCATGCCTTTAATCCCAGCACTCAGGAGGTAGAGGTAGGCGGATCTTGGTGAGTTGAGGCCAGCCTGGTCTACAAGAGCTAGTTCCAGGACAGGATCCAAAGCTACAGAGAAAAACCAAAACACACACACATACACCCTTGTCTACAGGTCCTAAGTATCAAGTCCAGCTTCACAATGTCATCATAAAAAAGCAGAGAACCATAGAGAATATGCCATTAAAAAAGAAAGCCCCAATAATGGCAGACTAAAGGAGAATGAAAGCTATTAGATAATCTTGAATCCATAGAAGTCTTGTTTAAAATAAAGCATTTTAAAAAAGGCATGAGTAGTTTAAATCTCAAGCCTGAATTCTAGGCAAAGTAGCCCAGAAAAAGAACTATAAATAATATCAATAGTCAAACAATAATACAAACCTTAGTATTATAATGAATTAAGCCATCTCCTTAGTTTTATAATGTTTTTTAAGCCTTCTCCAAATTTCTTCACAGAAGTAATCTACCTAATATAATAGGTATTCTGATATTTATATACTCATAGTAAAAATATTTGGATTCAGCTGGGTGGTGATGGTGCAGGAGCACTTGGGAGGCAGAGGCAGGCTGATTGAGTTCAAGGCCAAACTGGTTTACAGAGTTAGTTCCAGGACAGTCAGGGCTACAGAGAAATCCTGCCTCGAAAACTAAAAACTAAATTAATATCTATATTTTAAAAAACTGGACCCAGAAGAAAAAGGAAAATACAATATCCAAATATTTAAAATCATATTTATTACAAACCAGCTGTCATTCCACAATGGTGATGCTCACATAGCACTGTGAACATAAACTGCCATGAAACATATCTGAAGACTGCATTATATACTTCAGGTTGATGAAAATGTTATAACTCAGTACATTCAAATTAAAACTACTAGTGTTTGAAAAGCTAAGGATCTTTGCCAACACCCTTAGGAGAGTCATTCCCTTTCAAACAAACAACAAAAAAGAACTGCTAACATGTAACCCTGCAACACACACCACAAGAACTTTTTGTTGTTCTTGGAGACAAGGTTTTGCTATGTAGACCGGACTGGCCTGGACCAAATTTAAGAGGCTCCAGCCTCCCAAGTATCTGGCTCCACAGTGAGCTCTCACCTCTAATGACAGGAATGGAGAATAAAGACTTCCAAAATTAAATTCCAGAAGAATTCTTTTGTCCCCGACAGACCCTTCTTCCAGCTACATCAAAGCTATCCTATGCCCTCTCCCCAAAGAAAAAAGGAGGTACTCCCCTTTTAAAAACTTTTCTGTACAAAACCATAGCAGTTTATGGTCCAGAAAACTTAAGTCCTGAAAGAAACTGATACTATAGCTATCTAATTGGATGCCTCTGGTACTAATTATCTAAAGCTAGGATTGCATGCTTCTAAAAGCCCATGCTAGTAATGTGAGTGGATCCTAAATTGCACTGCCAAATGGGCTAAACTGGTTCAATCTGAGTACAGAAAAGAGAAATATTATAATTGTAACATATGTGAAAGTTAATTAAACTGAACGCTAGTAAGTTCTAGCATACTTAACTAGCACCATCTGACCACCAATCTGCCCTTCACCCAGTGTTTTTAATCACTCCCTTTATACACTTTGGCTTTGTTGTCACAGAGGACCTCACCAAGTAAATAGGCTGTGACATGAAATGCGCTACAAAGGAGCACTCCATGGACTACTTTTTCAAGACGAAACCTGATTTCTCAAATTATTTGTCCAACATTTAGTGACAAGGAATACAAATAGATTTTAGTAAAGTGGCATAGCTAAACATCACGTAAACCGGGAAATCTCTAGGACAAAGATGGGTGCATAGGATTCAAGGGCAAAGCTTAAGCAACAGGGCAGGCCATCTGGTCCGAAGGTGTGGAAAGGTGTGAGCCCGCCTATTCCCAAGCAACTCAACAACTTAAAAACTAAGCACCCGACTTGAAGGCACCCAGTATCAGGTCCGTATCAAATCAAGTTCACTTTGGCATCCCCCGGTGGCTCTTCAGCGTTCTAACTTCTACACATTCTGAATGGGCTCGCACTTTTAAGGTCACTTTAAAGTAGAATTAATCTCGCTGTTCTACCCCTTTACAACTACTAAGAATGGAACCAAGAGACTTCTCATGGTTACTATAACCGAGAAGCGCGATTCGCGCTGGAAAACTTTTACTCAAAGCACTAATCTTATGCTGGGGTACTTTTATCCTGCACGGTTCCCTTTTACGTAAGACACATCGGAATTTGACTAGTGCGCCCCGACGGCACACTGGGCTAACGCCCCTGGCAGCAGCAACAAGCCACGTTTTCCTCGGGCCGATCGTCTCCCCCTCCTCCTTAAAACACTGCCCATGGCCACTTGAGACTTCCCCAGCCCAGCTCCAGAAACTGGAACCAACCGGGGCAGCTGTCATCTGAAACCCGGGAAAGCTGAGCCCGGCCAACTCTGCCGACGCGGGAAGGGCCGGGGGTGCGGCGGGGCCCGTCGGGGGGCACTCAGGGCGGCCGCCCCTCCCCGGCCCCGAGAGCCGCCATCCTGCCGCCGAGTATTTCTCCGGGCTGGAGTGCCCCTAGCCGGGCCTAGGCCCGCGGTTCCGCGTGGGGCCCGAAGCGCGTGGCGGGGCCGACGCGGAGCACGAACGACAAAGGGGCGCGGGGTCGGGACAGGTGGCCGCCGCCGCGAACAATGGGGGGCCGCGGCTGCCCCCTGGCGCCACCTACCTCCAGTGCCGTCCGAGTTCTCGTTGAGGCTGCCCGAGGAGTCGTGTTGGGCGCCCACGCACCCGCCCATGGGGCCGCGGCCGCCACCTCAGGGCGCTCGTCCCGGCCGCCGCCTCAGCCTGCTCCGGCGCCGCCGCCTCGGGCCAGGCGCCGCTTTCTCGCCGCCCAGCCTCCGCCCCCTCGCCGCTCCTCCCACCGCCTCGCCCGGCCCCTTCCTCCGCGCCCACCTCCACTACCTCAGCCCCCGGGCCGCCCGGTCCGCAGGCCCGGCCCGCGTGCCGCCTTCGGCTCCCGCTCGGCCCCGCTCGGCCGGGCTTGGCCCATCCCGGGTGGGCCGCAGTACCCACTCGCCTCTCGCCTCCCCGCGCCCACGAGTCTAGGCGAACCCCGCCGCCGCCGCCCGGCAGCCAGGCCCCATCACCCCCGCCCGCGGCGCCGCCCTCAGCCCGGCTCGGCCTGCGCTCGGCCGGCCCGCCTAGAACGGCCGCGAGGGGCGTGGCCGCTCTCTAATTGGCTGCAGGCACCGCGAGGGCGGGGCGTTCCGAGCGGAGCCGAGTGGAGCCGAGCGCCCGAGGTCGGGATGGTAGGGGGCGCGTGGAGGAGGGCCGGAAAGAAGGGGAGGAACCCAAGTGAGGACAAAGTGGCCCGCGCAGAGGTGGGGCTCCTTCTGGTGCGGCGGGTGGGAGAGGGTATCGAGGAGTTGTGCGGGACTTGGGTTGTGGACGGACCGGGGCGTGATTAAAGGGGTCGGCCAGACAGCAAGTCCCTGCTACTCTCCTTGAATTTGTGGAGGTAGCGGGCTGGCCACCGAGCGTGGGCTTCCCTTGCCTCCCGGTCCGCAGCCCCTGCCATCACGGTACCCGCTTGGTAGAGATGTTCTGAGATTTGAGCAGGCCTTGCTGTCCCGTGCCCGGAGCGAAGGGGCACGGATGTGTGTCGTTCCCACAAGCTTCATTTTACAGACAATACTACTTCTCTAGATCCTGGCGTTAGACGTCCTAAGTCGTCTTTTAGAACAAAGTGAAGTATTAATATTATGCTTTTTATTAACTAGAATTTGGTACATCGACCACGCCCAAGATTCTTGGCGGTTACCATCCCAACCTAAGCCAAACTGTTAATGGCCCCTTTGGAGTTGTGCTTCTTGCTGTGGCGCCTTAACGTTTTTATCGGCCTGCTTGGCTCTTTGAAAGCTTTTTTTTTTTTTTTTTGGCCTAAGCTGTTTTAACTATGCTCCACTTTTATGCCAGACTTTCCTTTTATAAAACCCTGGGTCAGCTTTTGCTTAGCATTAAAAAAAAAAATTTAAGAGAAATACCTAAGAAAGAAACATTCTGCTTCTTGGGATTTGCATTTAAATATATTCTCGTGCACTGCTGGTGGGAGTGTAAATTGGTTCAATCTTTTTTGCAAAGGTTTGGCAATGCCAATCAGCAGCTTTAAAAATGTTCTTACCATCTGAGTGGGGATTTTTCACATCTGGGAAATCTAGCTCACAGAAAGAGTCCAAAATAAGAAGATATGGGGCCTGGTTTTCATTTGAAAGGCAGGCAAAAAATTAAGGTTAAAAAAAAAAAACCCTGAATTTATATGAAACCGTAAAACAGAAATGTCTCAGAAATAGAAGTACACTATTTTGGACTTCACGCTGAAGAATTAGCTTTACCCTCATTGAGCACAAAAAAAAGGAAAGAAGGAAAGAAAAGCTGTAAAGCTGTATCCAGTTAAATGTTGTCATGGATTTTGAAAGCTTGCTTTTCCACCGGGGCCTGTGTCACAAAGCCATCTATCTGATCATTCCCTGCTGGATGTTCGCCTTGTCAGACACTTGTCACTTTATCTCTTCCCCGAAGGAGAGCGGCTGCCTGAGTATTTGCGAAGAGATTGCTTTGTCCTGAATTTCACTCCCAACATTACAGCAACCACGATGTCTACGATGTCTATTAAACAGATGGTAGGCACCCAAATGCCAAGGGCTTTCTGCTGAGCAGTGCACTGGCACCAGCGAGAGAGAGCAATCTTGTGGAAAGATTCTTAGCAATGCTTGCTCGCCATCCTGCCTGCCTCTTAGAACAGAGACACGTGTTTCCAGGAGCGGAGTCATGTAACCGCAACACGGCCCAGCTCCGCGATTAACTTCCTGGGTTGGGATCTGGCTTCCATTTTGTACTCTCTGTATGACTTTAACTTTCTGTAGAACCCAGATTTCTTGCCTCTAAAAATGGGCCAATAATAATGCTCCAGGCTCTGTAGGGACACTTTCTCTAAACGCTTCTGTTTACTTCGTATCTAACATCACCCATCTGAACTCATTGCCTGGCCCAATCCATCGAACACCTAATAAACACGTGTATACATTTATATCTCTGTGGGTACATGATTCTCTGTAAATAAATGACTGGTATATATACTCTTTTTTTTTTTTTTCCTGAGACAGGGTCTCACTGTGTAGCCTTGGCTGACCTCACATTCACAGAGATCTGCCTACCTTTGCCTTTTGAGTGCTGGGGTTAATAGACCATCATGCCCAACTGTGTATGTCTGGTGTGTCTGTGTGCGAGCATGTGCTTACACACATATGTGTGTGTGAATGTCTGTGGAGACTAGAAAACAACTGGGTGTCATCCCTTAAGGATAGTCTACCTTGGGTTTTGTTTGTGTGGGTACGTGTGTGAGTGCCTATAAGGGCCGGAGATTGATAGTGCTCCTTTCTCAATCTCTCTACCTTGAGGCCCAGTCTCAAAAAAAAAAAAAAAATCAGCCTCTTTCCTTCACATGCACAGACAATGCACACAAGCATACACCCACACGAATAACTACACACACAACAATATACTCCCCCTACAATTTTTTTAAAGTAATAAAATGTTGAAAATTAAATCAATTGGCCATATGTATTAAAGGTTTTATTTTAACTCTGTATTGTTGCTATTTTGAGACCCTGTCTTACCATGTAGCCCACCACCAGCCCTGAACTCTCTCAGTTTGTGGTCTTTATGCCATAATTATTCAAGTGCAATAAACTTGGCTGCTGTAGCTTTATAATAAGTTTTGACTTTGTTCCTTTTCTCTTTTTTCCTCTCTCTCTCTCTCTCTCTCTCTCTCTCTCTCTCTCTCTCTCTCTCTCTCTCTCTCTCTCTCTCTCTCTCTTTTCAGATGAAGGCCTCCCAGTCTCATGTTTTCCAGGCTAACCTCAAATTCTGAGGCTTAAATCACCCCCACCCCAGCCTCCAGAGGAGCTGGAGCTACTTATATTTGCCACTGCACATGGCTTGCTCTTTTCCAAGATTGTTTTGTTTATTCTGGGTGCCTTGGATTTCTGTATGAATTTTAGGATCGGCTTGTCCATTTCTGGAAAAACAGCAGCTGCGATTTTGACGGGAAATGTGTTGAGTCTCTAGATGGGGAGTGCCCGAGTACTGCCATTTTGACAGAGTTAAGCCTTCAGTTTGGAATGTGGGTTTTTTCCCACTTACTTGTGTCTTAAATTCTTTTCCATAACTGTAGTTTTCAGTGTCAAGTCTTGATTTTTGTTAAATTTACTTCTAAATTCCCTTTGCCATGCTGCCGTAAATGGATCTGTCATCTTCTTGTACAAATCATTCATGCCAAATGTACAGAAATACAATTGACTTTGCATTTTGGTCATGGATATTGCAATGTGGCAGAACTCACTTATTCTAATCATCTTTGCTTCGTGTATTTGGGGCATCTGTGTTGTAATGTGTTTAAGATTGCTATGTCCCCATTGCCATCTTTATTCAGCCATTTCCAGGGAGAACCAGAAAGAAGGTGGGGGTGGGGCGGTGGAAGAAGGAAAGAAAGGAAGAGAGAATGAGGTGCCATAATGCAGGCAAGCCTTGGAATGGAGTCAATTTCATGGGAAGCCTGTGACAATCCTTTTTCCCAGAGGTTCTGATTCAGTTGGTCTGGAGTGGATCCCAGGAACCACTGGTTTTAACCCACACAGCAGGCATTTCCTGTTGGAGATTGGTCCACAGATGGACTTTTTGTCCAGAACAAACTTTAGTCTTCGCCCTCCATGCCAAGCTGTGTTTTGCTTGAGACATTTTTCTCTTCACCATTCGTTCATTTCCATAAGCCCCAAATCTACAAGTTGCAGGCCATTTCCCCATCTTTGTTCTTTCCCCCACACACTCAAGCCATGGTCAAGGCCCTTTCTTCTATTCATAGAACACATGCCAAATCTCCATTTGTCTGACTAGCTTCTGGACCCTCTCCTGCCTCTTCCTCATGTTTTGACTTTATGGAAGACAAAGGGACTTCTAAATAGCAGGAATGGCAGAGAGTAAGCAGTCACTGTAGATCTGAGACACCATGACAAGGAGCCTTCTGTGAGGAGATCTAGACTGAGAGAGAACACGGCCTAGTGAGTAGCGGAGGAGTTCCTGGTGTGCTGCACTAATGAATGTTGCTGGAACTCCATCACTTGGGATTGGCTGGAGATCTACCTCCATGGAGCCGCTGTTGGTAGGATAGGCTTTGCCGGAATGAATCTTTCGGTTATGAGATGACCTACGCCAAGCAGCTGGTTGTTCCATGGCGTTGCTTTTGAGCACTGAAGAGCCAGAGCTGGAGCCGCCACATCGACTGCTTATCAAAGAAACTCTCTCAGAGCCACAAGGCAGTCCCGGGAGAGGCTGTCCACCTCCAGGAACTTGGCGACAGAGAAGTGAGCCAAGGGGACAGCCTCCTGCAGTGTCTCTTTAGTGCCCTCTACTGTCAAAGCTAAACACGTCCATTTCCACAGAGCAGGAATTCTGACCCGAGTTGCAGTAATTTGATAGCTGGTATAATTTTTTCAACCAGAAAAATTTTAAATGGTACACCTCACACTCCCTGTGTATTGAGAATTTCCTCCCAGATCCACCCTCTACCCTTCCCAACTTCATGTCCTCGTTTTATCTTTTTATAGCTGTAATGGTCTGTCCTGTCTGATTTGTGTTGCTCATACAGTCTTGGGTATAGGGGCCACCCACTAGAGTATGGTTGATCTACCAGAGATTGCACCAAAGGTGAATTTTTTTTGTTGTTGTTGTTGTTGTTTTGTTTTCAAGATAGGGGTTCTCTGTGTAGCCCTGACTATCCTAGAACTCACTCTGTAGTACAGGCTGCCTTGAACTCACTGAGATTCACCTGCCTCTGCCTCCCAAGTGGAATTAAAGGCATGCGCCACCACTGCCCGGCCAAAGGTGAAATTTTTAATAATATTGGGGTAAGTAGAAAACCATTTGAAAAAAATTCTAAAATTAGATTCACTCCTAACCTCACAAATAAGGATAAGTTCCAATTGGATGGCAGTTTTAGTCACAAAATAAAATATAAAACTAGATGGCAGCTGGGAAGTAGTGGCACACGCCTTTAATCTCAACACTCAGGAGGCAGAGGTAGGTGGATCTTTGTGAGTTCGAGGCCAGCCTGGTCTACAAGAGCTAGTTCCAGGACAGGCTCCAAAGCTACAGAGAAATCCTGTCTTGAAAAACAAACAAACAAACAAAAACTAAATGTCTGGCAAGGACTATATAAAAGGATGGCTGAATTATTCTGCAAGTCGGGTGCAGGGAAATGGTATTGATAGCTACCTCAAAACCAGGCATAGCAAAAATAACAGATTCACTTGACTACAAAGAACAAAAACTTCTCACATGACTGAAACACATCACAATCCAAATCAAAAGATATGTGACCCAAAGGAGAAACTACTTGGACTTTGAGTCACAAAGGATGAGTTTTCTAATATTTGAAAACCTTCAAAAACTCAGAAGACTCAAAGACATCCTGTTAAAAGTTTGGCAAAAGTCAGCAATCAGACAACTCACATACACAACAAAACTAAAATAAGCTTTAAACATATAACTCAAATGAAAGAAATACAAGTTAATTAAAACTACACTAACAACTGAATGCCAAGAAGAAAGCTTTGTTGTTTGTGGTCAATTGAGCATCCACAAAGGAGCCAAGACAATTCAGTGGGGGACTGAATAGTCTTTTCAACAAACAACAGAAGGATAATTGGATTTCCTTATGCAAAAGAATGAAGTTGAGTTTCTGTATCACATTAGAGATAAAATTTAATCCAAAATGAATCAAAGATCTAAAAATAAAAGCTAAAACTATAGGAGTCTTAGATGAAAACAAAGGGGTCACTCACTCCCTATGACCCAGGGCTGGGTGATGGTTTCTTAGACGCTACATAAACAGCAAGGGGAACCATAGGTTCACCTGCCCAGTGAAAAGGGGGGGGGGATGCAGAAAGGACTTAAAACTGCAAACAATAATAGCAACAACAAACCCAGATAAATTGGCGCCAGTAAAACAGGACAATAAGCCATCATGCATGCTTGTCTCAAAAATAATTTTTTTTTTTTCGAGACAGGGTTTCTCTGTGGTTCTGGAGCCTGTCCTGGAACTAGCTCTTGTAGACCAGGCTGGTCTCAAACTCACAGAAATCCACCTGCCTCTACCTCCCAAGTGTTGGGATTAAAGGCGTGCACCACCACCGCCCGGCTTTTGTCTCAAAAATTATTGTGGGAGAAATTAAGGAAGAAGCTGGGCAGTGGTGGCACATACCTTTAATCCCAGCACTTAGGAGTCAGAGGCAAGTGGATCTCTATGAGTTTGAGGCCAGCCTGGTCTATAAAGCCAATTCCAGACAACCAGGGTTGTGACACAGAGAAAACCTGTCTGGAAAACAACAACAACAACAACAACAAGGAAGACACTCAGTGTTGACACACATAAGCACACGTATGCATTGGAGCCAGCATCCACACGAGTGCATACATCATACACATATACAAAAAATTGTGAGTCATAACACAATAAGAGAAAACATGCAAATTGTATAGGCAATGAAAGTCTGATACCCATAATAGATAAAAAATTTCTACAAAAAAAACCCCAATTGAAATATTGAAGGATTTTATTCTGTTTTTAAGGTAGGGTTCCATATGGCCTAGCCTAACCTCAAATTCTCTATGTAGGCGAACTTCTCCTGATCCTCCCACTTTTCCCTCCCAAATATTGAATGTAAATTATTTAATTAATAAATACTTCTTTGAAAAATTGTCAGTAAATATTTGAATAATTATTCAACATCATTTGTTGTTAGAAAAATGCAAATCAAGAACTGTAGTGATGACTCAGTGATTAAGAACATTGGTTGCATTGGTTGGTGGTGGCACAGGCCTTTAGTCCCAGCACTTATGAGGCAGAGGTTATCAGATCTCTGAGGTCAAAGCCA
The DNA here is from genome assembly GCF_014885135.2 of Alexandromys fortis. Taxonomy (NCBI): domain Eukaryota; kingdom Metazoa; phylum Chordata; class Mammalia; order Rodentia; family Cricetidae; genus Alexandromys; species Alexandromys fortis. Next base: position 900,227 of record NW_026067891.1, read on the forward strand.
GCCTGGTCTCCAGAGCGAGCTCCAGGACAGCCAAGGCTGTTATACAGAGAAACCGTGTTTTGAAAAACCAAAAACCTATCTTGACTGCTCTTCCTGGTGACCCTGGAAGAAAGTTAAATTTATAGTTGCCTGAACAGTCACACAGAGTTCTTCTGTATCATTGGGGCATCCATATCCAGCAGACTTTTTCACAAAGCAGGGAATTTCAAAGACAATTCTGCCTATATTGGCAGTTTGTCAGTCACTTTCTTCTGTGTCCTGAATGTGTCTGACAGACTCTTTCATGAAGCAGGAATCCCAAAGGCCCTTTCTCATCTTTATTTATTTATTTGGTTTTTCGAGACAGGGTTTCTCCGTAGCTTTTTTTGGTTCCTGTCCTGGAACTAGCTCTTCTAGACCAGGCTGGCCTCAAACTCACAGAGATCTGCCTGCCTCTGCCTCCCGAGTGCTGGAATTAAAGGTGTGCGCCACCACCGCCTGGCTGCCCTTTCTCATCTTTAGGCAAATTCAGCAGTCGTTTTTCTGTAGGTCCTGTGTGTCCAGTTCATCAAGCAGTCCAGGCAAGCGCAGTTTTTTGCTCAAATGGCTAACCAACACTATAAAGAGCCTCTTAGATGCTCATCTTCCTTTTGAAGTAGATTGGTGCTGCCAGGAGCATATGCGTCTCATTGTCACGAAAAGTCCTAATTTCTTAAAACATTTTAAATGTCATATTCTGTGGCCTTTGAAAGGTTTGAAGATTATCTATCTAACTGAAACATATCTCTATATATCTAAAAAACCTAACACAACTACAAGCTTGACTATTATAGATGATTAACTATTAACCTATATTTCTTTTTTTAAAGATTTATTTATTTATTTATTATGTATACAACATTCTGCCTTGATGTATGACTGCACGCCAGAGAGGGCGCCAGATCTCAGTACAGATGGTTGTGAGCCACCATGTGGTTGCTGGGAATTGAACTCAGGACCTCTGGAAGAACAGCCAGTGCTCTTAACCTCTGAGCCATCTCTCCAGCCCCCTAACCTATATTTCTTAATTATACATTACATTTTTAAATGAGCTGTACAAACACAATACCTTAATCAAGATCAGAAATATATATGCACAGTATAACAAAATTGACCTTAAATTTGTATCAATAAACTAAGATCCATACCAGAGCAAGGTATCCATCTCTATAGCATATTCTCCTTTAAATGTAAAAAAAAACATTGATAAACAATATTTGGGAATATGGCGTGGTTCTGTCCAAACTTTTTCCTGCTGTTTACTAAGTGAAGTAATTTTTTAAGGGGTGTTCAAGGCAATCTTCCAGGGGCTCTCGGTCCATCAAACCATATTAGTCTGGAAGCAATCCACAGGTTTTCATCTTCTGTGGAAACAAAAGAAAAACCACTTTTCCAAAGCAACATATCCTTAGACTCAAAATTTGAATTCAAGATACCTTCGAAATATAAATGTTGGCTTAGTTTAGCAGTCCCCAGAATCAAATATCTCTCTGCAGTCAAAAAATTTCAAAGATAACACAATAATATACATAATCCAGATTCTCTATAAATTATCCATCTTTATGTGGCTTGTTTTTACTCTATTACTTTTTCTACAAGTTTAAAATTTACCTTATTATCTTTACTCCTCTAATCTATGATTGCCTGTACTCTGTCTCTTTAAAGACTTTGTTTAATTTTTTTAAAAAAACCATTTAATTCTTTTTATAACTCTCTGTATTCTTTTTCCTCTCTCTCCCAAGCCTATGTACATTTATCCAACACTGTGACCCATTTAGAGGTCTTTTATGTCTAAATCTGTCCTTTGTGTATTTGAAATTCTTTTCTGTCTTGAAGAGTTTTTAAAATGGTAAGCAGCTTGGTTGCAGCAGCTCTGGATGCTGGCTCTGCCTCTCTCCACTTTCAAATGGTGGAGGTACCATTACTGTCAGCTCTAGGACTGCCAGGTAGGAGCTGCGCTCAGCACTCTAAGTCTGAGAATGAGCATGAAGCACATAAAAAATGCAGCTAAATTTTGTCCTTTTAGTGTATAGAATTTCTTTACAAGCCCTCTCGGGTTTTACGTGGATTTAGTACACCACGTTAGTGTGCCAATTTGTAGTAAGGAGGCTGCTAGTTAGTTCCCAGCTGCTTAGCCCTGAAATAATCACCCACAACTGTCCAAAGCAGTTCCTTTATTCATTAATGGTAATCACAGCATACAGAAGGAAATCCCACATCAACATGTAAGCTACCACACACACATACACACATGTAGTTCACTTTGAGTTGGCTTCTGATTTTGGTTTTGGGCAGGATTGAGACTGACAGACCTTGCGCATGCAAGACAAGCACTCTTCCTCTGAGCTACGTTCTCCAGTCTTCTGTTCTTCCACTGTGCCTGATCTACCAATGAGCATCATGGTATGACAACAGAGCAAAGTTGCTTTGTGTATATTCCCTTTTAGAGGTGAACCTGAGGGCAGAGACTGTCCCTTTCATCTGGTCCCTGCTTCCTCCACACATCCCCCATGACATTTTGATTGCTTAATTGTTGAACTGAACTGGTACAACTTGTAATCTCCAAGTGGGTCTGGTTCAAAAAAAACAAAAGATTGAAGAAAATCAACATTTCTGTGTTTATATGTGTTACATGGGGGGGGGCCTTGTTTGTCCCTGCCGCCTGGCTAGCTTACACCCGAAATAACCACACAGAAACTGTATTAATTAAAACACTGCTTGACCATTAGCTCTAACTTCTTATTGGCTAACTCTTACATATTAGTTTAATATCCATTAATCTGTGTATCACCACTTGGCAGTGGCTTACCAGAGATTCTAACCAGCATCCGTCTTAGGCAGAGGATCCATGGCTTTCTCTCTGACACTGCCCTTCTTCCTCCCAGCATTCAGTTCTGTTTTCTCCACCTACCTAAGTTGCGCCCTATCAACTAGGCCAAGGCAGTTTCTTTATTCATTAACCAATGAAAGCAACACACAAACAGAAGGAACTCCTACACCATATATGACTCTTTGGTGACCAGTAATAGAAACTGGGCTCAAGTTGACTAAAGAAAAAGCAACCTATCACAGATTCATCGATTGACCTTCAGTGCAGCTAGGCCAGAGTTTTACACAGTGTCATTCAGATGCTATGCTTGGGTTCAGTTTTTCTCAGGCAAGCTCTGTCCTTGAAACGACAATGCAACAGCATGTGGATTAAATCCTGCCAGCTTAACAGATCTCAAAGCAAAGAGCTCCTAGCCAGTATGGCAGCATGAGGGAAGTTGAGGCAGGGAGATGATCAATTTGAGTCCAGCCTGAGCTATATATATAGTGAGATCCCATTTAAAAAGGAAAAAAGATAGCCGGGAGGTGGTAGCACATGCTTTTAATCCCAGTACTCGGGAGGCAGAGGCAGGTGAATCTCTGTGAGTTTGAGGTCAGCCTGATCTATAGAGCAAGTTCCAGGACTGACTGGGAAACTCTGTCTCTAAAAACAAACAAACAAACAAACAAAAAAGTCTTTTCCCCCATCAAATTCTTGCAGCAAAGATCCTAGGATCAAGTCCTACCAGTGTGGCTTGAGTTCTGTGGTTAGACCAGGCTATACTGAGTGGCTAGATCTAGGAAACATGCCCATGCTATTCAGTGAGTGAAGCTGGTCTCATTTAGATGGCTGAAGGGAAAACTCACAAGTGTCTGCTGTATACAAACAACAGCTCACTCCTTATGTGTGCACACACATGCAGGTGGCACACCTTGACCTTCCCGATGTGAAGTCTGAAACCTGAACCGCCCTAAAGTCATTAGCTTCTTAAGCACTGGCATGACGTCACAGGTGTGAAATGCCGCTCCACAACACTGTTTCCTGTTCCCAGGAGGCAGGTGAGGAGATACTTAGTGGGTAAGAACACTTGCTGAACAAGCATGAGGTTCCCCAGCACTCTGTTAAAAAACTGGGTGTGTGGGTGTGTGGTATCTGATGGTGGTGGAAACATGCTGATCACTGGGGTTTGCTGGCCCCCAGCCTCATTCCAGGTTCAGTGAGAAACCTTGTGACAGTTAATTGTTGACTCAACACAGGTCTAGTACCACCTGAGAGAGGGCCTCTCAGAATGTGCCTGAGATATTGTCTTAATTATATGAGTTGATAGCCGGGAGGTGGTGGAGCACGCCTTTAATCCCAGCACTCGGGAGGCAGAGGCAGACAGAGCTCTGTGAGTTCGAGACCAGCCTGGTCTACAAGAGCTAGTTCCAGGACAGGCTCCAAAACCATAGAGAAACCTGCCTCGAAAAAACAAAAAAAAAAAAAAAAAATTATATGAATTGATGTGGGAAGAAACACCCAAGGTGAGCTCTACCCTTCTGTGGGATTGGGTGTCCTACTTAGCTTTGTCAACTTGATGCAGCCTTGAGTCACCTGAATGGAAAGTTGATATGGGATGCCCTTCTGTATATGTGTTGCTTTTATCAGTTGATAAATAAAGCTGTTTCGGCCAATGGCTTAGCAGAGTAAAGCCAGGTGGGAAATATGAACAGATGTGTGTATGTATGTGTGTGTATATATATATATACACATATAT
>NW_026067891.1:905769-1008194 GCF_014885135.2 Alexandromys fortis
GGGGCTTGCTTGCTAACCCTCTGGCTCCAGGCCACCAGGGATTTCTCCCACAGGAGGGTTTTGAAATCTCATATATGCTCGAGGTACCGCCCAGTGTCTCAGTTCACTTCCCATTGCCTTTGAATCAAGATATAGGATTCTCAGCACCATGTCTGCCCGCACAAGCCATTCTCCCAGCCTTCATACTCTCTGCCCTGATGATAATGCACTCAACCTCTGAAACTGTAAGCTGCTACCACAATTAAATGTTTTCTATTATAAGAGCTGCTGTGGTCATGGTGTCTCTTCACAGCAATTGAAACCCTGGCTAAGACAGTCAGTAAGCAGTGTTCTTCTGTGGTTCCTGCCCTGACTTTCCTCAGTGATGAACAGTGTAACTGTTAAGTATTTCTTTAGGATGAACCTTTCCACCAACGTAAATAATTCCAATCCGGCCAAATTAAACCAAATTAAAAAACGCCCATGTTTAATAGATGGCCTCACTCCCAGGTGGCCCCGGGGAAACATGGAGAGGGGAAGACAGTAGGTAACCACATGTTCATTCTCTGGGGGGCAGTTTAAATAGCCTATGGGAGTGGCCTTGACCTTCCCTGGGGAGGGGTTACCATTTGGTGGGCTTTCTTGACCCTCCCTGGGGAGGTGTCACCGTTTGGCATGCTTTCTCAGAGGTGGAATTTAGACTGAGGCAACTCCCAGGGGAGGGAGCTTAAGTCAGGAGCTTGGGTGAAGCCCCCAGGCAAACAACCCAGACTTTTTGAATAAGGGGTGTTAGAGAGCTGAGGTGATGCTTCTGATCAAACAGTAACCTAGAAGTGTAAGCCAAAAAAACACTCAAGTTTCACTTAGAGTGTTTTTTATCACAGCAGCAGAATGAGATTAGAATGTTGGGGATGCTGGGCTGTGTAAGTGCAGAGAAAGGGCTGAGAGCCATGCATGTATACTCACTTGCTGTTCTTGACTATGGATGTGCTGTGGCTGAAGCTTGGCCTCCCTGCAGTGATGGCTGTACCTGAACTGTGAGCCGAATAATGCTTTTTCCTGAGCTGTTTGGTCAGGGTATTCATCACAGAGACAGGAAATGAAACTAAAACAAACCCTATCTCAAAGGCATAAGGGCCAGAGAGATAGAATAGGACGGCGGCCAGCATCCTCCTCAAGGACATACACCTGCATGTACGTGTACACATACAACAGACACACAAGGACACACACAAACAAAAATAATTTAAAAACAAAGTAAACAAAGCTTTTAAAAGTAAAACAAAATTGACATCAGATTATGTGTAGATGAGCCATGATTGAATCTCACGTGAGGCAAGGTCCCAGCATTTCTCGCTGTGTTTATGCAAATATTTCAAAATCTGCACTCCAAAGTGATTCTGGGTCCTAAGATACTCATCATGTATAGTTAATACATGTCCTTACAGACTAAGTTTTGTTTTTATTTTTGTTTCTCAAGATAGGGTTTCTCTGCAGCTTTGAAGGTCTGTAGACAAGACAGGCCTTGAACTGACAGAGATCCACCTGCCTCTGCCTCCTGGGTGTTGGGATTAAAGGCGTGTGTCAACACTGTCTGGCCCAGTGGTGTATTCTGTACAAGATGATTTTATTAATTGTATTGAACAAGCTAAGTTATGTATGATGTGTCATGCAGTCACGACAGCAATGGCGGCCACCATCAAGTGTTTGTTACAACCCAGCACTGTGTGGACCACTCCAGCCCTGCTAATGACTGTCATCCTGACGCTAACCCAAGGCCGCAGGGACTGTCACTGCCTGTGTTCTACTGGCCAAATCTTGGGTCTGTCAACCTCAGTTTAACTTCCATGTCACACGAAGAAAACAAAACAGAAGCAAGCTGGGTTTTCTCTTGACTCCTTTTTCCTTGGTGCACTTCCTCCCTCCTGAAACGCTGTGGGAAGCGATAAGCCCAGTTTCTCCCTGTATGCTGGTGGAGGTGACAGTCACATAAACAACCGGATCACAGTGCAGGGTGACACGTGTTAGAGCTACCGTCTCTATAAAGAAAGAATTCTTGTTTTGTTTCCTTTGACACAGAGAGTTGAAAAGTCTCATTTTAATTAAGTGGCATTATAATAATTTCAATTAAAATCAAAATTATCTCAACTATAGACTTCACTGAATATTTATCTCTCAACCCAGGAAAGGTGACTGAAATGATCTGTCCTGTTCACCTGTCACTCAGCGGTTCTGAAATACACGTGCTGCCCCCGGCTGCCTTGCTGACCTCTAGAAAGCTGCTCCCCTCTGCCTCATTTTCTACTACATCAGGCTCTGGCTGCATAGCTCTTGCTCTCCAGACCTGACCAAACCATGAAAATGAATCCAACATATTTTAAAGTGTGGGCAGGTGAATTCAGTGACATTTCCAGAACGCATGCGTTGGTGCTGAGTTAGGGTGCGGTTATTACTTTGCAGTGATCTTGCTGTTCTTTTGTTTTAATGATGTATACAATCTGCATTTGGTGTTAACTCATTTTTAACACCTCCTAGAGCATGCTAACTTCCCTGTCTCTTGACAGTGAACAAGCAGGCCTCAGAGTTAGACTCCTTAATACGCAACTAAGCCCCTAGCTGGAGACATGACGCCAGTTTATTTTCATTACACTTAGGGCTTTTCCCCCCAATTTATGGAAAACTATACAGTTTTCCAACCATTGTCATGGATGTAAAGCTTCCTGTCAAAGTGACACATGTAATGCCTAGTTAATTTATTTAAAATACACATGAAAAAAAATGCTAGTACAGGTGGGATGTGGGAACAGTAGAGATTGGGACAGGGTCACTCAGGTCAAATTTTAACAATGATTCCGTCATGCACTTGGCTTTGGCCTCTCAAGTATTATACAAACAGATTACTTTTTCCTGCTTTGGGCCCCTCAGTCACTTTATTTTTCGCAGCTGTCCTGTAACCTCCCACAGAGTCACCTGTCCTTGGCAGCAAGGCTTCCTGGCTGCACTATACACACACCTAGCTTTCCCCCAGCTTCCTAGCCACCCGCCTGACCTAGAGAAGATTCCAGAAAGAAGATGGTTGTTCTGCACTCTCAGGCATGTAAGTGAGAATTCCAGGGCTGTCCATAAAAGCTTGAAGCCCAGGCCTCTCTTTCCAAGGCAGCCTTGCTCCAGGAAGTCTGTCTGCTTTTGAGTCTGCTGGACTGGAGAAGAGGGGCCCGCACAGGGGACCTGCATTCCTAGCTGATGTGTGTACAAGAGCATGTTCTCAACAGATGTTGCTGACTCCCTGTTGGAGGGGAGGGGTAAGCTCTGCCTCTGATGGACACAGTTACCGGGTCTCCCCCATGGGCAGACAGAGGCCATCTTTAGAAGAAGGCTTCTTCACTGGTCTTCCTGTCAGTAAAGACCCTTGCAATCCCCACAGGGCAGCTTTGTCTTCAGCCCAGTATGAAAGATAGTTTAGTTGATGCTGAAAAGATGGGTGAAGCTCACACTGGCCATGTGAGCCTGCGGTCTGGTACCCACCCCTTCCTAAAAGTGCTTTCTTTTTTTTTTTTTTTTTTTGGTTTTTCGAGACAGGGTTTCTCTGTGGCTTTGGAGCCTGTCCTGGAACTAGCTCTGTAGACCAGGCTGGTCTCGAACTCACAGAGATCCGCCTGCCTCTGCCTCCCGAGTGCTGGGATTAAAGGCATGCGCCACCATCGCCTGGCTGAAAGTGCTTTCATAGGGAAGATGGAGAACTCTAGATGGGGAGGTGGCTGAGCCAGTACAGTGTCTGCCACCCAAACACAAGGACCTGAGGGCAGAGCTCCAGACCCAAGTCAGGCATGACAGCACGGTGCTGGCAACCCCAGCCTTAGATGGCTAGAGATAGGCAGATCTCTGAAGTTCACTGACTCACCAGCCTAGTTCAGGTGCTTTCAGGTTCAGCGAGAAACTGTCTCAAAAAGTAAAGTGACCAAGAAAAGACTTGAGTGGGTGTCTCAAGCCTTTAATCTCAGCACTAGGGTGGGGGAGGGGAGCAGAGGCAGGTAGATCTCTGAGTTCAAGGCCAGTTTGGTCTACACTGCAGTTCCAGGTAAGCCAGGGCTACGTAGTGAGACCCTGCCTCAGGAAGAGAAGGAGGAAAGAGAAGGAAGGCAGGAAGGAAGAAAGGAAGGAAGGAAGGGAGGGAGGGAGGGAGGGAGGAAGGAAGGAAGGAAGGAAGGAAGGAAGGAAGGAAGGAAGGAAGGAAGGAGGAAATGTGTGCTAGTTCCTAATAGTCTTTTCTCTCCATTTAATTTCGCATTGGCTGTCAGCTTGCTGTATATTGCTTTTATTATGTTTAGGTATGTTCCTTGTATCCCTGATCTCTCTAAGACCTTTATCATGAAGGGGTGTTAGACTTTATCAAAGGCTTTTTCAACATCTACTGAGATAGTCTGATGGTCTTTCCTATTCTTGTCCTGGTTCTGAATATCTGAAGTACGTCCTGGGGATGGAGAAATTCTCAGTGGCTTTTCCCTCTAAAACAGGCATTTCTTAATTAAAAACTTACCAACGGCTAAAATAAAAGGCAATTAAATACAGATAGTACTTAATAGAAGTATGGACCTCACTCTCCTGCCATGGGGAGCAGAAGGGCTGAAGTGTATTTTTGTTGTTGTTGTTGTTGTTGCTTGTTTGTTTTTTGAGATAGTATCACCCTGCTGAGCCCTGTCTGGCCTGGAACTCAGAACGTACATAAAGCTAATTTCAAACTTGCAGCAATTCTCTTGCCTCTGCCTCCTAAGTGCTAGGATTATAGGCACATGCCACCAAGTCCATCTGAAGAAGTGTGTGTGTGTGTGTGTGTGTGTGTGTGCATTTAGAAGCCACAGTTTCACCTAGGGCACTGTTCCTCAGGGGAACACCTCATTTATTCAGAGAGTCTCTCCCTGGAACCTGTGGCTCCCAGGCTGGGCTAGCTGGACGGTTATCTGCTTGTCTCTTCCTCACCAGCACTGGGTTACAATGGCAGGCATTAACGTGGGTGCTGAAATTCTGAGCTAAGTCCTCAAGCTTGTATGGCAGACACTTTTCTGACCCAGCCTTTCTTCATCCTTAGTTGAAAAGGTTTTGAGAGGCCCAAGTTTCTTGGAAGAATTTGCTTTTATAAATAAACTCATCCTTCACCAGTCAGGAAGGCCAGTAGCCTTTGTGAGGGTCAGTTTTTCTCCTGAGCATGCTGGACAGAGTCTAGTTTGGATTCATAGTGCACCCAGTCAGTAGAACACACCTGGGAACATCTGAGAACTGCTTGTGGCCTAGTAACAGACTGCTTGGTTCTCTCTTTCCTGACTGGTACTGGGGTTTGGCCTCAAACAGCCCACTAAAGCCAGTATTTCTCTGAAATCTGTAGTTTTACCTTAAAATTTTAGGTCAGCTTTGTATTCTGCTGCAAGACACATTCTTCTTTGTTTTCTTTTTTTTTTTTCTTTTTGGTTTTTTTGAGACAGGGTTTCTCTGTAGCTTTGGAGCCTGTCCTGGAACTAGCTCTTGTAGCCCAGGCTGGCCTCGAACTCACAGAGCTCTGTCTGCCTCTGCCTCCCGAGTGCTGGTATTAAAGGCGTGTGCCACCACCGCCAGGCCTCTTCTTTGTTTTCATATGGTGATGTGTGAACTATTATTGATGAAATTGCCCAGCTCTGTTTCCTATCGTCTATTTAGAGATGAGAAGGAAACTGCAGGAAAAGCTTTGTGTCTGTCTGTCTGTCCTGCCACATGGTTGCTGTGTGTCACTGGGGAGCCAGTTTCATTCCAAAGTAAATCCTGGGTGGCTTGGCATTTCTGCATCACCCAAAGCTTGCCCAAGCTCCTGTGCCTCCCTCTGCCCTGTAGAGAGGGCACCACAGGAAGCACAGAGGTCCCTCAAAGAGCTCGCAGCTGGGGAGCTTGCATGTTCCATCCCAGGCTAAGCAAGAGTCAGGAGAAACTTCTCAGGGATAATGGTGACATTCTTTCCTTTTTTACAGCGTTGGACATGGAACTCAGGGTCACGTGTGTACCAGGCAAGGAACCTATCACTGAGCTATACATCAAAATATTGACTTCCGGGTTCTCATTTTGATAGCATTAAAATACAGATGGGTAAATTCTAAGGAGTCTGCATGTTGGCGCCAATAACAAGCTCTACTATCAAGTAAATGGGGACCTCAGATTGGTACTTCAAGTTTCCTGGGCTGAGGAGAAAGGATCCAAGTATGACTTCATCCCAAAGTGTTATACACGTGCCAAATGAGAGTAAAAGGTTTGCTACCTCACCAAAATTTCCTGATATTTCCATCAGAGTAAGGTGAGTCTCCCAGTACAGCATATCTAGAAAGGCAGACTCCAAACACCTGCCCCACTAAGGCTCCACCTGTCAGTGTGCATAGGGAGATAATTGTAGCAAAGATGAGGGGCATAATATATGTAAATATATATGCATGTCTATATATACACAAATACTGGAGATAAGTAGCAACACTGAGGACGTTAGCGTTGTTAAGGTACACTCTTAGTTTAGTAGCTGTGCAGTAACTCATAGTTTAAAAAAGATGCTGATTTATGTGTGTGGGTATTTTGCCTAGACATATGTCTGTGGGCCGCGTGTGTGCCTGATGCTCTGGGAGACAAGATAGGACTGAGCCCCCTTGAACTAGAGTTACAGAAGATTGTTAGAGGCTGTCTGGATGCGGGGAATCAAACTCAAGTCTTCTGGGAGAGCAGCTAGTGCTATTCACTGCTGGGCCATCTCTTCAGCTGCAATGTGCTCATATTTTATTTCTACGATAGCTACAAGAAGGATGTTTGTGCCTGATTTGTGTGTATGTGTGTGTGTGTATACAGGCACACACATATAAGCATCATAATCAAAATAATATAAGTCTAGATACTTGGGGTTTTATAAGAACTTCATTAACTCTAGGTGGGTACAAACTCAAATTTGAACAACCATTTTCACTCAAGAATGTGGTCAGAAATGAACAACGGAGAGCTATGGAAACACACACTTCAGCACAGGGGTTGGGGTGAGAGCTGAGTGTGAAGAAATACCCGCTGCACAGAAATCATGCAAGGCCTGTAGTGCCTGTGATCCCAGCACCGTGGGATGAAAAGAGGCCGGTCCTAAGAGCTCATTGGCTCTGGCTTAGCCAAAATGCGTAAGCTCCTGTATCAGTGAGAGGCACTGTATCAAAAGCTAGGATGGAGAGGGAGGGACAGAGGAGGACACCTGATGATGTCCTCTAGCCTCTGCACAAGTGCACTCACCAGTAAATATCACACACATACAGAATCATCACTGGTCCAATAATTCTAAATGAAAGCAAAGGCCTCAACAGGTATTTGCCCACTTTAAAAAATTAAACTTTAAGGGCTGGAGAGAGGTTAAGAGCACTGGCTGCTCTTCCAGAGGTCCTGAGTTCAATTCCCAGCAACCACATGGTGGCTCACAACCATCTGTAATGGGGTCTGGTGCCCTCTTCTGGCCTTCAGGCATACACACAGACAGAATATTGTATACACAATAAATAAATATTTAAAAAAATAAAAATTAAACTTCAGAGCTGGGCAATGGTAGTACATGCCTTTAATCCCAGCATTCAAGAGGCGGAGACAGGAGGATCTCTGTGAGTTCTAGGTCAGCCTGGTCTACAGAGTGAGTTCCAGGACAGCCAGGGCTACACAGAGTAACCCTGTCTTGGAAAAACAACAACAGTAACAACTTTATTATTGCTGTGTGCATGCACATGCATATGTACGTGTTTATGTACACACATGCACATGTTCGCATGTGCACCATAGTGCCCATGTGAATGTCAGAAGACAGCATTGCAAAGTTAGTACTTGCCGTCCCCTTTTTGTGGATTCCAGGGATTGAACTCATGAGGTCACTTCAGCAAGCTGAAGTGTCAAGCTCCTTTATCTACTATGCCATCCTACCAGTTCATTTTATAAGGATTTACTTTGTTTTTAAATATGTGTATTTGTGTGTGTCTGCGCAGGTCTCCGTGGATGCCAGGGGCATGAGCTCCCCTGCAGTTACAGGTGCTTATGAGCTGCCCAATGTGGCCGCTGGGAACTGAACTTGGATCCTCCACAAGAGCAGTCCATACTGTTGACTGCTGAGCCATCTTTCCTGCTCCCCTTTGTTCGAGAGAGGGGTTCATTCTGTAGTCCAATCTATATTGGAAGTCACTATGTAGTTCAGACTAATGGAGAGCCCTCGGCAATTGGCTCAGCTGCTTCAGCTGCCTCTGCCTCCCTCATGCTGGGATGAGAGGTGTGAGTCATGCGCCCGGCTTCATACTTGTGTCTACAGCAGCATTATTCACAACAGCCAAGAGACAGAAGCAGCCTGTGCACTCGCTGATACATGGCTAAAGAAAGTGGGAACTGGCACATAAAGTGTGACTATTTAGCCCTAAAAAGGGAAGGAATTCTGGTATGTACTACAGCTAGACAGACCATATGGACACTGTGCCATGAAATAAGCCAGTCACAAAAGGACAACCATGTGATTCTAAGTATGTGAGGTACCTAGAGAGTCAACATGCAGAGACAGAAGGTAGAATAGGGGTTAGGACCCAGGGGAGGGAAGAACAGAGACTTATATTAGTGGGTACGAAATTTCAGTTGCAGGAACAAGTTCTGTGGATAGATGGTGGCGGCTGTGTTAACAATGTGGATAGATGGTGGCAGCTGTGGTAAACAATGTGCATAATGCCACTGAGCTGCACTGGAACCAGCCAACATGATACATTTTTTAAAGTTTTTATTACCCTTTAATTTATTTATTGTGTGTATGTGATGTGCATGTGTATATGTGGGTACATGCTTATGCCACAGTGCGTGAATGGAGATCAGAGGAAAACTTGCACTCGCATTACTCAAATCTCTCCTTCTACAATGTGGGTCCAGCCTGGAACTCAGGCCACTGGGCCTGCTGCAAGCACCTTTACCCACTGGGCTATGTCCTTTTCCAAGTGATCACACTGCCTTAATTGATATTCTACAGATAGGCCTAGTAACAATTTTTGTTTTATTTATATTTTTGCTTTTACACCTCAACCACAGTTTCCCTTACCTCCTCTCTTCTCAGTGCTTCTCCCGCCAACTCCCCCTACATATACTCCTCCTCCACTGTTCCTCTTCAGATGCAGAGGGTACCCTATGGATATCAGCCAGCCACAGCATAGCAAGCTTCAGTGAGACTAGGCACCTTTCTACTAAGGCTGGATGCGGCAATCCAGCACAACATGGTAAACTTATTTTTTTTTAAGATTTATTTATTTATTATGTAGACAGCATTCTTTCCATGTATAACTGTAGGCCAGAAGGGGGCGCCAGGTCTCATTATAGATGGCTGTGAGGCACTATGTGGTTGCTGGGAATTGAACTTAGGACCTCTGGAAGAGCAGTCAGTGTTCTTAACCACTGAGCCATCTCTCCAGTCCCAACATGGTAAACTTTAAGTGTAATGTGCCACGGCAAACACAGGAAGGAACTGTAGTAAGTCCATGCTTACAGAAGCCTGGGCACAGCCCAGGCCAGCTTTCTGGGATCACTGAGTCACTATATACTTCCAATGCAAGCACTCTGAGGCATCTAGAAACTTCTCTGAGGAACTTCTACAGGTCTCTCCAAGTAAGCATTCGGAGGGGGAGGGTTCTGGGAAAAACTGGTGAATCTGTTGCTTTTTTCCTAAATAGAAACCCTGACCCAACCCCGTCCATATTGCTCTGTGGGAGCAGGACATGGGCATGAAGGCTGGAGGCTTCAGACAGGGACACGCAACAGTATACCATGACATTGTAAATGGTTAACGCAGGCCCTGCAGCTGCAGAGCTTGTTCTGTGTGGCATTTCAAAACGTCTCATGAACAAGGGGACTCTCATCGAATACGGTATGGAAACACTGGGTTAAGTTCCATTAAGTATCCGATGCCTCTTTCCCCTCATCGCCCACTGCCAGTGCGTCCATGTGCCCAGGGGACATGGCTAGTCCTCATGCAAGTTTACCTAAATAGAACTGGCCGGAGAACACTTCTCAGGTTAAGCTAAGAGGTAGATATCCCACCAACATACTTTAGGACACTTAAAGTTCATGAAAAACAGGAAGATGGAAGGCCAAAGGCTCTAGGCCACAGGGGAGCAAATGTCCTTGGGTTTCTTCCCAAGTCTGCCTTGTCTCTGTCTTCGAGAATAAACACCCCTTGTGAAGAGAGAACCCGGGAGTCCTGTACCCAATGCTAGCTGCATGCTCTCCTACTCTCCCGCACTCTTGCTCACCAGAAGGCAGTGTCAACAGGAGCGAGGCTCCCTAGCCAGGTGACATTTTGAATCTTTAGGCACAACTGAACTGAGATACCTCACAAATATAAGGTGGCTTTCCCTTGTGGTGTTTGTTTGTTTTGGTTTTTGAAACAGGGTTTCTCTGTGAGCCCTGGCTCTCCTGGAACTCGCTCTGTAGACCAGGCTGGTCTCGAACTCACAGAGATCCATCTGCCTCTGCCTCCTGAGTGCTGGGATTCAAGCTGCGAATCACCACCACCAGGCTGGCTTTTGTTTTGCTTTCTTATTGCTAATTATATTTAAAAGACTGAAGGTGTGCCAGGCCCAGGAAAGAGTAACTTCTGTTTCTGGGCAATGCCCAAACAGCTTGCATTTATTTCTAGTCTTCAGATGCAAAGACCTCAGGCCCAGACACCAGGGCAGGAAACCATGCATCTCCTTCAGCCAAATGAAACCCACGGACATTCCACATTTACAATGAAGCTTGAAACCAGTCAAGCATTTTTTATTATTATTAAAAAAAAAGTCTAATGGTATATAGTCTCTACATGCTACAGCTAGGTGTTCACCCACTGCCCCCTCACGTCAAACACTCATAGGAAACAAAAGCCAACACTAGGATCTGTCAGTCGGCCTAGGGGGTGTGAGAGGAGCTGAGAACCCAGGGGTCCCCAGCACCATCTATGGGTGGACACATACAATAGGTCACACTGCCCAGAGCCCACTGTTCCTGGGGGGATGCCAGAAGCGGCCTAGCTCCTCAGTGGCCCTGAAACAGGAACTGTGTATGGCTAAGGTGACCACGGTTTATCACACTCCCCCAGTAAGAGAGACGCTACTAATAATTACAGGGCACGAAGGCATTACGGGCATAATACAGACACCTCCGTTGCATTAGAGTTGCTTATTGCTGTAGTAAGCCTGGTGGGGCACCTTTGCTCTGTAAAGCAGAGAAGTGAGAGTGAAGGCCACTGGCGATGGTACCAGGTCTGGTCTGTAGAAGGATGAAAGCTAAGCCCTCTTTCCGACTGGCTTATTGTGGAGAAGAAGATGGAGACAGGAAGGAAGATGGAACACTCACATGTGAGGGGCTTGGTACCTCAACTAGATAGCACCGGAGACCAGGTATCCCTGCCCAGAGCAGGAGGTCAGAAGGTGGCCCATGAGCAGGCGACGAGTGTGAACCATTGTCTTAACTCTGTAGTTCTGCTTGGGGTCAGGTCAGTCCAGCTGCTAGAACCCTAGCAAGTTAGGAGCTATTCTTCCAAGCAAAGGCAAGGCCTCACGCCTTGATGTAAATTCACTTCCTACCGTTTCAGTCCACGCCCCTCTGAATCTTTGGTCTGCGGTAGGATGTGGCTGTCTGCAGTACACAGAAAAACCCTGAAGGCCAGTTCAGACAGCCAGGGAAGGGGTTGAGATTGCCATGCTATTCAAAGAAATGGCAAGGCTTCCCAAGGTGCAGACTATGTCAACACTGAAGAGCTTAATGGAAGGACAGGAGCAGAGGCACTGATTAATGTTCTTATCTGTGATGCTAGGATGGTGTGGGGGCCCCCGTGAATGCGGGCCAGCGCTTTCCTGCTGCACCGCACCTCCAGTGGGCAGCTTTGAGAGGGTAGGGGCAGTTTCTTCCTCTCTCTCAGAGCAAGGTTTTGGTAATAAACACTGGACCATCCTTAAATCTTGGGGAGATTTGGCACCTGTTCTTTACCGAGGCACACGTGCCCTCCACTTTCCACCCACCACCCAAGTCCCCAGTGGGTTCAGAAACAGTTTAAGGTCAAGCCGTAGAAATCTACTCTGTGGAGCAGCCCGGTGGCAGAGGCTGAAAATGACCGTGAACGCCTGGCATGGCTCTAGCCATTTCCTGGCAGGATATAAAGTAGCTGGAGCTCAGACCTCCCTCCCCTTGCCTGGGACTGGGGCCATGCTATAAACACAAGTGGCCAAGAGTAACTCTGGCCAGAAAATATCAGCAAAGTCTCATTTCAGCAAGCAACTGTTTTCAAGTCCAGGTCTCCAGAGGTCTTCACTACACTTGCTCTCGGGCAGAAACAATGAAGTCATGGAGCCAGAGAGCAGGGGCCATCCGGCAGGTGACCAATGTTTGGCCAGAAGGTTACCAGGGTAACACCTAAATTCAGAAACTGGCTCACCTGATTGCCTTAAAAGACTATACACATTTCTCTGCTGGTGGCCAGGATCTGGACAAAGCTGGATGTGCCAACACCCTCCACACCTTAACTTTCTCATTAAGTATCGGTGCTGATCCTTGATCACAGGGCTGATGTGCAGATTAGTTAAGGGGGGGGGGGGGACGGACGGTGGCAGGTTTGTGTTGGTGATCTGGTCTGTGATTGGCCCATTGCTACCATGGTCTTGGAAGTTTTCCAAGGCAGGGATGGAGGGAGGTCTGGCATAGGCTCCATCCCAGAGGGGTGACCACAGTCCTAGATGCTGGAAAGCTAAGTCCCAGGCAAGGGAAGCTGGGTGCATCACTGGCTTTGCAGACCTGTTCACTTCTGGTTGACCAGAGCAATGACGACCACTGTGGCTGATGGAGTTTGTCCCAGGAATCTTCAGGCTGTGCGTGCAACCCACGAAAAGGACAGTGACCAGAGAATGCACCTTGCACACCTGCAGTTCACATCAGCACAAGGCGAGGACAAAAGGCAGAATCTAGTACCTGCTGCAAAGGAGGGACTGGTAGACTACTTGAAAAGTTACGGAAAAAAAAAAAGTTACGGAGAGCCAAATGCAAACAAAAAATAAAACAACACATAAAAAACAAAACAATAAAAATAAAGAACCCTTTGCTTCTTCAAAGACCTGTAAAACAGCTTCATGAAAGCTATTCAAGTGAAGGTGTCCTCAAAAAAACAAAACAAAACAAAACAAAAGCTGGGAGACTTCCTGCACAGTGGGGGGGGGGTGTGTAGCCTTGAAGAAGTGCTAAGACTCTCAGAGCCTCCCCTCTTCCTATCTGGGGCTTTCTCCTGACACCCTGGGCACAGACTAAGCAGGAATATCCTTCAGGAGGTGCCTCGCGCCCTGGCCAGTATTCTGGGGGTGGGGCTAAGCAGAGGAAGAGCGTCGTGGTGGCACCACGGGTCAAAGGACAGCAGCCAGAGCCAGAAGGGCACAGAGCGGGGCCTGGGGAGGGTGCAGAAGAGATCTGCTTGCACGAAATCTTTGGCACTGCAGGTAAGATGCACACCTCAGGAAAAGGGGTTTTGTGGTTCCTAAAGCACGGGTTAAAAAAAAAAAAGGTGCGTGTGTGTGAGAGAAATTTCTGGGGGAGATGTAGAGCAGGACAGGGCGGCCTCTTCTGCAGGGTCTTTGGGAGGGGGTGGGGTTCTGCTCTCTCCACCTCGCCCCTCTTTTAAAGGAAGCCTGTTCATAGGTACAAGTTGTTCTGGGCAGGGAGTTAGAAATCTGAGTTGTTTTTAGCCCTGTAGCAGCTAAGCAGACCTCTTGAGGTCTCAGTTAAGTCTGTTAGTCAAAATAGGGATGGTCTACCCTGGGCTTCTCCCCAGGAAAGAATATTAAAAAAGCAAACTGCTCACTGGGAAGCCATGCCAGCCCAGGGCGACTGCTCTACAGGAAGAAGCCACACCTGCCCTGGCAAGAGTTGTGGCTACTGCTGCGTTGCTCAGTTTTCCACCGCCCCAGCTGCTGGTCCTTAGTCACCAGAGCCCCCTTCAAACCACCGAGGGACACTGTCTCAGCTTTCTGCATTCCCCTTCCACGCATGGGGTGCCAGCCTACAAGTTCTGTGGCGGCTACTAAGGATCCAGGGCATGCCCTGGCCTGGAGTAGCAGCTACAAGTCTAGGGCAGTCATTGCTGTCCCCTGGCTTATACCATAAGGAGGTTCCCAGTTAACCCCTATTTCTTCCCTCACTGGCTTGTTCTTGCTGGGAGAAGAGTCCAGGCAGGCCTGAACTCAAACTTCCTCCTCCCTCCTATTCCTAGCTGTATGTCCTGGGGCCTGTAGAGCCCGGGTTTCCTCTTCTAGAAAATGGGTGTGATGGAATAGTGGGGGCTGGTTGAAGGTTTGGACGTGAAAGCAAAAAGCCAAGGACAGTTTGGCACCTACTGGGCAAAGAAGCTCTCATAGGCTGTGCCCCTTATTTAAACAAACTTGGGGACTCTTGTTTTAGGGACTGGGGGAGGTGGGCAGGAACTGTAATTTAAGAGTCCTAGACGGACCAGAGGCTGCAGCGGTGGAGCATGCCCCATTAGGACTGCTCACGGTCCAAGGCAGACTGGAGGCGCGATGACCGAGTTAATCTCCAGGACCACTCCAGGGCAGCTGCATCTGGTCAGGACTTAGAAACAGAAAGCCTGGAAGCTGATTCCTTCAGGATGCAGTTCTTCCGGGTACCAGGCATTCTGGGAACAGTGAACAAAGCCACTACTGGGCTTCTAGAAACATGGAGAAGTGAGTTGTCACAGACTATGTGGGCTGTCCCTCTGTGCCACCTCTGAGCACCGAGGTGCAGTCTGGAAGCTCTCCAGGTGACAGGTCTCAGCCTTGGAGGTCTGAGAGTGTCATGGTCCTGCTCCTGGGTGACATACCATTAACTAGGAGGGTGGGTACCACTATAGAGAAAGATGCTGATGTGGTTTCTACCTGGCTTTCTAGCCTTCTGGGGGCGCCACAACAGGAGAATCAGACCCCGGCGACAGGACATCATCGCACCAAGCATTCTCCACAGCACCCCACTGGCCTCCTTCCTCGAAACTGTGTGGAGACTGATAAATTAAGATGCGTATTAAATACGTGGGAGAGGCCAGCAGGGACAGCGGGGTCTCTCTGGGCAGGGTGGGGGAAGCTAAGGTTTCTTCCGGAGGTAGTTGGAAGGAATCCAGCCTTCCCAGGAAGGAGCCCCGCTGAGGACCTGACAGAACCACCAGCCGCTGCTGCTCTTCTCCCGAACTTCAAACACTGTCCCTTCCTGGAAGCTGCTGGTGTCTTCATCTCCTTCAAAGTTGGCCACAGCCACATAGAGTGAGTCCTTTGGGCCATCGGCATTGAGGAAGGGGGCTGCTTTCTCTCGGCTTTCTCCCACCTTGCCAGCTATGCGTGGCCCCAGCCCACCTTTGCCTCGCATGTCATCTTGGCCCACTGAGGAGTTAGAGAGGAAGGGTTTGGCTTTCGGAGGGACCAGGAGGGCCCGGCCTGGGACAGGAACGGCTCTGCTTTCATTGGCTTCACGCTGTGGCCCTCTGACCTCTGGGAGGGGCCTACACGACAACGGTGATGAGGAGGTTTTCTTGGGGGGTGGGGGTCTCCGAGGTGGGACCACAGGTCTTTGCTGGGTGGCTTCTTGGCCAGGCACAGGCAAATTCTTAGGTGCAGGGTCTGTGGTCTTGGCTGGCCTGGGAGGGGCTCTACAGGGTGACTCCTTTGGACTCAGTCCATCCTGCCGGCCAGACCTGTCCTGACCACGGCCAGGTCCCTCTACCGGAAGGAAGCTTCGGTTGAGGGCTGTGTCATGACTCCCAGCAGCATGGTGGCTCTCCCCGTCTAATACAGCTTTTTCCTGGGACTTGGCAGGTCTGAGCTTGCTCCTGAGGTTATGTATGTCTACTTGATCTTCGCTCTGAACTGGCTCTGTCTTGGGGGAAGGAGTTGGTTTGGGCCTAACCTGAGGTCTAGACTTCAAGAACAGATTCTGGGGACTGGCTTCTGCCTTCTCCTCAGGCAGCTCAGCTTTGGACCTGGAGACAGGACGGAGGTTGGGCTTCTTCACTTCCTTGGCCAGCACCTTGTGACCACATTCGAGCCCCATGTCATTTTTTAGTGGGAACAACTTGCTTTTGTCAGGTTTGGGCTCTGGCTTCCTATTGTCCCGGGCTGGCGGAGCATGCTTGGCTGGAATCATTGGCAAAATCATGCCAGGGGGCTTGGGGGAGGAATTCCGGAGTGGCTCCAACTTCTGCCTCTCCCTCTCCAGCAGTTCCTCTTCAGATTTGATGATGGATTCTTTGCGTGGAGGGAGGCTGGGTTTCTCCTCCTGTGTGGGGTCTGAGATCTCCTCATAGCCTGCTGATGCAGACAGATCCGAAGATGCCTTTCTTGGGGCCTCCTTCCCCCCCTTCCAGTCCTTGGACCACAGCATCCCAGAGTCCATAGGACCATGTGGGGCCTCAGGCAGGGGTCTGGAGGGCCCCACTGCTTCTGGACCCTGGTTGTTCTCCATTGCGGCTGTGTCCCCAAGCCGGAGCTGAGTCATCTCGTGAGGCAGGGGAGCCAGGAAGTTGGGCCTTGAGGCACTGCTGGTCTTCTTGTACTTGTCAATGAAGGTTGCTGGGGCCCATCCCTCCTTATCTTCCATCTGAATGTACCACCAACCACTTAAGCTCTTCTCAATCACCTAGGAGTGGAACAGGAAAGGTACTTAGTAGGTCTGAAGCCACATCCCTGGCAGGGTCCACAATTTAGGAAAGAACCTACATGAAACAGGTACCCCAAAAGCTGTATTCTGACTCTGCAAATTCTCCTACCAGGTCTAGGTCTACCTAGACCAGCATGTTGGTATGAATGAGAATGACCCCCATAGGTTCTCAATGCTTGAATACCTGGTCCCCAGTTGATGGAAGAATTTGCGAAAGAATAGGAGGTGTGACCTTGTTGGAGAAAGTGTGTCAGTGGGGATGGGCTTTGAGGTTTCAAGACTTATCTCTCCCTCTCTCCCTCTTTCTCTCTCTTTCTCTCTCTGCCTCCTGTTTGCAGATCAAGAAGGGAGCTCTTAGCTGTTCCTGCTGCTATGCCTTTGCTCTGCTATCATGGACTCTTAAAACCTCTGAGGTTGTAAACCCAACCAAATGCTTTATAAGTTGCCTTGTTCATGGTGTTTTGTCACAGAAATAGAACACAGACATAGAAGCAGTTACGGACACTGTATCAGGACACCTCATTAAGGCGGGTTCTCATTTATATTGACTTTTGAGATGGGGGCATTGTTACATTGCCCAGTCTAGATTCTAATTCCTGGCTTAAGCTACCATACTGCCTTAGCCACTTGATCAGCTGGGATTATAGGTGTTCACTGCCATATCTATCAGGTTCTTGTCCACTTCTGGATTGTGATGAGGACCCTTTGAAAGATATGGCTGACGTGCCTTAGAAGGCACCTTTGGGGGAGAGGTACTGACTGACACCCAGCTCCTCTGCACCCTGGGCTTTTCCTTTCCCTTCTGTGAGGTGGGAAGCTACAGGGATCCATGTGTAGCTGCCGGTCAGCTTGGGAAGACAAGGCCATCAACACCATTTGTGCCAAAGTACAAGGCAAAAGCCACAGAACAGGAAAACTACCCTTGATCCTGGCTTCTTTGGCTGAACACTAGAGACTAGAGGAGCTGGCATTATAGATGCTACGCCATATGAAAAACAGGAATCTTCAAACACAGGAATCACACTTAGGTCGATGGTACGCTATGCTTATATTCAGGGGACCAGAGGCTGGTGGGATAAAGGGAGTTTCATCTCTTATCTCCAGCTCTCCCTCACGCCCATACCCACTGGACTGAATGGTGGGGAGAAATACTGATGTTATTTAAGATATGATGGTTCCTGTGTCTTTCTGACCCAGTATCATCTGAGTGAATTCTTGGGGAGATGAACAGTACACAGACTGTATGTAATGGGCTGAAGTGTGCCCCCAAAGCCCTATGTACAGCATCCTCCTTCCGCACTCCAAATGCCCCTGCATCTGGATAGGGCCTCTGAAGAGGTCACTGGGTGGAAATGGGTCCTAAGAGCAGGCTCTAGTTACCTAAACTGATGTCTTCCAAGGAAGAGATTTGAGAGAACAGAGTAAAGGACTGCATGTGAGGACAAGACAGGAAGGTGACTATGTGTAGACCAAGGAAAGAAGCCACAGGAGGTACCCATCCTGCTACACTTTCATCTTAGACTTCAGCTCCAGCACCACGAGAAGGAAAATCAGTGTTTCATCTAGTCTGTCTAGTATTTTGGTATACGGCAGGCCTAAGAGAACAGGCACCAGAGATTCCCCAGCAGGTGCTGTACACAGCAAACCTGATGCTCATGACCTTTGACCTTCCTGTGATTCAGGGAACATCATCCCATTCTACAAATGCAGTGCAGAACCTCAGGAGGGCTGAGGATTGGGCAGAGGGCTCCGGAGAGGGTGAATGTGGGGGTGAGAGTGAAGGTAAGCAGCTGGGCTGGGTGGGGGAAAGCGGAGGGCAGGCGGCTGGGCTCTAAGGACGGCCAGACCCTGCTTCCTAGGAGGAGCCAAGCCTGGCCTGAGAAACTGTTCTAGGAGTCATAAGGAATGAGGCCTGGCAGGAGGACAGCAGCCACGGAGTCAGCACTGGGAGGCCAACTCTGGGGCTTGTGGTCCTGGGTTTCAGCTCAGAGCTACCCCACTTGAATGATGAGAGACAGAGTAACACCCAATGGCAGGACTTACTAATGCCCGAACAAGCAAAAGTGCACCATCTTTGTGAACGCACGCAACCACACTTGGTAGGTGTTGCACTAGCAAATCAGAGGAAAAGTGGCCAAGAAAAGATGCGCTGCACAGGCGGGAGTCTAGCGGGACTAACAAATAGGTGACTGGCGCTATTATACCCAGTATGCTGGGAGCAGTTAATGGCACCGCTGGGTACACAGCCTTCATCAGCAATTCAACTCCATCACTAAAACAGTGTGAGGAAAGGGAATGGGACAATAAGGACACTTAAGGGAAAGAAGAGTGACAGAAAATCTGGCCATTTGGTTATTTATTTATTTTCTTTTGAGCCAGGTTCTCACTGTGTAGCCTGTGCTGCCCTGGAACGTTTTATGAAAACAAGGCTGGCTCCAGCCTCTTGAGTGCAGGGATTAAAGGCATATGTACCCATGTCTGTCTCCTGCTTCGGTTCTTAAGCATGTTCTTGTTGGTGACAGAAGCCACGTGTTATGATGAACGAAACAAATGCAAGGTCACAAGAACGAAATGAAAGAAACCAGACATATCTCAGTTCGAGTCCCCGCTCCATCACTTACTAACTCTACCCTGAGATGAGCATTTATCCATCCCCTGAGCTGCATCTGTAAGACAGGATATCGATCTCCCAGGCCTCCCATTGAGCTTCATTATCAAGTAGGGAGGCAGAGACAGGAGACAAGGCCGGAAGTTCACATACAGAGAGCAGCAGCAGAGCTACTCGTGACTCTGCCTCAAAAATTGTCCAATGACCTCCACATGCAATGAGAGCCGTGGGCACATGCACAATAAATAAATCATTTTAAAAAGGGAAAGAGAGGGGCTGGAGAGATGGCTCAGTGGTAAGAACACTGACTGTTTTACCAGAGGACCCAGGTTAAGTTCCAGCACCTCCATGGCATCTCACAACTAAGTGTAACTCCAGTCCCTGGGGATCTGATGCCCTCTTCGGGCCTCCACAGACATGAGATACACAGACAGGCAGGCAAAACACCCATCCACATAAAATAAATAAAAATTTAAAAAAGAAATGGAAATACAAGCCAGCTACACAAGGGCCATATATTGTATAATTCCACTTCTAGTGAGAAGGACTGGCGGTTGTGTAAAAAGGGCGGTGCTGGCTGAAGGGACAGACAGGGTGTCTGCCAAGGACGTTGGAACCGGAGGGTAGTGATGGTTATGGAACTGAATAAAATAAACCCCTGATTTTACACTCAAGTTGGCTAACAGTTCGGAATGTGATTACGAAGGTATAATCATACCTTAATAAAGCCATTAACCTCATCTCCCCTCCCCCACAGCAGGAGGTAAGAAGACTGAAGGCCAGCTAAGAATAAAGAACCACAGCAGGTGTGCTCACCTCGACCTTCAGGCCGGCCTGGAAGCTGATGCCGTCTGGGATGGTGGTCTGGAACTCTGCAATGGTATAATACTCTTCTTCCACCTGGGGTGGGATGGGAGGCTTCGGCAGGTTGAGGCCTCGAGGCTGGCAGGATTACACACAGGGCAGACTGAGTCAGGGTGGGATGAAGGGACTGGGGGTACACAACATCAAGGCTGAAAGGGTGCTGGGAAGCCTAATTAGCTTCTGAGGGGCAAACAAAGAGGATATGACTGTCACCTCCTTGTTGGGGGGGTCTCGTTTTCCCTTCAAATTTACAGAAAGAGGAGCAACGTGGGACATCCAGGTTCATTATGAGAATCTGGGAAAACACAAGCGTGTCTGGAGGTAAGAGGCAGCGAGGCTGTGGGAAGACCACAGGTCTCTGAGTCAGGCCCATGTGGGCTGAAAAGCTGGTGAAGGGCCATGTCAAGCCTCCACTTCATCTCCTGTAGGACGGGAATCCTAACGCTACTGGCCCTTGCCACGATGTAAACCTGCTACCAAGTGAAGCACCTGGCAGATTTATGGTACGGGACAAGGACCCAAGAGGTGGCAGACGTGTTCAAAAAGGCCACTTTGTGATCACTAGTGTTTTACAGTTTGAATATTTGTTTACAAAGTGAGACATCCTGGGGCTAGGATCCAAGTTCAAACACAAAAAACATTTATGCTTCGTGTATATTTAGCCCAAGTGTAACATTTGACGACAGATTTTTTTTTAGTGAACCTAAAACAGTGTTTTGACTGTGGTCCAACATGTGAAGTCAGGTATGAAATTTTCATTCCACTCTTTTGGTATCATGTTGGTGCTCAAAGTGTCAAGATTTGAAGCATTTGAGGTTTTTGGATTAAGGATGCTCAATGCATACTGGTTAAAAAGGTACCTACAGGCAGGGCATGGTGGTGAAAGCCTTTGAACCTAGCACTCAGGGGGCAGGCAGAGGCAGGCAAAACTCTGTGAGTCTGAGGCCAGCCTGGTCTACACAGAGAGTTACAGACTAACCAGGGCTATAAAGTGAGACTCTGCCTATAAATAAATAAGTAAATTAATGAATAAATAAATGGACTTAGAGAGTTAAAAATGGATCAGAATACCAGAATGTCACCACAGACAAACCTGTGCTTCTAAGCTTGGGTCTGCTTCACGTAAGTTGCTTCATGAAAAAGAACTGCCTAGAAAGTACTAGAATATGTGGGGTCTGCTGGGTAACCCAGGCAGGCCCCAGGCCAAGGGAATGGGGTCCTAAGGCAAGTACACACTTACAATGGTCATGTCCCGGCGAGGAGGGGGTCTTTGCCTCATCTTTGGTGATCCTATGGGGAAACAAAATTTCACTCACATGCAGAGTTCCACAGACAGATCCCCAGCTGTGGGAGCCAGGTGGGTCTCATCCCTTCCCCCATCCCAGGAGTCACGTGTTTGCGTTTCTGTGAGCCTTTGTGAGAACAGCCTGGCTGTGCTTTCCTCAGGCGAGGCTCAGCACCCTCCATCAACATGGCCTTCCCCAGGTCCTTTTTCTTCATGGGAACAGATGAATGGCAATGGTCCTCCAGCAAAGGGAGACTGTCCACGCAGGGCATAAAGCATGGACTCATCCCAGCACAGCACAAAATTAATATTGGATTCTGAGCCATAGGTCCTTTTCCGTGGACTAGCCTAACGCATACCTCTCCTGGCAGCTGGGGTAACATGAAATATCTACTAGATTTCCACATCTACTAGAACATTAGAAAATACAAGAGAGTCTTAGCCGAGACAGCTGCCTATATAAGGCCTCATGTTCCTAGACTTCCTTGCAGCTGGGGTTGCCAAGTGACTAAGTCCAGCGGCGTATGGGGGAAGGTGGAACATGAGTTGTTCCACTCCCCACTGCCTTTCACTGGTTGGACAATGATGGCCATACTGAATGATGGGGGAACACGAAACAGACGCAGGAGACCGAGATCCTTGACAGTATGAAGTACCAGCATCTCAGCTGTAGACACAAAACTGCTACAGTGTGTAGATCAAATGAGCCACTGGTGTGTGTGTGCGTGTGCGCGCGGGGGGGGGGGATAAGACGTTAATTTGGTATCTGAACAGCTTAACAAAGTCATATAACTTGAGATTTGCATCTGGTTTCCTAGTATTAGTGGACTATGCTTTTGACCACGAGAGTCCAGAATCTCAGAGCCCTGTCATGGCCTGTAGCACCCATGAAGCTCTTCGCACTTAAGATGGTGCAGAGAACACGGTACTTAGCTCAACGCCCTCGTCTCTGTGAGGACCTGGAGTCCTTTGTCCACAGATTCTTGCTTCAGGACCAGCACAGGATGCTGGGCACTGTGCTGAGGCCACAGTCCCAAGCACAAGGCAGACAACTGAGTAACCCTGCTCTCGGGTATGTGGGGAAGACTCATAGTAAAGTATACACAGGGAGGCTCTGAAAAGCAAGGTGGGTGGAGCACTGTGGTGGAAGCAAGCCCAACATGGGGTCGACTTTTCTCCCTCTGGTTCACATACGAGGCCATGGAGAAGACTGGAAGGGTATGGACCTTGGGTTCAACCCCCAGCCCCATGGTTACCAGGTAAATGACCTTGGTCTCATCACCTGCTGTTCTGATTTTTATGTGTAAAACAAAAGCAGTCCCTCAGAGACTGTCGGAGGAGTCGGTGAGCTAACCAGGAGACCCCTGATACACCCGAGGAGCTGGATCACTATGACACAGTGGGACCAGCTAGGGAAGGAACAGTAAGTACACTGTTGAGATTCTGTAGTTTGCTGGTCCTTGGGACCCAAGGTCTCCAAGTTCTTACTTTTACCTGCAGGACATAAGGGCAACGTGGGAGGCACTCTAAGCTTAGATAGACCTCAGTTGTCTGGAGCAAGGGTGGGCGGGTGTTACTCACTCTGCTTAACATCACCATCTGGCAGCAGGCGACCTTCAAACCGGCCATCCCTCTGGTTGTTGAGCGGCTCCTTCTCCCTGCCCAGAGCGTTCTGCTGCCGAGAAACACCGTCCAGGTCGAGGGCCCCCGAGTGGGCAGATGAGCTGGGGCCAAGCTTTGGGGGCAAGGGATCCCCACTGCTCTTCTTTAGGTAGGAAGCAGGGGCCCAGCCCTCTTTTCCCTGGAACCTAGGAGAAAGGGGAAGGATTCTGGTTAGGGTGGTCTGCAGGGCCTTGGTGGTGGTGAGGGGCATGACTCTATCTATACCTCAGGTTCAGGATGGTGGGTGTGGTGGTTTGAAAGAAAATAGCCCCCAAAGGAGTACACTATTAGGTGTGCCTTTGCTGGAGGAGGTGTGTCACTGTGAAGGTAGGCTTTGAGGTCTCCAATATGCTCAAGCCACACCCAGTGAGACAAACCACATCCTGCAGGACAAGATGTAGAACTCTCAGGGACCTCCAGCATCATGTCTTCTTACACACTGCCATGTCTCACCATGATGATAATGGACTGAACCGCGAGCAGTAAGCCAGCCCAATTAAATGTTTTCCTTATAAGAGTTGCCGTGGTCACGGCGTCTCTTTAGAGCAGTAGAAACCCTAAGACAATGGGATAGTGAACTCTATTGCAGGCCAGGAACATGCAATTCATTGCACTCAGATGACACCTAAGACTTCACACCAGCCTTGCAGGCCCTCCCCTCCAGCCGCCTCTCTCAACAACCACTGGGTCCCACATATCCCCTCTACTTGCAGTCACTTCCCCACACTGCAGCTTTTGGTGGGCCTCTACCTGGCATGCTTCCCCCCTCCTTCCTGGTGGTACCTTACCTCTTCCCAGGCTTTACTTAATGTCATTAAGTCTTCTTCTGATCTCCAAAATGAGGCCCAATCTCCACAATGGCCCGCTGGCTTTGTGTACACTCTGTAATCTCAGCATCTGCAAAATGCACTTGGCTGTGGCTTTCCTGTTTCCTGGTTAGAATATGAGCCCTTGGGTATGAGCAACTGGGTATCAGTGAACTCAATAAAAAAAAAAAAAATGAAAGGCCAAGGGGACAAGCTGCCAATGTCAAATCACATCCTGGGCAGGCATCAGAGCCGTCCCCTATGGTACCACTGTGATGGTGACAACAGTCACGACAGTGACAGCCAGCGCTCTTGGCACCTACTCAGTCCCGCCCGAAGCACTTCACAGCTATTAGTGTGTTTGAACCCAGCCAACCTTGGCAGGAGGGATACAGGCCCAGCCTCTCCCCTGCCCTCAATTCCCAGCGAAGGTTTTTAAGCACCAACGTGATCCCACCAAAGGAAAATTCCACACTTGACTTCATGTGACAGATCATAGTCAAAATGCAGCTGTATTCATTTCGTATGAACTCATCTTCCAGCTGTGCTTATAGAGTGTATATACAACACAGTGAATCTGGGGTTTACCCTGGCCCTCCTCATCCCCAAGACATCCCATTACACATATGCCACATTCCCCAAAGATGAAGACATTCCAGATCCTGAAGACTTCTGTTCCCACGCATTTCAGAGAAGGGGTTTTCAGCCAGAATTGGAATCTGGTTTGTAAAGACAAGAAGCCTGAGACCCATTGGTGTTAAACACCTCTCTTAAGCTTACAAGCAAGTCTGTGGCAGGCGTCGACTTGGACATCTTAGCTTGTTCTATGTGACCTTTTACCTGCAGCCCCAGCCCCTGGTTCCAAGTCTCACATGGACAGGGTAGGGCTCTGTATTGGTTGACACAAACATACTTAGAATGGTGGACCTCCATGTTGGCTGCCACTGAGCTGAGGAATGACAGGGACTCTGACACACCAGCTCACTGTCCTTAAAAACGCTATCAGTGAGAATAACGATTGTTTAATCCTCACATGGCAGAACCTGGGCTTCATAAAAACCAGTCCGGTCTTAAAAAACAGATGTACTGGAGCAACCCCACACTGGCTCACCATAGCCCACAGCAAGGATTTCTTCTGAACACCACACTTAGTAGCATTACACTGGTGGCTTGAAAGTGGCCATGGGACACTAGGCATTTACACTGTGGAAATCAGCCAACCCCACTGAGAGCTACTAGCACCTTCCCAAACAGGTGCTCACACCTTTGGGAAAAGAGGAATAGACCCAGCAGACTAGACATGACATATGGCAAAGCCGAATCTCATTAAGAATCAATTAAAGAAGGTGGCGGTGGTGGTGCACACCGTTAATCCCAGCACTTGGGAGGCAGAGGCAGGTGGATGTCTGTGAGTTTGAGGTGAGTCTGGTCCATAAGTTCCAGGACAACCAGAGTTATGAGTCCCATCTCAAAACAACAACAACCAAAACAAAACAAAAGACCCCACAAACCCCAAAACAAACAAAAACCCAGCAAAACAAAACTACTTTAAAAACAAAATGGCCTGGGTTTCAGTGAAAACCAGATCATTTGTAACTGGAGGCAAATTTGCAAGGAGAGAGAAATCTGTACAATTAAGCATCTGTCCAACTTAAAAAGCCCAGTAAGACGGAGTAAGTCTTGCTTTACGCGGAAAAAGCTAGCTGAAAATAAAACAGAATCCACATCCTCAGGCCATTGTTTGGGGCACAGGCAGCAGACATGGCAGAGTGAGCAGGCTCTGGGGACACTTCCCAGCTTTGGATGACCCTGCACCTCACTCTGACAACTGCCCCCTGAACTCAGAGATGTGAGTTCCAGGGTATGTGACTCTCCAACATGGTAGGTACTGTGACAATCACACGTCATTTAATGACTGGACAGCTTCTGAGAACCGCTTTATTAGGTGACTTCCACCCTGTGCAAACACCACAATGTGCTTACACAAACTTAGACAGAGCGGCCTACTACACACCCAGGCTATGTTGTAGGACATATATAATAGTGTTCTACTCTCTGAGGCTTGGGGAGCTCAGAGGGTTTGCTTGTTAGGACTTTACAGGAAAGATATGGGCGGGGAGGGAGGCCAAATCGCATTAAGATACATCCTTTCATGGCAGAGGCATGTCACCTGCCTGCAGTCTCCCACAGACCTCTGTGAAGCTGTAGCCCATGAGAGGCCCAGAAACCACCGGACCACAGGGGGAGGCACGGGCGGGTACCTTATCTTCCACCAGCCCTCCAGGTTCTTCTGGATGACCTCCACCACAGCCCCTCGCTCTAGGTTCATTTCGTCCTGGTCACGAGCTGTGTACGGGTAGATGACTGTGTACTTCTCCTCTGTAACGACAGAGAGGGTGAGAAAGAGACCCGAGGAGTCCAGGATGCTGCCTGGGATCTGCAATCACACAGAGGGAAATTCTCTGTGAGATTTCTGGCTCCCCAGGTTCCCGCTGAGATCGAGAGGCCCCAGTCCCTCTGATGGCCTCCCATTGCACAATCAATGCCCCCCCCCTCCAATCTGTGCCTCAAGGTCATGGCCCATGACTCCATGCAACATTCTGACGGACAGCATCTTCAACTCCTTTGCTCAGGTTAACTCCCCCATTCCAGGAATTACCTTCTAACTAATTTTGCTTTTACTATTGTTTCAAGTCTGTTTTCGCTGGGAGGAGTATGAGCTCCAGGAAGGCAGGGATTGGCCTATCTCAGTCATGTCCTTGTCTCCAGCACTAGAAAGTGCCTGGAAAAGCTGGTAATTGTTTAGGGAAGGAGCTGGTTCTGAACATCCCCCCTGCGGGTGTGTGTGTGTGTGGGGGGGGAGAAGGCGGTGTTCCTTGCCCCCTGGGGTCCTCCTAGCTCTTGATTTGTGGAGACTAGAAGTTCAGAGATAAGGTGCAACTGCCACCAAGGAGGGGACAGAGAGCACTTCTCATACCTAGATGCCTAGACTACACTCTTTATCGGCTACGCTGTCCTTTCCAACCGTGCTTATTACCTGCATGGCTGGGTAGCTTTCCACGCCGCCTCCCGCCCCGCTCTCCCCACAATCCACAGCACACACTGCTCCCTGAGAGCCATCTTCCACTGTGTTACCACAGCAGCCCCGAGATCCTGCTCCCTGGCAGATCCTGGGCAGGATGTCAGGAGAATAAGGGAACAGTTTCTATTTCCAGTGTCCGCTCTGGCTGCTGACACAGAGAAATATGGAGACATGTTCCAGGGGAGCCCAGCAAGGAGAAGAGAGGACCTTTCTTAGATTACATTTTAGTCCACAGGTGAGTGGCCCAGCCAGCCACAGCCTAGTGCTCACGCTTCTTAGGAAAACACTTGAGGCAACCATTGGCAGCCAGCTGACGTAGAGGAGGTGGGAGGCACCCAGGCATTTAGTTTTTTATTGGAATGGCCTGCTGACCGACTCCAAGGGGCTGTGCTGACTTGTGGCACACATCTTGTATTCAGTGTGGTCAGCTAGTTCCCCTTGTGCTGAATCAGCAGGTCCCAGGCTAGAGTAGGAGGGAAGAAGGAAGGATTTCGCTGGCCAAGCACAGTAGTTTTGTGTAGTTCAGGTGGAAAGGGGCACTGCCTGGGTCCTCATCTGAGTGCATCCAAACCCAGGAACCCTGGGTCCCCCAGGCTCCAGCCGGGAGGGTACTCAAGCCCTGGGATGCTAGAGTGCTGAGTGACTCCAGGCTGAGTTCAGGGGCTGCACAAGCAATGCCCGCCCTTCTGCTGTAGCCCATTCATGTGCTTTAGGGGTGGCTGAGCCTCTACCTCCTGGACAGAGATGTGCATGTGACCCTGTACTACAAGGCCGGGCTACTGTGATTGGTTCTGGGATGGCACACAGTGGGAGGGGCTAGGCGAAACCAGCCCTAGTGCTTACGTTGAAGGAGAAGCTGTCCACAAAAGGTGTCTGGGGTCAGTGTCACAAGGAATAGAGCTGTGCCAACGAAACAGAATAGGGCAGAGGTGGCCAAGGTACATCCAGTCGTGCTTGAAGCTAATTCTAGCCTGGCTTTTTAGTGACCCCTCCCTTAAAAGACAGCATCTCATTATGCAGCTCAAGTTGTCCTCAAACTCATGGTCGTTTAGTCTCAGTCTTCAAGTGGCACAAGTATGAACCACTCACTACCAACCTGGCTTATCATACTTTTCTTTTTGCTTAATCTGGTTGATGTGGCTTTCTCCTGTGACTCAAATCTGATCAAGGAAATGGGGCTGTCCAGACATTATCATAGAAAACCCAGGCAATCAAATACCCCAGGTCTACTGTAGTGATATTTCACTTGTATTTTAATAAATAAAGCTTTCATAAATAAACCTGAAGATCAGAGAGTAAAACAGCCACACTAATCAGCCTTACAAACCAGACAGTGGTGACACACACCTTTAATCCTGGTAGCCACACTAGTTTGCCATAGCAACCAGGTGGTAGTGGTGCACACTTTTAATCCCAGCACTAGAGAGGAATAAAAGACTGGAGGAGACAGCTCTCACACACAGTCTCCTTCTGAGATTCCTGGAGGCAGGACCGCCATTTCGGACAGAGGTAGAGGTAAGAGCCAGTAGCTGGCTGCTTTGCTTTCCTGATTTTCAGGTTGAACCCCAATTTCTGTGTCTGAATTTTTATTAATGGTGCTGCGGTCCACTCCTCCCCATCCTCCATGCTTGCACACACAAGATGACAAGACCATGTTTTTCACATGCAGCAGACACAGGTAATCCCAGAGCAGGGAGCTCATGCAGACAGATGCAAGGACCTGGCTCCAAGCACCAAATGCAGGAAATCTCCAAGGGTAGGCACCTTGACGCCAGCTGATGGCATACAAGTCCCCCAGAGTCCGGCGGCGACCCACAGACCGGGGCAGAGAGCAGTACCTCCAGGAGACTGGCCAGGCAGCATGTTGGATGGAGGGCAGAAGGCAGAGGTAAGAGAAGCTCACTCCCAGGAGCTACAGGCCTGTGAGCACCTAACAATGTTCCCTAGGAGGGGTCTACCTGAGTCTATTCCCAGCTCCAGGCGTCCTAGAGAGGAGGCGCCTGGGGAATGAGCTTCAGCTTGAGTGAAGAGGTATCCGGTAGACATCCTGTTCCTAGAATGAGTATCCTGAGAAACTGTCACCGTATAGGGAAAGAAAATGCCTATATCTGCAGAAAGATGTGTTCCTAACTGTCCTCTAACCGTGTGGCCCTGGGCAAAAATCGGCTTTTCTGAGCGTGGCTCCACATCTGTGAAATGGAGCTAAAAGTCACTTCCTTCTCAGACATGCCATCCCAGACTGCGGAAGGAGACACAGGCTGCCATCAGTGCACTCCCCCACCCCCTTTAATCTGAGCTCATCTGTGGTAGCCAGGCCTCTGGCTCACAGAGGGCCATCAAAACAGAGCAAACAAACTCCACAGAGTGTCACTGTGGCACAACTAAGTGCAAAGTAAGATGCAATTTTGTGGTGTGTAAATTTTGTGTTTCTAGACCTTTCTCTTCTTTCCCCCTTTTCTGACACACTTGGTTTGTCTCTGTGCTTCTTCAGAGCCATCCACTGGAACCCAACAACACTCACCCCCCGCCCCAGGCAGAATGGGGACACAGGTCACAACGTTCCCATGTTCAGCAGAGAAGGTTGGGGCTTAGAGAGGTGTCTCTGTCCCAAGATTGCTCTGCATGTGGCAGAAGTAAGACTCACACTCAGGTCTGTCTGACTCCCAGACACTCGTGTGCTCCCGGAGACACTGAGGGCCTCTGCTTTGGGAAGTTCTTGGGGAGAAGCAGCATCGGGCCTTGGCTTTGCTGGAGTGACAGGCATCACCACACAGAACATCTACCATGAGATGTCCCCAGGAAGAGGGAGCGTGTGGGAGACAGAAGGGGACACTTAAACCAACAGAAAAAATCAGGTATGTTTAAACAGATGGGGCTGAAAGACTTGCAAACGGGAGTGGACAGCTTGGTATTGTGGCCACCACAGCAATGTCAGGGATGAGCAGTGGGTGTCAGCAGCAGTCAGGCTGGGGGTCCCATAAAGGGGTGAGGGCTTAGCTTTGACAAGGCTCACCTAGCGTAGCTCCCACAAAGTCATGAGGGAGCACAGGCTTACCCTATAGTTCTAATCCTAATCTGTTTACAGGTGCTGGACCCTGAGCTAGTAAGCTATCGATCCTAGAGCAGAGGCTGCCAAGGGTGAGCGGAAGCTCCTTCCTACCTTCCTCAGGCTGGAGGGAAAACTCATCTTGCACACCGTCCTGGCCCTCGAGGCAGGTCGCAGGGACCCAGCCCTGTTCTTCGGCAGTGCTGACAAACCACCATCCTGCAAGCAGAATGCAAGGCGCCGTCAGTGGGGCAAGAGTGAGCGGGTAATGATCCAGCTGACCTTTGACACACGTGGGACTGTGCTAGAGGTGCCCTGAGGGCAGCAGATCCTCACAGACAGTGGTCCCTCATATAAAGGCTATAGGACCCACCTAGGACCCTC
Organism: Alexandromys fortis; assembly: GCF_014885135.2. Classification (NCBI taxonomy): domain Eukaryota; kingdom Metazoa; phylum Chordata; class Mammalia; order Rodentia; family Cricetidae; genus Alexandromys; species Alexandromys fortis. The sequence goes on from NW_026067891.1 coordinate 936,187, forward strand.
CCTCACCCCTGTAGAATTTAATTCATCTGCAGGGGACTTCTGCCAATAGGATGTCAAGGCTGTGAACAGTTAGGCTGCACATCTAGGGGTCATGGCAGGGAAAAGCTCTGGACATGTGCGACACAATCACATTTTCCCCCCATATTTTCTATCCATGGTTGGCTGAATCCAAAGATGCAGAATCCACAGACATGGAAGCTGACCCTCTGTTTTGCCATTCAAAAGTTAATGTCAGGCTAAAAAAAAAAAAAAAAAAAAAACTAGTTTGTTGGGTAGACTACAACTCCCAATAGTAGCTACTAATTGCTAAAAAACAAGCTAACAAAAAACATGTTCCTGAGCCTGGGAGCCTAGAAACCGTCTGCCATTAGCAGGGCGTGCAATGGACTGCTCACCGCACTTGTATGACTTTGTATGACCTCCACGTGCTCATTCTCACTGCACGTGAAGAAGCCGAGACACAAAGAGGATAACACAACACATGTGGCCGCGATCATCAAGCTTGTGGCAGAGCTGGGGTCTGTGCTGCATCCAAAAGGCACAGGCCTCAAAAGGCACCAGTGCATGTCAAGAGGAACCAGGCTGCAGGCATGACTGCTCGACAGGCTTTGTACAACAAACCACGTGCTCTCTGAGGAAGGGCTGCTGCGGGCCCCATGGCTTCCACCCAAAGATGCATGTTCTAATCCCTCTATGTCTGGTTTTTACATTTGTGTTTACCAACCATGAAATAAAAAAATTACCTTAAAAAAAACCCCAAACCTCCATGCATCCTGATATGTAGACTCTTAATATTACTCCTTAAACCAGTGGTTCTCAATCTTCCTAATTCTGTGGCCCTTTAATACAGTTCCTCATGCTGTGGTGACCCTCGACCATAAAATTATCTTGTTGCTACTTTTTTTTTCTTTTTGGTTTTTCGAGACAGGGTTTCTCTGTAGCTTTGGAGCCTGTCTTGGAACTAGCTCTTGTAGACCAGGCTGGCCTCAAACTCACAGAGATCTGCCTGTCTCTGCCTCCCAAGTGCTGGGATTAAAGGCGTGCGCCACCACTGCCCGGCTTGTTGCTACTTTATAACTGTAATTTTGCTACTGTTATGAATTGTAGTGTAAATATCTGATATGCAGGACATCTGATATGCAACCCTGAAGGGGTTGCAACTCCCAGTTTGAGAACCTCTGCTTTAAACAAACAGTAAAGTAACTTTTCATGTGGTACCCACATTACAGGAAGCATAATGCCACCTAGAGAGGATGGTCAAAAGCGAACACTCTGCCTCTTTATATAAGGGACTGGCACATTATCGTTTCAATATAACTTCCTGTCTCACATCCTTCCCAGCAACCCATCCTGGTGGCCCAGGCAATGGCCACTCCTTTCTTCGTGTCCCCTGGTATACATACAACCTGTATACATCTCTTGGGAACTAGAAAACAATAGAGTTAGGAACATAGAAAACCATAGTGTTAGGAACAGTGGAACACCAGCTCTACAGCCTGCAGAGACCTGGGGGCAAATGACGAGTCACTTGGAATCCGGTTCACTCAGCTATGGCACAGGGATTATTGTGAGATTATGTGTGTTCTTCAGTTTCCATCCACGGGTCACTATGCCCGTAGCTTTTGTGACTGGCGTGGCTAGAACACAACTGGGGCCCCTTAGGCCTCAGAAGACTGGGGTGCAGTCTCTCTCTGACCTTCTCTCCCTTTTCCTGACTAACGCAGGCATGGGAGCGAGGATTTCCCTCCCCCAAGGGAAGTCATAGAAGCTAAAAATAAGCTCTAATCTTTTTCACCTTGGAGCTGCTGGCTATAAAGAAATTAAATTATCTGACCTACTTTGATAATAGGTTATAAAATCCTGTTTTAGAAGCATTCCTACCCCATACTCTGGAATACAACACAGAGGCCAAGCAGCGTCTGGCTGAGCTGCCTGCCTGGCTTCCCCAGTTCCAATTAGCATTTGATCTGACCCCTTTTATTCAATCACAGGTCAACACAGCTGCCAACTGTGCCTCCACAGTGAAATCTCTGAGAACCCCGGGGGTTTGGAGAGCTTGCTGAGCACAGGCATTACCGGAGGGCAGCACCCATAGAGGGCAGGGAAGTGCAATGTCTCTTCCACCGCTTGCCTGTGCAGCCCTGCACCTATATCCTTCCGAGCATCCTTGGCACTGACCCTGCAAGAGGGTTTCTCTTGGTCTCATAAGCCACTTAAGAGACAGAGAGACAGCGGCTGTGTGAACCATGCTTGATAGCCAGTTGTAAGAAGTGCAGCAGCCTGGCTAAGAAAATGCTACCACTGGGTAGGCAGTGTCAGGACAGAATTAGACTAAAGGACTTCAGGTGCTCACTGAAGAAGTGAGTGAGTGCTGCTGCTGAGGGAGAAATCTTCCACAGCCACAGACATGACCTCGGGAGAGGCAGAGCATGGGACACGGAGATGATGTTGGAGCAGTACTTCCTTCCAGCCATCAAAGCTTCTAGATTGCGTAATTATGGAGGTTTGGCCAGCTAACACCAGCCTCATGACTAATGGTGACATGACCCGGAGGATGTCGGAAACATCATCTTCCTGTATTCTTGGAAACAGGGACCATTCCTAGATTGCAAAGTCGGGTCTGATTGGCTAACACTGGTCTCACAATTAGCATGAGTAATGGTAATTTGAAGGATGCTGGAAACATCACCCTCCCATGGTTATGTGGACATAATTGGCCTTTGGGCTACCATAGAGCATGGTCCCTAGCGACATAATGAGCCACTGGGAACCCAGTTGGGGAAAGGGGCTGCTCCTTCCCTGCTTTTTCTGCGTGGTGTGATGGCTGCTCTGGAGCTAAGGGAGGAAGAAGAGGGAAGGAAACACATTTCTGGAGCACATGCCGTGTGCCGAGTTCAGGCTGAGGCGCTCTCTCTACACTAGAGTGCTTACTCTTTCGACAGCTCTTTGATAGTTTTCTGTGAATGACAAAACAAGTGGCCAAAGGCCTGGATTGATGGGCAGTGTAAAGTTCAGGCCCCCGTCTCAAGCACCCCACCAACGGATGTTACCAGTGGTCCTGGGATGAGGTTGGTGAGGGGACAGGCAGATGCCCATCCTCTCTGAACGGTTTCTTCTATTTTTTTTTTGGAGACACAGTCTCTCTATGTAAAATTCCACAAGTGCTGGAATTACAGCCATCTCTCTCAGCTCTTCAGACTTCTAGAGGGCTCCCAAGGGAAATCAACAAGAAAATTCTCAATGGAGCGACTGACTCTGCTGAAAAGTACTTGAAAACCAGAAGGGATGTTTATGGTAGTGTCAGAATAATGGTGACATAGGACCCAACAGGCTGCCGAGGCAGTGGCTGTATGCCCTGTGTGGCTCTGGGGAGCCAGGCCAGGTTGATCTGCTTATCTGGAGTTTCCACATGCTCCTGGTTTGTGGGGCTTGGTGATGATGCAGGGTGTGGGGAAGGTGGTCCAGGTCCTTACCTGACTCATTCTTCTCTATGATATCCACAACTTGGCCCACACTGAGGCTGATCTCTGAGCTCTCCTGCTTCTGATAGTTTGCCACCACCACATACTGCTCCAGAACCATGGGGTCCACTGAGGTCAGGTCACTCCCTGTGGACAGCAAATGCCATCGGATATCCCATTAGCGCCTGTCCATGCATGGCGGAGCAGGAACCAGGGGAAAGGCTGGGTCAGGGGACTTCCTAAGTAAAGAAAGTCTTTGCTAGAGGATTTGTCTCATGTCCCAACGCCCCATCCTTTCATTCTCTCATTCATTTGCCCACTCAGCCACCAACATCTGCCGAGAGCACTGGGGTTCCCAGGGGTTCCAAGTGAGTGAGATGTGGCACATGCCCAGAAGCTGGCTGCTTGGGGGAACTAAAGAGGATGGTTTAAATGTTGAGGCCACCATCCACCCAACCTCATCCTAAATCCCTCACCTATAATAAACTCATCAGTCTCCAGAGACACAGCACACAGGCACAAAAATGGATGAAATGGAAGACTGCCAGTCTCAAGTAATGGGGGGATAGACATATGGAAAGTATACATTTACATAAACATACATGCAAACATACACACATACTAGAGATCAAATCGTATAAGCATCACTTTGGAGATATCCAGCATGGCAGGACAGAAAATGAACAGGAAAGGCAAAGTTGTACCAGATTAGTGGTCAGTCAGACTTCCCAAGGAGTGATAGAAAGCAGACTCATGAGGGAAGGTATCCTGGGAGCTGGGGAGAAGCAGGGCAGGGAGAGTCTTCCATGATGGGGGAAGGCCTGGGAACCTTCAGGAACAAATTGAGGCTGGGAGGCAGAGTTCTGCCAGAAGGGCGTGGCACTGAGAGAAGTGCCTCAGGAAAACACTGGTCGGAGGCCAAGGGCTTGATAAGTTTGGATTTTTAAATCCTGAGGAGTGGATTAAGAATTCTATGAAGGGGGAGCTGAAGAGATGGCTCAGTAGTTAAGAGCACTGACTGCTCTTGCAGAGGTCCTGAGTTCAATCCCTAGCAACCACATGGTGGCTCACAACCATCTATAGTGGGATCTGATGCCTTCTGGCATAAAGGCATACATGCAGATAGAGCACTTGTATATATATAAAATAAGTAGATAAATCTAAAAAGAAAGAGTTCTATGAAGCGAATAGCAAGATTTTGAGCTGGACAAGTGACTGACTGCCGTGTAGAGAGGCAGAGGCAGAGGCAGAGGCAGAGGCTGGGGAAAAGCACTCCAAGCTGAGGGTGCAAAGCTGTTAGGCAAGAGGCAGTGGTGGCATTGGAGCTGGGCATTGAGACTTGATAAGTGTAGATTTTCCCAGAAGGAAAAAGCGTGGGAAGCGCTGTCAGGCAGATGGCTTCCCTGGTGAGCAGTGTGTGTGTCACACCCTGGAGTTGTGCACTTCTGCTACCCACCAAGACAGATGGGTATGCACACAAAAATACAACACAGAAGACTTAAAAGGAACATCTCAGTTCAGAGACGGCAGAGAGAAGGGGCCGGCACAGCATGGGGGGCAGGCCTGCTTCTTGGCTCTGTGAGCAGGTTCTGGCCACGGACCCTTTCCTGTTGTGGGACGGAAAGAAGGCATCTGAGCAGGGACCACCCTAGCCACCTGCACCTGAGTGGAGGGACCATGAGGGGACGGGAGAGAAGGGATACAGGATGGAGTTGCCAAAGAAGGCTGGATGGGAGGAAGCCTGGGAAAGAATGCCTCTCATGGGCTGTGGGCCATGGCAAACCTTTCCAGCTTCATTGTGCCTGAGGTGGGCACTGCCTGTTACAGGTAAGAAAAGAGGCTGAGGACAGTAAGTGAATTGTCCTGTACCACACAGCCAGGTGTGGAACTAGATGAAGGACGACAGGGAAGGAGGCAGTGACTGAGGTCTTCTGCCTTTCTTTCCTTGGCAGTTCCTGAGTCCACCCCAGGGTATAGACAAGCTGTGTCATTTCTCCACAGTTATGGTCACCAATCCTAGCTCTCGGTCAACTACTATCTCCTCACAGGTGAACAGTTCACCATAGCCAGACAGCCATATAGGCTGGGGTCTGAGACAAGGCTGGCTTGGCCCTACTGGACCACGACCTTGTAGAGAAGCTCCTGTCGGGCTAACCTGATGTGTTCTGCTTCTCCAGGACCCTGTGCAAGGAGTCAGTGAGCTGAGATGTTGGCTCTCTGGGGTTCTGGCTACTGCAAATGAAGGTTCTTCTCTTTTAAGGTGGACAGAGCAAACCAGAGTCTGCATTGAGGACCAGAAAGTCCTCGTTCTAATGGGGACCTCCCGAGAGTTAGACTCCTAACTGGCTCCCTGCTGCCAACCTCAGTCCACCATGCTGTTCATGATTCTTCAGGCAGTCGGTCATCTGGGTCGACCATCCTCCACAAGCAAGGCTCTCACCTCACCTAAGAAAAGTCCAATGTCTGCAAAGCCCTGCCTGACCTGCCCCTGGTAGCCAAGTAGAACACATTCCCCTACCCCACCTCAGAGGGTAGAAGGTTACTTACCTCCCGCTCTCATTGCTGTATAGGAACAAGATGGCTGACTTCTGGCTGGCTACACTGAACACTTGGTAAGGGATGAGATTTAGAGTCAGTGGGTATAAATTTAGGAGCATAAGCACCTGCTTGGTGCCCTTATGGAGAGAGGCTTGCCCTGTTTCACCTGTTCATTTCTCCTGGCCTAAACGGCCTATTGTAGGTTTTCCTGTTCTGGCTTAGATGCCCATGTTCTAGCAGGAATCCAGGGACTTGTTTCCGGTTTGCAGGTTTCTAAAATTGCTTTACTAATTTATTTTATATTATGTGCATGAGTATTTTGTCTACACGGGTGTATGTGTAACAAGTATCTGCCTGATGCCTGCAGAACATTGGATTCCTGGAACTGCAGCTCCAGACAGCTGTGAGCCCAGACCATGTGGGGGCTGGAAGTGCAATCTGGGTCCTCTACAAGAGCAGCAAGTGCTCTTAACTGCTGAGTCATCTCTCTAGCCTGATCTACTCTGAAGGATTCTGAAAGTGTTTACAGATGAGGAGGAGAGAGAGGAATAATATATTATTGTTAGTGACAGACTGCATGTAAATTATCTATATATTTACTTGGCCCTTTAGAAAAAAGTTTATCAATTTATGGTCTAGACTATGGGTGGTACCTAACAGGGCTCAATAAATATCCAAACGGAAGAAAGAAGATTTAAAGACTTAGATCTAAATGACTTCCTGTCGTAGCAAATATCAAGTATCCCCTCCACCCCCACCAAACAGGGTCTCTCTGTGCATCCCTGGCTATCCTGAAACTCACTATGTGGACCAGGCTGGCTATGAACTCAGAGATCCACCTGTCTCTGCCTCCCGAGTGCGGGACCAAAGGCGTGCGCCACCACTGCCCATCTCTCCCCTTTTATTTTATTTTGCTTATGTACCTGTTTGCCTTGACATTCCCCGGGGACCTATCACTGCCAGGCACTCAGTAAGAGCCTAGTGTATACTGAGTGACAGAGTCAGAAAACCCAGAGGGCGGAGTGTAGGCCTCGGTTGCAGAGCAGAGCACTGCAGGGCACAGGGCTCAAGGCTGTGGCTTTGGGCTTCAGACTGCAGTTTTTTGCTGGGGTTTTCTCCAGAAGCAAGAGCAAGGAGCTGCTTAACAGCGCTGCTTCCAGAGCAAGTTGTCAGCATTTTACTCAGAACACCCCACTTATCAACACAAAGGGCAAGAGTCCTGGTAGCATGTGATTAGACTTAAAGGAGGCTTCAGGAGCCACATAGGGACCCCTACTGGTAGAGTGTGATATTGCAACTAAGCCTGATTATAATTGGTAGCAGGAACATCTGAGGCAGATAGGTTCTAGAAGTTGCCAAGGATGAAATCAAGAGCCCTAGGCTATATTACGTGACCAAGGAATCCACAGCAGAAGGGTGGTTTTTGTCATTAACACTGAAAGTATTCTCAAGCCACACAGTGTCTACTCTACCAGATAAATGTTTGAGTTAGGTGGTTTTCTTTCTGATGACATGTCTTGAATTTTTAAAACGATGAGTAATGCCAAAGTGAGGTTTTTTCCCTTCCATAAGAATCTATACATAAGCAAAAATCAAGAAGAAAAGTTCTTGCAAGCCATCAGATGACCTGCTCAACTGTGGTGAGCTTTTTTTTTTTTTTTTTTGGATGAGCAGAATTTGAGGCTACATGAGTAAGTCTGCAGGAGCCAGCTGGCTGTGACCAGACAGTGCTAGGGACAGACAAGCCTTCTCCCATCCAGAGTGTATCACTGAAAATGTAGGAGTGAGGTCTGTTTTTAATTGGAATCTCTTTAAAATTCAACCAAGAAGACTGGCTGTAAAATCAAGGCAGTGTCCACTGGTCAGATAAATAAGGAACCCTTTAAGGGTTCAGAGTCTGAATGAAGAAGGTGCCACATTCAAGCTAGTGGGACTATAAATAAACCTGAGACCCATCATTGCAGGTGAGTTATGTCAACCACAATCACCACAAATTAGAGCCTGGGCTCTCTTTTCCAGACAGGTCCCTTTTTCAAGTCTGTTCCAACCGGACACTCCTATTTTCACTAACCAGAGCTGCCCACTCCCTCTCTCCTCTCCGGCTCCTTCTAGGGGAGGCTTTGCATACTCAAAGCCGGAAATTCTGAGACCTGCCCTGAGGCAGCTGCTCTCTGCTCTCTGCTCTCTGCTAAGAAAAGAAATGTGTCATTATCCCTGGCCGAGGGACATTTGCAGCTTTAGCAGGATGCCACGGTTGTGGCCAGTGCCCACTAAACGCCAAAGGAGAGCCAGATGCAGTCAGTGAGCACATGGGGCTGGGGCAGATCCCAGAAGTTGTGCTTCAAGGAAAAATGTACGAGGAATAGCTTCTGTCCTCGCTTTCCACCATGATCAGCCTAGAGGCCTGAAAAGCTGACCCAGGCCCTGCTCCCAGCAGGAAAGGGAGACCAAAACCCCGGAAAGGTGGACCTGCTCCCAGAGATATCTGGATTGAGTGACAGGCTTGAGTGGTAATGAAACAGCACTAGTTAGATATTACTATTAAAGTGTTTTACATCTACTACTATAGAGCCTCTGATAATCCTATAAAACACATTATCATTTGTGTGTGTGCACACATGTGTACATGTGTGTGCTTGAATGGAAACTAGGACCTTGGGCGTGTTTGGCAAGTGTTCTACCACTGAGCCATACATGCATGGATGTCATGCATGAGGACACTGAGGTAAGGTCATCAGTTTTCACTTCTGCAATCTCTGCCTGCACCTCCTCCTTCCCATGCATGGAGTCCCTCAAACTTCCTGGGTGTTTGAGGAGATCAGAGGGCGGGGCTCTGGGCTGCAGCAGTCAGGAGGGGCATGGGTATTAAGAAGAGCTGGCCTTGTGACCTTGTTTTTAGGGTGCACAGGCATGCATCACCCCCCAGGTCCACCTTCTCTTTCCCATGGCCACCTCTGCTGGAAGAGTGGCATCACCCTAAGAATAGAAAGGCTGAAGAAAGTTTCCTGGGTGAGAAAGGAGCCCAGCAAGGCTTGAGTGACAGGCACCAAGTCTGTCTGCCAAGGACAGTGGAGTGAAGAAGCTGAGAGGCCAGCCAGAGCTGAGGCTGTCAAAGGACCAGATCTGCAGCGGACTTCATCTCCCTCCCTCAATGCTTGCTGTCCTCTCAGCCTGGGATTCCCTTCTCTCTTTGGAAAGCTCACCCTCAGTCCCCATGCTTCAGGGCCTCTATCACCTCACCTCTCCCCGTATTATCTCACCGCCCCGCCCCCTAGCACTGGAAAAGGCTCTGAGTGTCCACATTGCTTTGCATAAAGTGGAATGGAGGCACAGAACCCTCTGCAGCATGGTTAGGAAGACATTTGTCTTCCCATGCCACAAGGGCACACTCATCTCATCCACTTCATAGTAGTCTGTCAAGGGATAAAACAGCCTCAAATCCTTCTGGGAGACGGGGCCAGGTATTAGTTAATTATCAGTCATCAGCTCATCCATTCAGTCGTCCACATACAAAACTACCCATCCATCCATTCTTTATCTGTCTATTCACACATGCATCCAACTACATACCCAATTATCATCCATCTGACCATGTATCCCTCTGTCTGTCCATCCATCAGTCCACCTACCATTCATCTGCATTGTGGTGTTCACAGTGTAGAACCCAACACCCAACTAGGGTACATGGCAGGAATGAAAAGAAGAGAATGGAATATATGCTTACCCGATTTCTTCTTCCCAATATGCTCCCTGTATAGGAGAAAGGGGTGAGAGAGAGCCAGTTAGTCCTTGTTATGTTCTGATCTGATCCCATTAGGATGCTGAGATTCTCTATTTCACGGCTCACAGCATCCTCAGTGTTAGGTAGAGCTGAGATTCTATTAGGATGCTGACAGTCTCCACCCCTACAGCATCCTTAGTATAGGGTACTAAGCTGAGATCCCATTAGCATGCTGACAGTTTCCACCCCACAGCATCCTCAGTATTGGGTACTAAGCTGAGATCCCATTAGGATGCTGACAGTCTCTATCTACCAGCATCCTCTGTGATACATATTGAGCTGATTCCATTAGGACGCTAGCAGTCTCTATCCCAGAGCATCCTCAGTGAGTTAACGAATCTAAGCCTACCCCAGGAACCCAGGCTTCTTCTAAGAAAGATTCCTCTTTGATTCTTCCTTTATCTGATAAGTGCTTCAGATCCTGGGACCAAGTTTTCTATGCATTTGCGGGAGTGGAGCCCCTAGGAAAGAGTCTCAGTCTACTCAGCCATAGCACTCTTTCTTTGATAAGCATAGTGGTAGTGTAGAAGAACTGGATTAGGGACGCTTAGCCAGGTTCTAGTCCCTGTTAGATGGGACCATCCTTACCCATGTACCAGTGCCTATGCTGGCTGCAGGCAGTGAGGCCCTGTAAGGGCCAAGACAATGAACTCTGGCTTAGTCTATACTCCGCTGACTCTGGGTCCCTGTGGGTCAGAAAGGACAGCAGGAGGGGAAAAGGGAGAAAGGCTTCCCCTGGGGAAGCCCACAGACCAACTTACTCTTTGGGAGGGTTCAGGTCCTCAGGTCTTGTCTCAAAAAACTGTAGCACTTCATCACACTGAGAGATGTAGGGGGGCAGCTGGATCAGGGCCTAGAGCAGAGACACGGTTGAGCCCGAGGAAGGAGAAGGCTGTCACCAGCGCTTCTCAAACTCAGGAAGGCATTAGGACTGCAGAGGGGGATTCTGCTGTGGAATATTAGTCTAAGATGTGCTGCATTTGTTTAGGTCGTGGTACAATGATGCAAAGACGTGTCGCATGCTTTTATGTTGCATTTGTTTAATTCTGTAAAGCTGTGTTACTTTGCCTGCCTAAAACACCTGATTGGTCTAACTAATAAAGAGCTAAACAGCCAATATCTATGCAGGAGATGGATAAGTAGGGCTGCCATGCAGAGAGAATGAATAGGAGGAGAAATCTAGGCTTGAGAGAAGAGCAAGGAGTGAGAAAGGAAGGAGAGGATGCTAGGGGTCAGCCACACAGCCAGCTAGGGAGAAAGGAAGGAAGGCAGATATATATTTCTCTCTCTCTCTCTCTCTCTCTCTCTATCTCTATCTCTATCTCTCTATCTATCTCTATCTCTATATATCAAAGAAAGGTACCAAGTCCAGAAGCAAAATGTAGTTAAAGAGAAATGGGATAATTTAAGTTAGCTAAAACAAGCCAAGCTAAGGCTAGCCACTCATGTATTTATTTGGAAGCTGGGTGGCAGGCCTTCAAAAAATAAACAAACAAACAAAACCAACTACAGGATTTCTAAAGCATAGACTGGGGTCCATCAGAGCTTTTCATTTAGCAGGCCTGTGGTGAGGCCTGGGATCGGACACAAGTTTCCTGGTGATGATAGTGTCTCTGACTTAGAGAACATACACATATGCACATGCATTCTCCGAGATGTATGGAGATAACACATTCTGCTGGCATATGTGCAAACACTCTATGTTCATATTACACAGTCCAGCCTAGACTGTACATGCTATTTTAGAAAGTGGTACTTGCACTAATGTCATTCATTTCACCTTGACCTATCATCTGCTATCTGCCATATCTACCACACCACTGGAAAACATCTGGAGTGTGTCCAACACATGTCTGAATTTCCCAAGCTGAAGCTATAAATCTCGATAGTTTGGATACAGGTTGGATGGAAGTTTCCAGAATGATGGAGGCTGAGCATGTCAACCTCCCATGGGGCAGTTTCTAGCCACTGGCAGAATGACTCAGGTGGGTTACAACACAGCCAGGCTACATCTACCGGCAGGCTGCACGAGGCGAGGCAAGGGCATTTGTTCTGTCTGCTGACCTACAAACAAGTACTCAGTCAAGGATTTAACAGGTACCTTCCTTGTCCAGTGCTCATCACAGAGGTGGCACCACACTGAAAGAGCACCACAGTTCAACAAACATTTAGTTAAGGTCTCCTCCTCTCCTAGAGTGGGTTCTGGACCAGAAAGATGGAGGTGCAAAAGACTCGTGGTAGAGCTGGTCCCTGCTCCTATAGCCATGGTGTGTGTGAAGGGTGTTCTGGAATAATCTTTTTTTTTTTTTTTTTTTATATTGTGAAGATGAGTGTTGCCAAGGTGCCTTCAGGTTGGTTTAATAAAAAGCTGAATGGCCAATGGCCTAGTCAGGAAAAGGTTAGGCGGGACTTCCAGACAGAGAAAGAAGGGGAGATGAGTCCAGGCAGGAGAGAGACACCAGAAGACATGGAGAGGAAACAGTAAGTGCAAGATGGAAGAGAGGTAAAAAGCCATGGGGCAAAACATAGATTAATGTAAATGGATTAATTTATTAGAGCTAGTGGGACAAGCCTAAGCTATAGGCTGAGCTTTCATAATTAACTATAAGTCTCCATGCCATTTTTTGTGTGCTGGAGGCCCAAAGAAAAATCTGTTTACATATGGTGTCCAACATGGGGGTTCAAATATCCAAACACGGTCTGAGAAAGCTACGCAAAGCTACGCAAAGAAAACCAGATGTGGTTTTCTAGTCCTGCAGTTCTCTCAGGTGGACCAGTGCTCTGTGTACAGAGGTGCAGCTACCGGCTGCTGCCAGTAGGCTGGAGCCAGCCACCATGTGCCAGCGCCATGTGCTAAGCTGAGTTATGTATGGCAGCTGACATGGTCAGAGAACACCACAGGCACTCAGTAAAGACAGATCCAGATGAACAAAACCTCTAAACAGGTCACGGTGTATTTTAAAAATGTGTGAAGGTTTAAAAGAAAAGAAAAAGGGTATATAAAGTTGTAGAAAAAAAGTTTATAAATAATACAGTCTTTAAAGAGAAAATAAAATAATATAAAAATGATAGTCCACATAAAGATGGAAAATACACAGGGAGTCTGGATCCTGTATGACGCCTTGTTAACTTTGAATTTCTTGACTGTTGATAACAACAGCTTCTGAGAGACATGGGACTGTAAGAGGGCTGCTGAATTACACCAGCCTAGATACTTCAGGAATGCCTTAACTTTAAAATGGAAGTCAAAAACTGTATTTCATGGGGGAAGGAGTTATGCTTTTTGTTTCTACAGAAAATGAAAAAGCTGTGGATTCATTCATAGAGATCAGGTTTGATCAGGGGAGACCCTTGAAAATCTTGGCTATGGACATAAAGAAATAAACCTAGACAAACGACAAGACAGGTGATGTATATTTACCAAGAACCCAAGTCCTCTGGAAGAACAGCCAGTGCTCTTAACCACTGAGCCATCTCTCCAGTGAGTTTCTGACCCAAGCTCTAAGCTACTTCCACAAACTGAAAGTGGAAAGATAGGTGGGCAATGGTGATGGAAGCTCCCTCCATGGTCACTGGATACTCTCCACCCCATATGGCTTGCTTGTTGATAATTTTTTGAGACTTTATTTATTTTTATTTCATGGATGTGAATGTTTGCCTGCATGTATATCTGCCCACCAAGTGTGTGCAGTGCCCATGAAAGCCAGAAGAGGACATTGGATATCCTGTGACTGGAGTCAAAGACAGTTGTGAGTCACAGTGTAGGCACAGGGAATCAAACCCAGGTCCTCTGGAAGAGCAGTCAGTGCTCTTAACCACTGAGCCATCTCTCCAGCCCCTTGTCAATCATTCTGATTTGCCATGAAGCATCTCCCACTCTGCATATGCATCTGGCACTGGGAATGACCTTTGCCAGGAAGAAGGGTCATACTTTCCTGCTCTGCCTCCCTCTTTGATCTATCTCCTTTTTCTAATTCTAGGTGGCGAGCGGTCATCCTTCTGCCCAGGACACCTGCTGCCCAGGGAGTTGTGATGGGATGCCCGTTGATCTGTGCCATGCCCTGCTGTGTGGCATATAGACACCTTACATCTATCTAGTCTCTAACAGCAATGGGCTCCTCAGCAGAACTCTCAAAGATAAACTAATGCTTTCTCTAGTGAGTGGGGCTTTGCTCTGGAAGGACAATGCACTGCTATAAATTGAGCCTGTCTGGCATATTTTGCTCTTTTGTTTTCCCCCATGAGTTGGGAATGCGTAAGATGTTCTTGCTGGCACCGCACTCTACAACTTCCCAGCTTCTAGAACCATGTGCCAAAAGAAACCTTTCTTTCTTATTAGATATCCAGTCTCAGACATTCTGTTATGGCAACAGGAAATGAACTAGACCAGGCTGTACTCAGATGTCCTGGGGCTAGAGGTATAGTTTAGTGACAGCACCTGCTTAGCATCCTTTAATCCTAGCATGCGGGAGGCAGAGGCAGGCAGATCTCTATGAGTTTGAGGTCAGGTTGGTCTACATAGTGAGTTTCATGACAGCCAGAGGTATACAGGGAGACATTGTCTCAAAAACAAAGAAAAAAAAAAGAAAGAAAAAACCCAAAACAAATAAACAAAAATCCCTGGTAACAAACTCTGAACAAAACCCAGTTCATTCTAGAAATGAGTCCTTCAAGGTGTCAGCCATTCTGTCTTAGACCAACCCCACAGTCTGCAGTCACCAGCACCGCCACTGTTGGAAATGATGTTCTTCCTCGGCTGGAGAAGGGAGACATATTCTAGAGATATTCTGAATCTGGCCCCTGTGTGACAGAAGCCGGCGAGTCTGTGTCTCAGTCTCACATCCTTCACAGCGGTGCCCTGGGGCTGTGTCTCTTCTGGAGGGTTTTATAGCTGGGCTCAGCTGGTCTGCCCCAGAACGTGCTGCATCTGTCGTGGGCAGCCGCTCATGTCAAGTGCTGCCAGACAGACAGCTGGTATTTCACTGAGCCCCACAGCAAGCTGAGTGGCTGTTTATAAGTCCACGTGACAGCAGAAGCGCATCACTGTGGCAGGTTCAGGAGTCATGTTTTCACTGTGTCTTTCTAGAAACGTAAGTTCTTAGATGAACTGTGGCCAAATAAACACATTTTCTTTGTGGTCAGTATCTTTTATATCTTTAAACACCCCTCCAAGTCTAGAGATGGGAAACTTTTATTTTCTAAGAAGAGCACTGCCTCTTACTGTGAAGACTTTAAGCTCCTGGAAGTGGTCCCACTGCTGTGAGGGTGCAGTTAGTTATCTTCTGCATCCCCATCCCCATCCGGAAACCCTTTATTCGGGAATCCAGTCTTTCCCAATGATCCAAAGGATTGTCTGTGTCACTGTCAACCTGTCCAACCCGCAGGGGTCTGTTTCTGGGGTCTCAATTTGTTTCCAGGAGATTTTCTATCTGGTGACAACTGTGTGAGTGATGATAACTTTTCACTATGCCTGGCAGAGCACGTTGCTTGCATTTTACTACACACCTGGCAGTCAGGTTTGGGTACCAACAGACCAACCTACCTGTTGGAGAGTATCATTTTCTACTAAAATTAAGCTCAGTGTGATGGATCCCATTGCCTTAAGTCAGCTGACAATGTCCCAAACAGATGTCTAAATGTTAGGAACAGCTTATGGAACTAAAAGTGCAGATCTCGTGACAGAAGGGACAGTTTATCTCCTCTAAAGAGGGTAGGTCCTTTGATGCTTACCCAGGGAATCTGGGCAATCAAAATATCAAAATATCAGCTTTGTTCTTCTGATTGGTTGCAGGGCTCTGCTCGTATAACCTAAGCAGTGTCTTCCTCGTGGCTAACTCATGATATCTGGAGCATCCCACATCTCAGGCAGCTGCGGGCAGCTGGTGTCTCTTACAGCTCCAAGTTCTAAAATCTCCTTTTCAGAATAATACGTCCAGAGGTTGTGGAAGCCCCGGGCATGTGTGTAGATGGAGATGGAGAGACGTGGGTGTGTTAGGGAGAAAGCAGGGTGGGATGGTGTGGGTAGAGGGAGGGCAGCTTCTGGGAATGTACAGGCAGGAATTGTCCAGCAGGGCAAGGTGACCCTAAGGACTCAAAGTTCTTGCCAACGGGGCCTGGACAAAGGGATGCTACCTCCAGAATGGCAATTTCAGGCTTTATAGCTTTAAAAGGGGACAGGGAGACAGGGAACTTTCCTATGAGAGTGGAATGTAGTAGCAAAGCACTTGCTACTGCCTCCCACCACTCTGAAGGAGATAGTTAGGAAGGAGGGGTCTGTTCACCTTTGTTTACTGTTACTATACCAAAGTAATTGAGGCTCAGTCCTTAATGAGATGGAGGTTTATTTGGCTCACAACTGTGGGGCTGGCCAGAGTCCCTGGCTGTGTCACCAGGGTAGAGAAATGCAGGAGGGAACAAGAGCACCAGACAGTCTTGGTTTTTACAACAGCAAGCTGTTGAGAAAACCAATTCACTTGAGACCAGCACGAGGTCCAGTTCTTACAGGCTCTGCCACCTGAACATTGCTACACTGAAGGTCAAATATCCAACATGGGAACATCTGAGGAGTCCTCTCAATCCACACTCAGACCATAGCATTGCGACACAATCCAGGCCCGAGTCCTTCAACCTCTCCCATTTTTATTTCTTCAGACAGTAATTGGTACACAGGGTGCTGTGTCTGGGCTCAACTTGCAAGCCCTTGACACTGTTACTAAGAGTAGCCAATGAGGCTGCCTTTCCTCAACTACACAACAGGGATATGGAAGTCCGTCCACCTTGCACAGTGACTGGACGGATGGGACAAGGTCACGTCTGAGCAGGAGCAGACAGCCCCATCAAGAGTGATTTCCAGCCCTTACTAGATGTCGCCCGACCAAGAGGGGCCATCTGTCCTGAACTGACCCCTTTTGGATAGAAGTTTTCAGATTTATTACAGTATAATTTACATGCCATAAGCTTACTTGCTGCAAATGCCCAGTTCAGTATTTAGGAAATTACAGAGTTCTAGCCTCATCCCCACAAAACATTGAATTTGCGGCCCTTCTACCCGCCCACGGTCCCCAGGTCCAGGAAAGAGCTCATCTGCTTTCTGTGCTCATAAACCTGTGCGTTTCATCCGGTCACTCACTTCACATCTGGTTTCTTTCACTTAACATCATATGTCTTTGATCCATCTAGGTCGTAGAATCTGCCCAAATTTAATTGCTTGATCTCATCAAGTTGTAGACTGTCCCTTCCATTTGGCTATTATGACTTAATGCTGCTAGGAGTGTCTGCATCCAAGACTCCATGCAGACATAAGCTTTCTCTTACGGGTAGACCCAGGGCTGACCGTGTGTTTCGTGGGGTGTGTTGAAACAGATTCCTGTTATGTACCCAGACTGGCCTGGAATTTTGTGGTCTTTCTCTGTCTCAGTCTTGCAGAAACTGCCCCATTATTTCCCAATGTGGTTTCTCATCTTATGTCCCACCAAGATAAGGGCTCTAGCTTTTTCAGATCCTTGATAATGTCTGGCACAACTGTCCCATGATTGGTAACAATCTATGGTCCCTGTTTGCATGAGTCCACTGGTTCACAACGCTAAACATCTCTTGATGTGTTTATTATTTATTTATTTATTTATTTATTTATTTAATTATCTGTGAAAAAGGCTCTCCCTTTGTAATAGAGGCTGACCTTGAACTCATTTGTAGCCTTGAAGTCACAGAGCTTCTTCTGCCTCTGCTCCTTGAGTGCTGGGGTTAAAGTTGTGCACTACCACAACCAGCTCACAGGTTTATTGAATCCCTGTCCCTTCTTGAGTGAGGGTCCTGCTGAAGTTCTTCCCTGATGTGGGATTCCCCTCTGTATGCTGTGAATGCCACTGAGTAATAAAAAAACTGCTTGAGCCTGTAATAGGGTAGTTGGGGAGCGTGGTGGGGGGAACTAAATTGAATGCTGGGAGAAAGAAGGCAGAGTCACAGAGAAGTCATGGAGTCCCAATGGAGACAGATGCTGGAACTTTACCTGGTAAGCCACAGCCACGTGGCAATACACAGATTAATGGAGACTGGGGCTGGTTTGGGATATAAGAGTTAGCTAGAAATACGCTCAAGCTATTGGCAAAACAGTATTGCAAATAATATGGTTTCTGTGTGGTCATTTTGGGGCTGAGCAGCCGGGAACTAACTAGTGGCCTCCTACAACACTTTCCCAAGGTCTTTTCATTCTGGAGCTCTAGGAGGCTTTTTCTTTTGTCACTGTTTGTTTGTTTGTTTGTTTGTTTTCCTCCTGACACAAGGTTTCTCTGTGTAGCCCTGTCTGTCCTGGAACTCAGTCTGTAACCAGGCTGACTCAAACTCAGATTTGCCTGCCTGTGCCTCCCAGATGCTGGAGTTACCACGAGTTCTTTATATCTTCTCAGTAAGTCCCTTACAAATGTTATTCACAAATATTTTCACCCTGTCTATGACACATCTTTTAATTTTTCTAGTAGTGTTATTTACTTTGTTTTCCTGAGACAGGGGTTCTCTGTGTAGCCCTGGCTGTCCTGGAACTCACTCTGTAGACCAGGATGGCCTTGAACCCACAGAGATCCACCTGTTTGTGCCTCTCAAGTGCTGGGATTAAAGGTGTGTGTCACTATACCTGCATTTCATTTTTTTGGCAGAGAAGTTTGTCAATAGGTTTGATGATGGCTAACTTGACCAAATTTAATTCTTAAGGACTGTTACTTTTCATGTAAACATTTAAAAACTCATTGCTTAAACCAGGGTCATGAAGATCCCCTCCACATTTTCTTCTGTAAGTTTTATAATTTTGGCTCTTTTATTTAGGGCTGTGGTCTGTTCTGTGCATGCTTGCACACATGTTCACGTGCATGCGCACAGGTGTGTGTGTGTGTAGGTCAGAAGTCTACCTGGAAGTCTTCCCTTATCACTGATCACCTGGTTTTTGAGATGATAGTCTACTGAATCTAGACATCACCAATTCAGCTAAACTCGACGGTCACTGAGCCCCTGAGATTCTCTATCCTCACCAGCAAAGGGATTACAGATGTACGCTGTCACATCTGGCTTTCTACATGGGTGCTGGGGAATCCAAACTCAGGTTTCCCTGCTTCAGAAGCAAACACTTTCTCCACCGAGCCATATCTCAAGCTCCTGTGACCCCTTTGGGGTTGATCATTGTATAGAGTATGCAATAAGGGTTCAAGTGCATTGTATTTTTGCATGTGTACGGACGGACGCTGTGGGCTGAACAGTGTCCTCCATTCACCCTCAAATCTGTATATTAAAGTTCTCACCTCTCAGGATCTATGTATTTAGGGGCAGGTCCTTACAGAAGTAATTGAAGATTAAACAAAATAATTAGGGGGCCTTAATCCATATAAATGGCATCCTCTGGATTAGGGTGCAGGTACATAAAGAGAACATGTCCTGTACAGTCACAGACAGCTAACTATAAGCCAAGGACAAGGCCTGGGGGACCCTGCTCTTTGCATTTTAGCTTTCAGAAGTGACAGAAAACCAAGTTCTGCTATTGAAACCCCAAGTCTGTGATGATTTGTGGCCCCGACGAACTATGCAGTAGCTAGCTGTCCCATCTGTATATTAAAAACTCTCCCCTCTTCAACCTGTTTCTGCATCTCACTGAGTATCACTCAGCCTGGCATTTTGGAACATTTACTCCTGGTTCACAGCTTTGTGCCCTGATCTGCACATGGATCCTGGGATAGCACCACGAGTCTGGGTTACTGTAGCCCTGTAGGGAGTCTAGAAAATGGCAAATGTGACTTGTCGTTCAAGGTCTTTTGCATTTACACACACACACACACACACACACACACACTTGATCTTGTTAGCACCGTTATGGTAGTTTGAATGGAATTAACCCCCATAATCTCATAGGGAGTGGCACTATTAGGAGGTGTGGCTTTGTTGGAGAGGGCATGGCCTTGTTGGAGGAAGTGTGTCACTGTGGGGGTGGGCATTGAGGTTTCCTATGCTCAGATATTGCCCAGTGTCTCAGTCAACTTCCTGAGATGCCTGCAAGGTATAGGAGTCTCAGCTACCTCTCCAGCTCCCTGTCTGCCTGCATGCTGCCATGCTCTTGGCCATGATGATAATGGACTGAGCCTCTGAAACTGTAAGAGAGCCACCACAATTAAATGTTTTCCTTTATAAGAGTTGCCATGGTCATGGTGTCTCTTCACACCAGTAGATACCCCAACTAAGACAACCACTAGGAAGCACGCTGGATTTCTATAGGATTCAGTCCATATAGAAAGAATTTTTAGAAGAATGGCTGCTTTTGAAATTCATACTCCTCCAACTTATGAGTACAACATGCCTTTCCATTTAGCTAGAAGTGTTTCTGTTTGTTTGTTTGTGAGATAGGGTCTCAGTATACAAGCCTGGCTACCTAGAACTATGAGTTCAAGCTCACCTTGAACTCACGGAGAGTTCTGCTTCTGCCCCCGGGTGCTGAATACAGGCGATCACTACCACAGCCAGCTTTACTTAGAGCTCTCTGAACTTTGCTTGGCCATGCTCTGCAGTTCAGTGCATTAATCCTGCACTTTTGGTTGAGTACACTGTTAAGAGTTTTACTTTTTATTTGAAGCTGGCGTGAGCAGAATCTCCCCCTCCGTGTAGATATGTGTGTTTGTGTGTGTATGTGGTATATGTTATGTGTACATGTGCACGGATGGGTGCAGATGAAGGCCAGTGGTTGGTATTGGGTGCCTTTCTCGACTGCTTTCCACCTCAGTTTTTAGACATGGTCTCTCACAGAACCCAGTACTTGCTGGCTGACTGGACTGGCTGGCCAGTGAGCCCCCAGGACCTGCCTATCTCCACTCTTATGCTCAGGATGACAGGCACTTAATGCCACTCTCAGCGTTTAAAATAGGTGCTCAGTAAAACTCAGAACTTCATGTTTGGGTCGCAAGCACTTTGCTGACTTAGTCATCGCCCCAGTTCAAGTGGAAGTGCGTTCTTAACTCCACTTTTGGCTCCAGACACAACCGGTGACTGCACTTGGCACCTGCATCCTGTGATCTGACTATGCTCACCTCACAGAGAAAGCAAAGGAAATGAAAACATGCTTCCTTCCCGACCACTCCACTCCAGTCCAGTTCAACATCACCAGAAGGCAGGCCTCCCTCTGCACATTCAGGGAGCAAGAGGCTAGCTGCTCCATCAAGAATGGGGGTTGAATGCTGACTGGAACATTCATGCCCAGGGTAACACCACACAGCCGCTGAAAGTGGATTTGGGCTGATTCCAAAGGAGCATGGGGAATTTTATGTTTTGTTCTGTTTTGTTTCCCACCTTCCCATGAACACTTGGCACGCAGAAAGGAAAACAAACAGAACACCCACGAGGGAAGATGGTGCTGGCATCCCAGCTTACCTTACAGTACTCATCGATTGGTATCAGGCGTTTGACAGCCACGTCCCGGATGTGGCTGCGGCGGAAGAGGATTTTGCCTGCAGAAGATGAGAACACATTCAGCATAGCAGGGAGTAGTGACCTGCCCCCTGCCACCCCAAGTGGCTGTCTGGGAAGGGCCTGAGTGGTCCCAAAATTCCTGGCTGCCCTCAGCATCTCCAGGCTGCATGGGGAGATAGTTTGGGTAGCTGAGGCAAAGCTGGGTCCTCCGAACTCTGCTGCTGTAGCACAATGGCTAGAGAGAACGAGGCTCATGGGGGAGAGCGTTTTAGTTTTATGAGGCTTGCATTCAGAGCCTTGTTCATGCTAAGCACATGCTCTGTGATGAAATCAGCCACACCTCCACACCAGGAGTAGGTTAAACACAGTAGACGGCACAGTCGCCATACATATTTATGGGCAATTAAAGTGATATGTGCAATTAAAGTGATCAGGATGACTGGCATGGCCCTCGCTTCCGGCATTTCTCCTTCCTGTCAGAAATACCCCAAAGCTTCTCTGCCAGCTATTTTGAAAAAAAAAAAAAAAATCCAATCTGTAGCTGTCAGGAGCAGCTCCAGGCTGTGCTGCAGAATCAGCAGCCACGCCTTCTCCTATGGATAGCCACTCCCACCCTCTCCCAAGGCTCGCTCTCCACTCTCCCCGGCTCCGGTAACCACTACTCTACCTGTTCCTTCCTTGAGGTCCCCTCTCTACTATCTGCATTTGTGTGAAATCATGTGGAAGGACCCCTGCAGGCAGGGCTCCTCCAAGCTGAGACCCTCAGGCTGCGCAGGCAGCTCAGAGCGGAAACTTAGTCCCCCTTCCTTCCCTTATTCATGCCTTAAGTGTCCAAGCTTGTGAGCTATTTAATGACTCTGTGCCTTTCTGATCTACCCTTGCTTGCAAGAAAAGAAAAAATCCAGGAGCTAATACACCAAAGGGTTTGAAGTGCCCCATCTTCTGAGTGGCAGGCACAGGTAATATTTTCTTATCCAAGCTTTTCCTGAAGCTTCTATCTTATTTATCGCTTTTGGAACCATAAAAACGTCCTCCCACAGAAGACAGGAACAGTGGTGACAACCTGCTTTCCTCAATGAGCCATCCCTATGGGAACTGGGGTAGGGGTGGGGGCGGCCAGTAGGCTCTGCTGGGATTCTAGGTGCTCTTTCCAGGGCAGGACTGTCCCCAACCCATCATTTCCGATTCAACTCCAGATCCAAGCCAGCGGCCTTCCCAGCCCCACTCACAGTGACAATCAAATAGCCCTCCTCCTCATTTTCAAGGTCTCTGCAAGTAGGGCTGTTTGCAATCTAGACTCCACTGAAGTGCCCCAAGCCTGTGAGGCTTCATGACTGGGAAGGAATGTGGTGCTACGGCATAGCGAGGGTGCTACAGTACAGCCCTGGGCAGCCAAGGCTTTCTGCTGTTCGTCTGGTTCTCAAAGTGGGAGAGGATCCCAGCCTCAACCAAAACGAACGTGATCCCATTTGGTGGCAGTTTCCTTCTGCACATCCGGGGAGGACGGCAGCATACAGTCTTCTTACTGTAAAGGTAGTAAGCGGGCTCAGAGCATTTACAAGTAGCATGGCTTCTGCCAATCTACAGCGCAGGGAGCAGACTTGTCTCAAAGCCATCGCCCAACTAAGGAGTCTGTGTGGGCAATTTTTTATTTTTTTGCTGCCAACTTGACAAAAGCTAGAGAAACCTAAGAGGGGGGCCCAAGTAAGAAGATGTCTCCATAAGATTGGCCTGTAGGCAAACCTATGAGGTACTGTCTTATTAATGATCTATTTGGGAGGGTCCTGTAGATTATGGGAGGTGTCACCCTTGCAAAGGTGGCCGTATGAGCTGGGAGCAAGCCAGGGAGCAGTAGCATTCCTGTTTCTGCTTCAGTTCCTGCCTTGACTTCCCTCAAAGATAGACTGGGACATGGAAGTCTTAGCTAAATAAACCCTTCACTCCCCAACTTGTGTTGTTATGGCCTTGATTATCAACGCAATGGAAAGTGAAGGAAGCCAGAGCCCAATGCTGAGGCTTCACCCTGGAAGGAGCCAAAGGGTGGTAATTCATCAGTGCTCCCAGCGTTTCCTGGGGTTGATACAAGGACCAAAGATGTAGCCTTGAAGGGACCTCTGGAGACACTTTGTAGCAGGAGAAGAGCTCACTAGATGGTTACAACCAATCCCTCCCACACTGTGAGCCTGGAGAGCCAATGGCCTCTGGAGTCTGTGAACTGGGACAGAGTCCAGTCTTCGAGGTCACCTCCACAACACACCCAGAGCCTGGCCCTTGGTAGAGCTTACAAAGGTGAGTAATTACTCCGCGCTCACTGGCCCCCAAGCAAAGTGGGGATGCATGACACTCTGGTTAAGAACACGCTAATCCTTTCTCTCACCCTCAGCTTTCGGAGGCAGGCCAGGCACATCAGAGCTAGGATACACTCAGGCCAGGTACCAGGCAGCCTGGTTCCTACTTGTTGGTGATGCCTCTCTGAAGTGGGAGGACAGCCGGCATGGGCAAGGGTCTGAGTCTCATGGAAGGGTCAGGAAGGATGGTGGGGCTGCCTCCACACTGGAGTGGAAAGGGTGTTCAGGAGAGAGACAGGCCTTGGTGGGAATGGGCGGCTTTGTTTTCCACAGGGGAAAAAGGCCAATTGCAATTCTTAGTTTTCAAGTTGCATCCTCTGCCAAGTTGGCCTCCCCAGCTCCTGCTGGGATGGAAAGTCCACACAGACTGGTCCCCCCCCCCCCCTTTGTGCTAACGTTGAAACTTGCCTTTGTCTCGCTGACAAGGCAGTCTGGGTAGAGACCTGACCTCAGGAGAGGAGACCTACTTCCTGCCCAAGGCATTGGCCTGGAGAAAAGCTAAGAAGTGAGCTCAGAAGGGATGGGCCAGAGGTCCCGGGACCCCTGGGGATCTAAAGCTGAAAGTGGGCACAAGGACAAAGGGGCTAGGCCCCGAGAGCAGCATTTGCATGAATTCTTGCTGGAAAAGAATTACGTAACCACAAAGGCTTTTAAGGGCTGGGGAGAGGGTCAGGCTCAAGTTCTCCGCCTTGGGAAGTTTCCAGAGCTGACTTTTGCCTTTCATCCAGGAGAAGGCTACAGTAAGGCTTACTGCTCCCCTCTTTCTTGAAGAAAGTCTGGCTGAACTTGAACATTCTTGGTTATTCAGAAAAGGCAGCAAGAGGAGAGTCGGGGGGCCTGCCTTTGGGGGTTCCATTCTGGAATGACCAAGACTCACCTCTTTACTGAGTCTATTCTGTGCCCAGGAATTGAACTTTGTGGAGCAGATTCCCTGTCCTATTTAACAGATGTGGAAACAGAGGTGCAGGGCGAGGGGGAGGCTGGGAACAGGGATTAAAATCACGGGGCTGAGGAGGGCTGACTCCAGAGCACGTGCTTTTGCAGCCCTGAGTTTTGGCTGTTGCAGCTGGCACATGGGGTTCTCTCCAGTGGGGGAAAAAATTCCAGTGTGGTTGATGCTATCCCAGTGGAGGGATTAAAAATGCTAGGTTTCTGTCTTTTTTCTTTTTTGGCAAAGGAGTTTCCCAGCAGAGGAGGCCTAGCAAACACAGCTATCCCAGTTGAGCTGATAGCTTCTGAGAACCTACCGACTGTGTAGAAGGGACCCAAGAAAGGAGGGAGCTGGGGAGCTCTTCAAACCATGGGTACTGAGACTAGGATGACTGTCCATGTGCTCATCATCTGTGTGTAACAGCAGCAAGTGAGCAATGGCCCTCAGCGACCTGACAGACATGCACAGTCCTCATGGGCACCATCTTTATAGTACCGTTCTCGTCTCTGACTTACAAGGCAGGAAATCAACATGCTCATGAATCATTTGCCAAGGTTTAAGGGCTGTGTGTGCGCCCAGGGTGCCAAGGTTGGAAGTGACTCCAGCATGAAGCTTGGAGCCAGCCACCCCTTTGTTGGCATCCAGGGTCTGCCAACCATGCATGCCATTTGTGGTTTCTCGGGGCCCTAGCTCCTCCTTTGTAACAGGGGCGTAGTACTGATTCCCTGTAGGGAATGAACGGGGGTGATTGGGGTGAAGCACTCAGCCCAGCGCTGGTATCCAGTGATAGCTGTAAGTGGCAGTCGGTGAAGCTTGGAGCAGGTTCTGTCTCTGCGCAATCCCTCTTTCTCACCTAAAGCCTCGGCATTGCCAAGACTGCACCGCACCCTCTGCAGCAGCTGCTGTAACACCTGGCACTCAAGGTGCTT
Source organism: Alexandromys fortis (assembly GCF_014885135.2). NCBI lineage: Eukaryota > Metazoa > Chordata > Mammalia > Rodentia > Cricetidae > Alexandromys > Alexandromys fortis. The sequence continues at coordinate 961,611 of NW_026067891.1, forward strand.
GGTAGATTTTTGTACTATGACCCCAACATGTTCTGCCCTAATCCCTAGAGTCTGTGGATACGATGGGATAGTCCATGCCTTACATTACCCTGGATCAGCCTGGAAACCACACAAAACCTTCCAAGCAGACAGCTTTCTCTGACACAGAGGTTGGACGGATCTTAAGTGCCAGAAAATTCTATGTCCCATCACTTGCTCCCTGTAATGAGGAATGCAGGCAGTTTCCAGACGCTGGAGGGCCCCAGCTGAGAGCCATCAAGCAGAGTGTAGGGGACTGATTCTACCACAATGTGAGCGAGTAAGATTGAACAGTTCTTCTGTGGAACCTCCAGGTAGGAGGCTGTGCCTGGTTAACACCTTAGCTTTGACCGTTTAAGGGTAAATAGGGAACCTAGCTGAGCCTGCCAAGGCTTCTGATCCACAGAACTTTGAGGCAATAATAGCTATTATGTTGTGCTATTAAACTATTGGTAACGTGTGACACAGGAAGTAGAAAATGAACACAGTGGTTATACCAACGAGCTGCTGACTGTGAAAACCCCGGTGCTCCGGCTCCCACTCCAGCTGGGAGAAGCTGAGCATCCTAGGCGGCAGGATCCTACCCAAGGTCTCACAGCTAATCAGTGGCACATGCCCACTCCTAGTCATTCCTGTCCTTGGCTGCGATTCCCGTCAGTGGAGCTGTGCTGGTCAGTCTGGCATGGTTATGCCCATGTCAACAGAATACAAACTGGAGAGAACTCAGTTGAGTAACTGCCTCCATCTGATTGGCCTGTGGTAGTGAACACGTGTGAGTGACGTGTGCTTAATTGATAACTGATGTGGAAGGCTCAGCCCATTGTGGGTGGAGCCACCTCTGGGCAGGTGGTCTGGGCTGTATAAGAGAGCTAGCTGAGCAAGCCTTTGGAGAGCTAGCAAGCAGCTTCCTCCATGGTCTAGCTTCGGTTCCTGTTTTATCTTCCCCTGATGATAGACTGAGACAGAAAAGTGTAACTGATGGAATAAACCCTTTCTTCCAAAAGTTGCTTTTTCACTGTGGTTTTTGTCACAGCAATAGAAAAGCAAACAAGGAGAGAAACAATGCCCCTCCCCCTGTGAGAGAGGGGATGAGCTCTTGTGCTGTTTCGGGAGCTGTTCTTCAGGGGCCAGGCTGGCCCTGTCCAAGGGTGTGCACCTTACCTGGCAGAAACGGAATGATCCTCTGCTTAGGATCCTTCTGCCCTCCTTCCATGGGGAACTTGTCCAACATCTGCATCTAAACAGGGAGGGAAGAAGAGCAAAAACCTTTCACAATATAGACATTATCTGACATCCTAAAGAGATAGGTAAAGCCGAGGCAATGGGGATGAGGCTGGACCTGAGGCCCGTGTGAAAGCAACTGAGCACAGCTCCCCAACCGTGAAAGCTCAAAGATGCAGGAGAACATTCTTAGTTTTTTTTTTTTTAAGATTTATTTTAAACTATATGTATATGTATATGCATCTGTGCCTCATGCGTGCAGGTGCCCTCAGAGGCCAGAAATGTCAGAGCCCCTGGAGCTGGATTTACAGACAGTTGTGAGCCTTCTGGTGAGAGTTTTAGGAACTAAACTTGGGCCCTCTGCAAGCATGGGCAATACATGATCTTAACCGCTGAGGCATCTCTGCAGGCTACCTACCATTCTTGGGGTTCCTGGATGGTTTAAGCCATAAGACTTGGAATGTGAACAACAGCCTGACAACTCTGTCACAGACAGCAGGTCGTTCTGCATTTCGAGAAGTGACAGGTGTGTTAAAATATCCCTCACCTGGTAAGCCTAAGCTTATGACAGCATTCTATTCCTGAGCTACTGCGAAATCCCCGACCTGCTCAGCAGAGCCCAGCCTGGTGCTGTGTAGCGTGCTAAGAGCCAGCCATGAAGATAAGCAGTCTCTAAAAGAGCCTAGGAAACAATCTGGTGACTGTGAAGTAGTGTGTGAAAAACCATGAAACAGGCAGGGAGAGGGCTAGAGCTGGGGGCATACCACGAAAATCTGTATCTTAGTTAGGGGTTTATTGCTGTGAACAGACACAACAACCACGGCAACTCGTTTAAAGAAAAACATTTAGCTAAGGTGGCTTACAGTTCAGAGGTTCAGTCTATTATCATCACGGTGGGGAGCACAATAGCATGCAGGCAGACATGGTGCTGGCTACATCTTGATCAGAAGGCAACAGCAAGTAGACTAAGTGTCACACTGAGTGAAGTCTGAGCAAAAGAGATCACCTAGTCTGCCCCAACAGTGTGACAAACTTCCTCCCACAAGGCCAGACCTACTTCAGCAAGGCCACGCCTCCTAACAGTCCCACTACCTCTGGGGGCCGTTTTCTTTCAAACCACCGCATTCTGATATTTTAAGAAACAGAAGGGAAGCTGGGTGTGGTGGCACACACCTTTAATCTCAGAGCCAAGGTTAGTCTGGTCTACATAGTGAGTTCCAGGACAGTCAGGGTTATGTAGTCAGACCTTATAAAAAAATTAATTTTAGAAAAAGAAAGAAACTAATGAAATTTTCGGCTAGGTACTCAAAGTCACAAGGATCTGCCACCTAACTCTTGTGTGTTCTGATGTAACTTTAAGGATCTTCTCTTCTGGGTCCCCAATCATGAGAGTTTATCACTGCACTGTGTTAAAATTAAGGCTGGGCTGGGCTGCCTGCAGCTACGTCCCATGTTTCTGAACCAATGGTTGAATTGACTTTCCCATCCCTCTGAAGCGGGCCACGTCGAATGATCGATCAGTAGCACGTGATGCTTCAGGGTGGAGGTTTGCTGTTCTCTATCCCAGTCCCACACCCAGCTCTCGTGAGGGATTCACATTCCCTGCCATCTGCGGTCTTGTGGGGTGGGGTGGGTGCAGAGCCTCGGCAGCCCCACCCATGGTCCAGCCCACGGCCTGGTTGCCCATGAGGGATTCAAGATGCCCTGCTGTCTGGTGGGGTTGTTTTTGTTGCTCTTGTCTTTGTTTTTGTGAGACAGAGTCTCATTATGAGGATCTGACTATACTGGAGCTAACTAGCCACCAGAGTTGGCCTCAAACTCACAGATACCTGTTTGCCTCTGCCTCCTGAGTGCTAGGATTAAAGGTGCGTGTTGCCGTTGCCATTGCCGTTACCACCACCATCACCATGCCTGGCTCAATAATGTACATGACGGTCCCCACCCCTCCTTTGTTTGGTGATGCTAGGGACTGAACCAAGGGTCTCCTCACATGTTAAACGAGTACTCTACCACTAAGATAACCCTGAGGTTACTTGTTACAGAAGCATATCCTGATCTACCCTAATTCACAAGGAAGCCAGAGCAGATGGAAAGGGCCTGCCAAGAATGGCCGACAGGTGAGAAGCGCCCCCACCTGTATGCTTCAGGGACATCATCACCCTGACTTCCCAGACTGTCTCTCTGCTGGAAAAGTCCAGGAGAAATGAGGCTCTGGGAGGGAGTAGGCACACAGGTAAAGGAAGAAATGTGTCCACGGAGCAGGCAGGTACTGCATCTCAGCAGGATCTGCTCCCCCAACCTCCTCAGACCCCTATACTGTGAATACTAGCACTCAAGGTCTGAGAGGTGAAGAAACAGCCCAAGTGTGGCAAGGCCAGGGGACTCTGTCGTTGCAAGACTGCTGAGCAGACACAGAGAGGGCAGGGGACACAGGTGTCAGGCTGGCGCTCCTGGCTTCTTCTGTGCTATTTTATATAAATTCCTGGGGCAGAGGGCCAGCTTCGGTGTAGCTGGGCTTGCAGGGCAGCTGGAGCTTGCAGGCTTCCAGAAGCCTGGGGTAGAGAATTTATTTAACTGTGGATTTTACTTATGATTTGTGCAGTGCTAGGGAAGGAGCCAAGGGCTTTGCACGTGCTAGGCAAGAGATTCACCGCGGTAGCCACAGGGCTACCCCGGGTTCTGTTATCCATGGCACGATTTGTGGCTGTCCATCATGGGTCCCTACTCTGTCCTGCATGGGGACAGGAATACCTGGTCCACTATCTTTCCCTGACTGCTAAGGCCACTGTGGGCCTCCTTGGAAAGATGGATTCATTTCTGAAGAGTGCATCTATACCAGCACATAGCAGGCTTTCAAGAAACATTGGTAGAATGGATGCTAACAGTGGGGGAGACTGGCAAGTGTGGGTGGTACCCAAGAATACTCTAGAGTTTCCAAGGCGTTTTATGGAGAACTGAAAACTACTCCAAAACACAAAAGTTTAATGAAAAAGAATCAATGAATTCAACAGAGAGAACTTTTTTCTTCAGTAGATCACTTCAGAGGACAGTTAAATAACCCTAATGAATATGGTCATATTACTAATATAAAATAATAGTAACAACGGCAACAGTGCACAGCAGTTGACAGTTAACACCTTCAGTTACAGTAATTCTCTGAAACAAATGCTACAAGTCACAGATGAGGAAACCTGAGGGCAGAGAGGGGAATGAATTTACCTTAAGTCACACAGCAAAGCAGCCGTGTGGCCTGTCCAAATACTGTTGTCTAATCCCATTTTCCTAATATCTTTAGTATCTTTAGCTGGTTTCAGGGTTACATGGATATGGAAAACCAGCTTGAGACAAGGAAAGCTTAATATTCTGTGCACAAGTGAGCAGCACATTCCCATCAGTCTTAGCTGCAGGGGCTCTGAAACTGATACTAATGCTATCTATTTCTGTTTCCCTTCTCAATTTTAAAAGTTGAAACACCACCATGAGAAGCATGTTGTCAAAAACGCACAGTAACAAGGCCCATTCAGTTCTCTTGGTACCTTTGAGACCTTCTCTGGATCTCTATACTGGCTAGTAAGTGTCTACACTGACTAACAAGTGTCCATACTGGCTACCAAACATCCAATCTGGCTAATGACTGTACACACACGGGCTAATGACTGTCCACACTAGCTAACAAGTGTCCACATCGGCTAACAAGTATCCACACTGACTAGAAAGAGTCCACATTGGCTAACAAGTGTTCACATGAGCTAACAACTGTCCACACTGGCTGACAAGAGTCCACACTGGTTAACTAATGAGAGTCTACACTGGCTAACGAGTGTCCACACTGGCTAACAAGCATCCACACTGACTAACGAGTGTCCACCCTGGCTAGCAAGTGCCCACACTGACTAGTGAATGGCTACATTGCTAACAAATGTCCACACTGGCTTTTACACCACTGGTCTAACCTTGGGTAAGTCCCCTTAGAGCAGACAGCTCAGGTGAAATCCTGATGCTTCCTCCACCAGTTGCATTCATAGAGCCTGTGTGGCCATTTGGGAAATGAGGGACACTCTGCAGGGGGTTGTAAGTAACACTGCTTTGGAAACTGATTTGGGAGTAATTTAGTGGTCTGGGTGGCTGGTTCTTTTACTTGATTTATTTATTTATGAATAGGTATGCTCTGTCTGCATGTAAGCCTGCATGCCAGGAGAGGGTATCAAATCTCATTATGGATGGTTGTGAGATACCATATGGATGCTGGGAATTTAACTCAGGATCTCTGTAAGAACAGCCAGTATTCTTAAACACTGAGACATCTCTCCAGCTCTGTCTTGCTTTTATGTTTTAATTGTGTTACACAAACACAACATACAATACAGCTTTCAACCATATCTGGGAACACAGTTCTGCGGCCTTATGTACACTCTGTGGGCACCCATCTCCTCCACCATCTCCACAGTCTTGGATCAACCAGAGCACCAAATGGCTCTCCATCCGCCCTTCCTGGTGTCACCGCCTCCACCTTGTGACTCAGTTGGTTACTCTGGGTACCTGGTACAGGTGTAGTGAAACACCTGTCCTCTTCTCTCTGGCCTTACTCAGGTCAGTGCACAGCGTTCAGGGTTCAGTCATCACAGCTAGTATCAGAATTGTTTTGTTTTTCATTTTTGTTAGACGGGGTCTCTCTGTAGAGCTCCAGTGACACCTGTGACCCTCCTCCAGGGGAACATACTGAGTCTGGAGGACTCAGAGTACAAAGGTTGCCTAACACAGTGCGAGGTGGACCTGTGTTTGGGATTATTTGTAAAGGACTCAGGGGTGCTCAAGCTGTAGTGGGGAGATGTGGCCATAAACCCATTTGAGGGCAAGTCCACCTTTTATCCAAAGGTGATCCTGGGTTCCGGGGAGGTGGTGGTTCGATCCCACTGTTTGGGACATGTGACTACCTCTCTAAACTCGAGTGTTCCCACTTGTGAAATGGTCATGGTTCTGATCTCATGCGGGAGGATTTAGTGAGATGGCATTTAAGATGGGCACCTCACAGTTCTGGCTAAGAACAGCTGATATTAATGCACCTCTGCTGGGTGCCTCCCTGAGCACCGTGGGCACGCCAGTCACTCATCCCCAGGCCTGCCTTGGATGTTTGCTTCCTCCAAGACATCCTTATCCACTCTACAGCAACAGCTGAGGCTGAGTGACCTGTCCGAGGGTTTGGACCTCAAATCAGGGGTTCCTACTCAAAGCTCAGGGCTCTGTTCTGTCCCCTGCAGCCTCACATGAATAAGACACATGGCCTGATGTCAAGTCTCAGTGGCAGACTTTCTAAAAGAGGACAGCTTTTCTAAAGCATCAGGAAGGTGAGTCCTCATTATGGAGTCATTTTTGCTGGTGACAATGTCCTTTCCCATGAAGTAGCCTGGGCCATGCTCCTCCTTCTACCACGAGTCTTTACAGTGTTTCCTTTGTTTAAATTTTCTGGATTCCCCAAAGCCCTTGGGCAGCTGCTATCCTCCTCGATTCCGCCGGGCAGCTGGTATCCAGAAACATCATCAAGATGTTGGCCCTGTTTTTCTGTCCCTGTGCTGGTCTTGAACACCTTGTCCTATGGTCCAAGATGAGATTAAGCCGTAGGGGACATTCTTCCCCCACCACCAAAGTAACGGATGTGGACACCATCTCAAGCAGTAGCTGCTGCCATGCACCTCAGCATGGGACCAGGCACAGTGTCTTTGACACTGTGGCCCTGGGCCTAGTTGTATCCAAAGCCGAAAGTCCTTCAATTTCTCAGCTAATTCAGCTGACAGATGTGAGTTGAGATAACTCAACCTAGCTGGGTTCTGCTGTCTGCGCCATGACAGTCTGACAAAAACTGAAGCTTGGGCTGGACTGAAGCCCAGCTGTCAAATTCCAAAGTCTGGAACCTCAAGACACTGCTGTCATGTCCTCCCGTTATCTTTTTGCTGATCCCAAGCAGCCTGGGTCTGCCAGTCATCCGACCATATTTAGCAACTCGGGGCTTTCTTATAGTCTCCACCCCCGAGAGAGAGAGCGAGAAAGCTAGAGAGCGAGAGAGCGAGAGAGAGAGAGAGCGAGAGAGAGAGAGAGAGAGAGAGAGAGAGGAAGAGAAAAGAGCTATACCTCACATACCACAAATGACCCTTTAAAATGTACCACTCAGCAGTTTTCTGTGTATTTACACAGCATGCAGTCATGACCACTATCCAATTCTAGAACACTTTCATTACCTCCAAAAGATACCTAACAACCAGTGTCTGCCCACTGTCCCCTTCCCTTCTGGGCACAATCACCAATTTTAACTCATAGCTGGTAGCAAAAGCAGCAACAGAGAGCAGAGTGACTAAAACCAGGGACTTGGGTATCACAGTCTCAAATCCAAGTACTACTGTACTAGCTGTATAGTTAGGCCAGCGAATGAGCTTCTCTGAGCCTGGGCTCGATCATCCGTGTAATCTGATAAACTGGTCCCGATGGTTAAACGAATGGACTGAGCCTGGGAACAGAGCTTCGGAAATGCTGGCTGTTTACTTACGTTTTACTGAGTAAAGGGGTGGGCCCAAGGCCACACAGCTGAGTGTGACTGGGCCCAGGTCTTCTGAGTTCTCTGCTTTTCCTGTTACACCACCCCAGTTCACACCAGTTCAGCTGCTCCTCCTCACCAAGCCTCAGCCCCTCCCTCACTTTGTGAGCCAAGCCATTTCTTAAAAAAAAAAAAAATCAAGGCTGTGTGCCAAATGGGACATGGAATCATGAAATCATCTAATGTTGGGGTATCATGGCCCCACATGGGCTGTTCTTCTTGCCTAGTTCTTGGGGACAGCCAAACTGAATGGCCTGACCTCTCACACCCCTCTGGGGTGGATACGGATACAAGGAGGTTGCTTCTAGCTTGACCCGGACCCCCCAGAATCACATGGTTTTGCCACTCTGCCACCACACCATCTAGGACTCCTTAAACCTGGATGAAGCCGGGCCTCTGGACAGCTTCTCCGTGCCAGGGACGGCCACTCGAGGCAGCCAATTCTGCCCCAGCAAACCCCCAATCATCACTACACCAAGCTGGGAAGAAAAAATCAGTGAGACCAGGGGTCTAGTATAGCACAGGATCTGAGTTGGGAAGACCTGTAGTCGGACCCAGGAAGGGCGGTCACTGCAGGTGTCCCATCTGTGGAGAGGGACAGATGACAGCTAACGCACCGAGCCATGTCCACCTCACTCTGCTGTCCTAACAAGTACAAGATGGAAGCTCTTTCCTTCCCGTTAAAAGTGAAGGAGGAAACGGAGGCTCGGAGAAGGGCAGAGGAAACACCAAGCTGAGACCTGAAGAGGGAAGACTGAATCTTGAACTTGGGTTTGTCTGCAGCGCTGGCCAGGCTGGAATAGGAAATTCAAGCAACAGTCTAGCTACACGCTTCAATGTGCCAGGATTCAGATACATTCACAGGACTCCCTCACACCTTGGCATTCCCTGGACCAGTTTTGCCTGCTCCTCTCCACGGCTGACAGGCTGGGACGGAGTCTGACTCAGGATCCTGAAGACCACTAGATCCTCTCACTGGAGTCTAGAACTAGCACCCAGGGACTCCAGGTTCCTGAGAGCAGGAATGACGGCTGACGGAGACCAAAGGTGCTGACGTGAGGACAGATGCTGAGCGTGTCGGCCATGGGCAAGCGAAGATGCTGGTCTAGAGTGGCCAGCGGGAAAATAGAGCATGTAGGTCAGAGGGTCCTGAGGTCACAAGACAGATGGCCAGGAGCTGCCAGTGGACACTAGGTCCTCCCAAGGTCATAGCAGTGTTTGTTCTGGGTCTTTCTTGGAGGTGCCAGGCTGGCAAGGGGCCCCTGAACACACGCCAAGGCAAAGCTCCCAAGGTAGATGCCACTGCCTGGAACAGCAGCTTAGCAACGGACAAAAACTCCGGGTCACCTGTATTATCACCCGTCTGTGTGAAAGGGCAGAGCAGCCCTGAGTGTTATCAGCCACTCTCACATGGGCTGTGGCACCTGCGCAGGGCACCGGATGGTACCAGGGATCACCGCTGCCCCATGCCTCCTCTTCCTGTGTTTTCTTCTCCCCCATCTGCTCACTCTAGACGGTGGTTTAGTTTGTTTATCACGGGGCTGGGATCAAACTCCTGGCCTGTGTGTGTGAAGCACGTATTCTCTCCCACTTAGCGGCATCCCAGCCCCACAGCGAGTTTTCCAGACAGCCCCGCTGTTTATTTACATTTGGTTCATTTGCAGCAGAGCAGCAGAAAATGACAACTGTATGCGACCCCGCTAGATGTGGCCGCATGCTGCTCAGCACAAAACATCGCAGATGAGCTCGTGAGGTTTTAAATAATTAAGTGGCTGGTATCTCCCTCACTTCACACAATGCAGCAGCGCCTGACTGTGTGTCATGAAGGCATTTAGAGACTGTTTTAGCTGCACAGGAGAAAGCAGTCATAGTGGGATACAGGCTCCGGACAGTCTCTAGTCCACACTGTCAGGAACAGCTTGGGTCTATGTAGTCAAGGATGCCTGCAGTTAATATTACCAGAACCCAAGATTCTCCTTCCCAACCCAGACTATGCCCTTGATACCAAGGGTGGAAGAGCAACCCAGGAAAGACCATTGGTTGTCATAGTGATTGGCATAGAGCTGGGCCAATGAAACACGGAGTGACTGCCAGCACATGTGAGAAATCACTGTTACTCTTTCCTACAGAGCGCGAGCCCAGAGTTGCTGGAGCCATTTGCAATCACGTGTGAGAGAGGATGAAGCCAACACCACTGAAGTGGGGACACAGACGGAGAAGTCAGGTCAGATGACAGAGTGAAAGCCCTGCAGTAGGCGGAGCAGGAAGCCTGGAAGCCCTCTCCTCCCGGGGCAGTCAACCACCTGGCCGAAATACCCAAAGCAAACCTGAGTTGGTTCTGTCACTAGTAGGGCATCGTGGGATGGAGACTTGCCCTGGACCCTCAGCACACAGCAGCCAGGAACATCCCCTAGTGTCTGAGACAGACATTGTCTAAAGAACTTTGCCACATCATCTCCTGAAGGACCCTGACTTCTCCGGCCTCCTTGGAGCTGCCTGCTTTTGGAGGAATGGAGATGAAGCTACAGGCCCAGGATTAGCATTGTGTCATGCTAGTGAAGATGAATCCGACTGAGCTGTCCTCACGTTCCCCGGCTCACAGTGAGGCTGGTGGTGCATGTTGTTTGTTTATTCGTTCATTCATTCATTGATTGATTAATTCATTCATCCATCCATCCATTCATTCACATACTCACTCACTCATGCAAACATGCATCAATCTCTAAGTAGGCGTGTGCTTTGTGCCAGGCCTTGAATAAAAGCATTAAGGAAAGAAAGGATGAGGGAAACAAGGTCCCTACCCATGCCTGTCACAGTCTAGAAGAGACAGATAAGCTGAGAACATCAGTATGAAGAAGTTCACAGCCAAAGGTGATAGCTCCCGAAGAGCAAAGAACAAAGTCAGACAAGGCTTCCAGAAGCTGGGGACCCTGGCGAGGAAGAGTCATCCAGGCCAATGGTTCAGGAAGGAGAGCACAGAGAAGCAACCCAGGTGAGAGGCAGTACTGTAAAAGCTAGCAGGTGGGGCTGGGGAGACAGACTCAGCATCCTGGATCACCACCTGGTCACTGTACAAAACTTGGTTCAACATGGCTCTAGAGCCATGTATGACCTCCAGACTGCCTCCACCCCCCTTCAGGGGCAGTCAACAGTACCTCTTATTCAGTTAAATGTGTCAAAACATAAGGTAATCAAAAACCATATTTAGGCTCCAAGTAATGGATGTCAATTTAGAGTCAAGACCATGAAGAGACAAGGCTCTAAAGTCAGAGCATAGGGAAAGCCCATTCACCTTCTCCCCATCACAAACACCTACCTGGAGGTCAAAGAACTTGCTGTAGCGCCGGTAGATGGCCTCTGTGGCACCACTGGACCACGTGACTCGGATGATGTAGACCTGCAGGGAGGGACAGAGGAGATGAGTGTTAACCACAGGGGGATGACAGGGTTGGAAATCATCCTCTTCCGGTCCATTCCCATGGAACGGTGTCAGCAGGTGCACCTTTGAGAGGTCTCCAATGGGCTAGAGGTATTAGCTCGGGGGTGGGTTCACGATGCCCAGTGGGTTTCTCAGAAAAGTGAGTTTAGTCCACCTGTCCCCTCCTAATCTCTCATCCACCTTCTACTATGATTAGCATCATAAAGGTCCCGTCAGACGTCAGTCGCTTGACTGTAGACTTCCCAGTTTCCATGGAATAAATGTCCATTCTTTCCAATTACCCACCAATTACCCTCCAATTACCTGGTGCCATTCTATTACAATAACACAAAGCAGGCTAAGAAAATCCTCCATCCCTGAGAGGAGTTTGAGGCAAGAAAAACCCAGAAAAACTCAACTTGGCCAAGGACCAGCTGGACCAGTCAGTCCCTTGTTGTCTTGGAGCCTTAGCGCCCTCCTTAACAGAAGGGGAATGATAGCCCCTGCCTGCAGATTTGTCAGGGATGGGACAAGGTCAGCATGGGGCAGCTGCACTCCCAGCACTGTGAGGGCGCCTGGCTCTCCCCACGTGGTTCTTCTGTTGGAGTAATTCTTAAAACCTTCACGTTTATCAAGAGAAGTCAGGGCACTTGCATCTGTTAAAGTAATCTTCTATTATCTGAATACTGAGGGCCCTGGTGTTTCCACCAGTGAGGACTCAGGCCAACTCAGATGTCCCTTGAGTCTCAGCTTCTCCATCTGGGAAGTGGCTAACAGCACCCGCCTCCTCTGTTTCCCAAGTTATATGAAGGTCTAGCAAAATAAGGTCATAAGTCATCCTAGCAACCAGAGGACACGTCTCTGACCTTGATCATGTGTAACAGCACACACAGGAGACAATACACTGATAACAAACTTGGGGAAACTGAGGTGTCCGCTGGCAGGAACCCAGTGAGGACAGCAGCGGGTCCCTGTTGGCTCTGGCCAGCAGTGTGACCAAGGTACATTAACTTTTCTCCAGGGAGCCTCTTTCTCCATCTTGTCCAGTCCCTTAAACAGAGGAGGGACTATCCACGGTGGTGTGAAGAGGTGAACATGTGACCTGAGCTAGACCAATCAGGGTCAGTAAAGCCTCAGGCCTGGGACTTTAGCGCAAACTCTGGAGAAAGACCAGTGCTCCTCTTCCGAGGCTGCACCATCTTACCATGTCTGCGGTGAGGTCGGCCCCAGAACGAAACAACGTAAGGAAACTCGGAGGATGCTCTCTGACCGTATCTAGTTCAGCTCGAAGCTAAGTCTACAGACACCTGTTTCCCGAGCCAATAATTACCATTTGGTCCACAGAGAGCTATGTGTAATTATAATAAATCTGTATAATTAGAGTAAAAATAGCTCATCATTTTCACTTGTACATATTTATGAGGTATATTATGATCATCTGATACACACACCACGTGTAGAGATCAAATCCAGGCATGTGCGATATATGATTGACATATATGATAGACATATATTAATCATATTTACATGTGCATATGCACACATATATACATACACATAATGGTGCTGGGGATGGAAACTGAAGAAGGTAAAGAGGAAAGAAACGGCAGAACTCAGCTAAGCTAATGACTTTATCTTCTAGTTGGGTAAACTGAGGCCTAGAAAGTGAAAACAGTATCAGAGGTCCCTGTCCCTGGAGATGTCCAAGCCAAGTTTGGCTAGCTGGCTGCAAAGGACACTAACATTAAAGAATAAAAGAAAAAAATTAAGAAAGACTGCCGAATATTTTGTTTTTCTTAAAATTGACACAAAGTACCTTCCCATGTATGGGAAGCTTCCTCACGCATGAGTCCGTCCTGGACTCAACTGCGGCAGGCCCACCGCCTTACAGGAATGAAGCCCTGAACAAATCCTACGCAGTGCTTCTAGGCACAAGGCAGACTCTGTCATGAGGTTTGTCCTAGGTCAGCCCTGCGAGCTCAGGGCTGGAGGACGGCACACACCTCTCTGCTGTTATGGGACACTCACAAGGTACTGGCCTCCCCGGCTGTGGTGCCCTTCACTCTGGAATGCAGACAACAGCCTCCCTGAGAATCAGGCACGATAATGAACAGCTATGAATGAGCCTTTGTCTGGCGCCCGATACACATTAGCAGTGCTCACTGGATTCTCCCACGCTGTGGTCAACCCATGCTCCAGCCTGGTTCCCTTCCCCCCTTTTTTGGCTTGAGTACCAGTTTCTCTTGGAGAATTATCTCCTTTCTCACTGCTTTGCCTTTGGGAGGCCTGTTTTCCGCCTGGCCAAATACAGCACTGCCTGGGCCCGGCACAAAAGGGGACCTGCACCTGACTCAAGCCAGGCTGGCTGAATTCAGGATCTCCACTGGCATTTTAATATATCTCCCCCTGAAAAGGCCTTGTGGGAGAACACCATGCAAGAAATGATTCCATGACAAGCATTTGCTTGCACAAAAGAAAGCCGAGTGAAGAAACGGCATCTATATGGAATGTCTTTTTAAAAGCCTCGGAACTCATGAACAGAAAACCTACTAACTCAATTACAAGAGGCGGATAACAGACTTGGTCAGACAAGTCACTGGAGTGGATAGATGGATGGCAGGAAGGCCGGTGAGAAGGTGACATTGCCACCAGGGGTTGGAGAAAAGTAGACCAGACAGTGATGAGAAGCAACACCATCGTTTGGTGAGTGTCCTCACCAGGACCACGGTCACCAGCCTGCGGTGCAACCTTATCAGCAGGTGGAGCCCAGAGGAGGAAGCTAAGTCACTGGGGGTTTGCCCTTAAAGCACATGCTAGAAACCCTGTCCCTTCCTGTCTTTCTCTTCACAGCCAACATGCTCCACCACACACTCCCACCATGGTAATGTTGTCCTCACAAATCCCTGGAAATCTGAGCCGAAGCAAGCTTTCCCTTCTTAGAACTCGTGACCTCAGGCATTTTGTCATAGCAACGTAGCACAACTGTGAATCTGTTAGCACAGATAAGATGAAAAACACCCACAAGGTTGGGCATGACAGTACAGCCTGCAACCCCGCACTTGGAAGCTGAAGTACAAAAATTAGGGGTTCAAGGCCAGCCTGGGCTACACAGTGAGACCCTGTCCTAACTGTCACCGTGTTAGTTTTCCAGTCACTGTGACAGGTGGCCTCATATAAACAACATAAAAGGAGAGCGCGGACTCATGGTTTCAGAGGTGCCAGCCTTTCATGGAGGGAGGACAGGGTGGATTAGAGCCGCGCATACTGTGGTGGCCGGAAGTAGGGAAAAGGGAAAAGAGAAAAGGTTCACGGCGAGATGCAGCCTCTGAGGCACACAGATGACAGCCCACTTCTGACCAGGCTGGCCTCTCAGCAATGACACAGCACTATAAATCCATGAGGACACAATGCACCCAGTGGCCAGAGGACTCTCTGGAAACACCACCCAGACACCCTTCTGGCAAGACCAGGGGATCTGCACAACTAACAGAACTATAGGGTTAGATAAAGCTCTTACACTGAAGCCAGTCACCTCGGCTTCAGGGCAGTCACGGTTGACCTCTGTGCCTGAGGTTTTACACGCGGGGTGGGAATGGCAGACGGCACTGGCTTGTACTGAACGTATACAGCGCGTTCCTTCTAGTCCTTATTCCCACCAGTATAGCCTAACGTTGTTCACACGGCATCTCCTTTGGTACCAGGTATCAGCATCGTGTGTGGCCTAGAGATACAGAAAGCACATGGGAGGATGTGCGTGGGTTACATGCAAATGTTGTGCAATTTCACATAAGCATTTGCAGGTTTTGAGGCCCGTGGGAGAAGAGGGGCTGGAACCAAGCCCTCGTGGGCACCAAGGGATAGCTGCACATAATTATATGCATGTATGCTTCACATATGCACAAATTCACACATGCTACACCACACACACACAAATGCACAGCTGCTTCTTGCCACCTGAAGTGGCTCTGTTCCACAGCGCTGCCAGGACCAGGGGCTCGGTCAATACTTAAGCATTACTTCTTGGGGAAACAGAGTCATGGTCCAAGTTTTCAGGCCTTTTTATCATCAGATCAATATATGACTTCATCACCTGTGCTTACGTTTAAGGACACCTTATTAATATGTATGGTTAGTTCATTCATATTGAACTCAATGGCCAGCAGCTCCATCACTACAGCCTGAATGAAGCTTTTCTAACTCATGCACACACATGAGGCCCAGTGGGCCTTTCTAACTCAGGGTCCCAAGCTGTACCTCAGTCCAGGTTTGTGGCTGTTTATAATATTGAAATTACCAACAAAAAACACACAAATGTAAAAGGTAGAAAAAAAACCCCAATTATCAGGACACAAGAGCAAAAACAAGAGAGCCAAACGCCATCCTGTTCAACCTCAGCTGAGAAAGTCATGTATTGCTAGAAGATGTGAATTTTTGCACTCGGGGCAAGTCCACACCTGTAAACATCCCCCAAAGCCATTTGTGTAGGTTTGGACCACAGATGATGTCATCAAGGATAGTTAGTCATAAATGTAAATAATGAGGACAGAACTCCACATAAAATGTGTTCCTGTAGACACACATCCCAGTGGTGACTCTGGGCTAGGAGCATGGAGAATATTTTTAAATTCTAGTCTTGATGCTTTCTCATATCACCAGACGTTTTTATCCTGCACCAATGCTCTTCGATTTATGATGGGCTATATCTTTTTAAAAATTAATTTATTATGAGCTATATCTTTTTTAAATTAATTAATTTTTTATTTTTATGAGCATTAATGTTTTGTTCTGTCTGTCTAAGGGTATCAGATCCCCTGGAACTGGAGTTACAGACAGTTGTGAGCTGCCCTACCATGCGGGTGCTGGGAACTGAACCTGAGTCCTCTGGAAGAACAGTCGGTGTTCGTAACTGCTAAGCCGTCTCTCCAGTGATGGGCTGTATCTGAGAAGCCCCTAAGTTGAACACCTTAAGCAGAAAAGGAACTGACTCCTCCTGACCTCTCCAACGCTCCCACTTGGCCACGCCGCCCACTGTGTGGTGCCAGCTGCCTCTCCTCAGTCGTGTGATTGGCCAGGAGCCGAGGCTTCTTAACACTGCAGCATCACAGGAGTGTCTGACAGAACCAGCTGGAGAGAACTCAAGACCAAAGCGCACTCGAAAGTCCCAGGTTAAACAGCTACAAGTCAGAGGCCATGTGTATTGTCTACTAGGAAGAACAAAAGACATACAAAAGACATACCCCAGGCTAGTATCTTCTTGCTTGTCCCCAAAGCCACTGAGTACAAGTGTGGCCTGGGCCACAGGGATGCCGAGTGCAGGGTGGCAGGGTCTAGCGCTGACCTCAACTAGATTCGGCTGGGTAATCTGCACCCAGAACTTACGGTGTGAGGTAGAGTATGACATCTGTCTCTGGCAACCTTTGTGTTCTCTGCAAGACGGGCCAAGGATGCTGGCCATTCTCACCTCCCGAGCTGACAGAAAGTTCCAGAAAGGGAACTTAGGCTAAATAAAATCTCAGCTCAGGGATGGGACCTGCAGGAAATGTTCTCTAAGTATTGTTCAATCCTTCAACCTTACCACCCTTGGCAAGTCTACACCTGGGCCATGAGCCCCAAGTCCTTACAGGGCCCCCATAGAGCATGTGGGAACCTAGGCCCATTTCCAACATCAATACCCAAAGGGTTGGCTTTTCCAAGAAAAACGTCTGAAGCCAAAATCTAGTGTACAGCCCCTTGGGAAATCAGAGCTGGGCCCTAGCAAGAGTAGGTGGGGTAGGACAGAGATGGCCAAGCCCTCTCCTCTGAGAGGGACCCGAGTCCTGGGACAATGGACATGCCTCATTCTTGCTCACTCACTAGCTTACGGTCCAGCACCTGTAAAGGCCCCAGAACATGGACAGGCCATTCCCAGGGTAGCCTCATGGCTGCAGCTGGTGCTCGGCACACACAGAGCTATGATCTCAAACGGTTTCATCATATGAACTGCAAACACGCTGAGAGTTGTTCCAGGAGGCTGTGGGGCATCCTCCAATCTTATTCTGATCTGCAGATCTATTGCTGGAGTTTGTAGGGGGTTTTTGGCTTGGTTCCAACTCCAGGCTTAGAGCAACAATTGGGTGGGGCCATGATGCTGGTCATAGGTCGGTGGTCACACTGGGGGCTGCAGGGACCAGAGGCTGGGGCTTCTTTACCTTCCTCACACTCTTCCGCAATGTTCTGATCTCCTACCATGAAGGACCAAATATCTCAGAGCAAGCCATACTGGCCAGGGGGAATTTAACACCAGAGTTTCTTGGTCCTATTTCTAGCAAGAGTTACTGGCTTTCCATTTATGGTAGATGGCTACAGCTCCCCTCTAAAAGTAACGGAACTGTCTCCGTGAGTGCGTGTGAGGAGCCAGGCTGTGCTGGGAATATATAGTAAGGCAGTCTGTGGGCAGAGAAAAGCTCTGACGGGGTGTGGAGAGCTGGGAACGGGCTGGTCCTGAGTTCACCGACTTCCCTGCCATTCTCTCTGCATCTGAAGCTCTGTCGTTCACAACCCAGTGGATGGCATTTCTAAAGTCAGAAGCACTCCCCTGCCTCTTCTGGGCCCGTGGGTGGTCTGCAGTGACCTGGGGGTGACTGAAAAAAAATCTAAAGAAAAGGCCCCAATGGGACTAAGGCCGTTTCCCTGCAGGGGGGTTGAGAAAGACACATCAGCCGGATGGTGCTATTATTCATTAGCAATGTCTGCATGGGGGCAGGCTACAATACAGCTGCACGGAGAGATCCGACGCCCATACTACTGCAGATGAACTTCCACGGAAGGGAACTGTCTTCTACATTCTCTGAGATAACCTTTGGGCTCTCCAGACAATAGCTTGTTCAGAGAAGTGTCAATGTGAAGAGCTCTTAGGCCAGCTCTCAAATTGGCCTACAAGAAGCCCTGGGATCCAGCAGAAGCCAAGTGGGTGGGCCTCTGGACTGTCTACCCTGGTTTCCAAACCACACGCCGCTTTTAGTTCTTCTATATGTAGGAGAGGGTGTAACCAGCCTTCTGCAGACCAAACCATTCCCTGGGGCCTGCAGACAGGGCCTCAGCTCTTGGCAGACAGCAGGGGCTTCCAAGACTTTAACAGAGGAAAAACCTGCTTTAGGATAACCTTTATTTTATAGTTAAGGAAAGTTGGAGGGAGTTGCCCAGGGCCACGTAGTCTATGAGGAGGAGGGTTGGAAGCAGAAGCCAGAGCTCCCTTTGGCAGGCGATAGGGCAGGGGTCTTCCCTTTAGAATGCTGCTCTTGATCCCAGAGAAGAATACAGATCCTTTGGGGAGGCTTGGGGGCGGGGTGGGTGCATGCAGAGGGCATAAGAGCATCACTGAGAGGCTGTGGCTTCTGTTCACAGGCCGTGGCTAGTTCAGGGAGCCATCAGACCAGAGTGACTAACGCAGCCATACTCTGCCACCAATGCAAGCCCCAAAGTGACTCTGCTAAGCGATTCCAGGCTGAGGAAGGCAGCTGGGGAAAGGACAGTGCTCCAGTCAGATGGAGGAGGGAGTCCAGGTTTCTACTGCGTGGCGGGATGACTACAATGCCATTACAGATTTTGAAACAGCAAGAAGAAAGGCTATGGGTAGATATAGAAAAAAAATAACCATTTAAGGCAACAGACACCGATGACCAATGTGATCAGAAGACAATGTGCCCAAGTACCCAAACATCATACTGGGCTCCAGAAATTATCAATAAAAAGCTGTTTAAAGTGAGTCAGATACACCTATTTCCTGTTACGGAGCATCTAGGGATATGTTTAAGGCGTCCACAGACCTCAGGCATCAAAAATCATCTCTAGCTAGGCATGAGGGTGCACGCCTTTAACCCCAGCACCTGGGAGGCAGAGATAGGTGGATCTCTCTGAGTTCAAGGCCAGTCTGGTCTACAGAGTGAGTTCTAAGACAGCCAGGGCTACATATAGGTATCATGTCTCAAAAACTGCAAAAGTATCTCTAAAATGTAGGTGGATTCCCCTTGAAGCTCCCACCCGGCTGTGATTCCAAGCTGAGAGAGCCAGCAAGGAGCCAGAATGCGATCCTGCCTCTGGCAGTGTGCCGCCCTGGCCACGAGGCCCAACATGGACAGCAGAGCCAGGGGTGAGGGTGAGTGGTCTGAAAGAGACGGGGTGGGAGAGAGAAGAAACAGGGAGAGGAGAGGAGAGGTAAAGGAGAAAGAAAATGGGGCTGGGGGAAGCACGGTAGAGGACCACGGGTGCAGGGGAGTGAGGTAGCTGCAGCTGGCCTCATCTGAGCCTGAACTAATAGGAAACACGATTCCACAGCTCCTCCCGGAGACCCTGGGTTCCCTTTGGTTGCGATCTGCCAACTCTCCAGCTGTCGGCCCAACATCTGGTCTATGTAGGTCAGCGCCTCCAGCCTCTTTCTGAAACTGCAACACGCTGCAGTTTGTTTGATTTCCCCACACCCCACGGCAGCCCTGCCACAGGAAGTGCTGAAAAATGTGGATTTCTCTTAAATAAAAACATATTATTTCTGGATAGGAATGCTGCCAAGCTTCATGATACTATGGAGGGACACTGGGTGCTAGTGGGCAGTGCTGGACGCTAACAGGGAACACTGGGTGCTAAGAGGGAAAGCTGGGTACTCGGTGGAAGCACTAGGACGATAGAGGTGGGCGAGCCAAGGCGCAGGCAGGACCGGCAGCTCTGGCCCTGGATCTGAGCCTTGTTTACTCTCATGTACCACCAGGCCCAGCGCTCACAGATCACCTGCCAGGAAGGTGGGGTCACCCTGGGGTGAGACCGTGCAGGAGGAAACCATACATACTTGAGATCAACCAGTGGGAGGATAGGTTAGCTTCAGCCCAACCTAAGTGCCTCTCAAGTCCCTACTCCCAGTTTTCCAGGCCCCAAGCCAGAGCTTTCCTGTCCCCAAGTCAGCAGCAGGAATCACTAAACTCAGTAGCACCCTGCAGCAAGAGACAAAGAGACACCAGAGATGGCAGGCTGCCAATTTCTCTCCCTCCCTCTCTCTTTTCCATTTTTTTTTTTTTCAATTAGGTGAATGGCTGGAATGGGGCCCAGACACAAGAGTCCGCAGTGCCCTGCACCAGTTAGGACGCGCCAGAGTTAGGGCTGGATCCTGGCTGCCTCAAGGCAGGGGCTGGTAGCTGAGGGCTGTGATTATACCTGGATGGAGGTGTGCAGCCAGGAGGCTGGCAGGAGGTGGCGATGACTCTAAAGGGACAGGTGGGCCCTTTGTCCGACATGCTACTCAGCTTCGACTACTCACAAGGCAGGTACACACAGACCTGCTCTGAACCAACTGGGGCCGTGGCCATGCAGAGCAGAGGATGTCACACGCATGTAAGGACCTCAGCCAGGAGCACGAGACTGTCTCTCTCTCATGGGAGGGGGGACTTTCTCTGCCTTCTCTTGTCCTCTTATTAAGTCACCTCCCATTGGCGCCTCAACAGACAGCCTGCGTCTGAGCTGGCCAGTGTTCTCTGGGCTCCCTAGATGCCAGAGCCACCCTCTCAGCAAGACACCAGAGAACACCAAGTCATGTGCCCAGCTAGCACTCACCCTCACAGGACCCTCCAGCAGCAGGGCCAGCCTGTCTTACCGCTATTCCACCAGGGCCTGGGAACAGTGGGCTTTTGAAACATCCAATAAAAAGAGAGATGAAAAGCCCAAATGGGGCTCCATGGTCAAAGATCACAGTGACCTTTCTCAGTCACAATGCTCCCGAAATGGACGAATGAACAGCTCAGTTGCCAAGAGGAACAGGAACAGAACTGCTTTGTGACAAAAATGTAGCCATAGGCTGAGCTTGGAGGAGACCCTCACTCTGCTAGCTGCTCCAGCCGCTCTAAGCAGCAGTGGATGTATGATGTCCCCGGGTCCCAGACGCTTCATAGGAGCTTCGTCCCATTGCTAACTGAGACGTCTCAGGTGTTCCTTGGGAGAACTAGACTGTCCAGTGCCCTGTCTGTAGCAGCCCTTATAAGAGCTCAGAACATTAGACCAGCCAGGTGTGGTGGCGCACGCCTTAAACCACAGTACTCAGGAGGCAGAGGCAGGTGGATTTCTGTGAGTTTGACGCCAGTCTGGTCTACGTAGCGAGTTTCAAGCTAGTCAACTGTGTACAGAGAGACTTTATCTCAAAAAGAAAAGGAACATTAGATCGAAAAAGTTATCTGTTCTGTTTTGTGATCTTATGTAGCCCAGGCTGGCCTTGAACTCCTGATTCTCCCTCCTTCCTCTACCCTGCTGAGAACTAGGATTAAAGATACAAACCTACTGGGGGTTAGAGGAGCCCGATAGTGCTTGTCCTCTGTCTGGTCATAGTCAGCACCCAGACCTGGCGATTAACAAGTCAGGGTTGGAGCTCACAGCATGACGTATGTGTCCCTTCCCCTGGGCACACTTGTGATAAAAGCCCCATCAGCAGAAGTTGGAGCGTTGGTGAGCAGGGAAGCCAGCCCTCGGGTCCTTGTGCACAGGCACCCCTGGGGCTATTCACACGTCGGCCCATGTCCCCTCATGTTAGGAGGGCATTCAGGGCCAAAGGTTGGAGCTGCTACTGGACTAGCCAGGCAAAGCACGCTGCTTGCAGACCAAGGTCCCGGAGGATGGAAACACCGCTGGCCTGGGCCTGTGGCTCCAGCTGAGCCTTGGCTGCCAACTCACACACTTCTGCACACATCTGGCCCGAGCGGCATGGGAACTTTCCAATGGCAAGCAGCAGTGCTGGCGCCAAAGCCCAGGCTCAGGACACCAACCTGCAGGCTGGCTTTCTAGGAACAACTCCAGGGCAGGCACTCAGGGCTTGTTGAGATCTTGAAGACTGCCAGGCCTTAGGAGTGCCTGGGCAATGTGAGAGGGGCTGAAGACAGTTGGGGCTGCCCTGTGTTGACAGGGTTGCCCAGGGCCATGGAGCTGATGACAACACCCGCTAGGTGTGCCACACGGCTACTTCCTTTATGATATGCCACTGGTTTTTAACTCATAGAGGGTCAATAGTTCACCCAAGATCACACAGCCACCTGTGACAGAGCTGGGAATGGGACCCAGCCTGTGTGATGTAGGAGCCAAAGCCCACGGAATGTGGTCAGACAGCTAAAGGGCCTAGAACAGTACCCAGCACCCAGCGGTTGCTTAGTAGAGATCTTAGTAGGGTTTCTTCATGGGCCACAGGCCATCTGGGTACCCTGTAGAACACAAGGGGGCTAGCTCTGCTAGTGGCCCTGGAGACACTTTCCGGGTCAGAAACAATTGCTCTAGGTCTTGAGGGGTGATGGTGTCTTCTGTCTGACAACCACACTAATGATCCGTCCTCTTAGGAAACCAACCCCATGCGGTGGAACATCTGATCTGCCCCATTTTGTAGCACACAAAAATGGTATTCAGAGAGGATACAACGCCACTCGTCCAAAGTCACCCAGGAACTGAGTAGGGATGTGCCAGAGTAAGGGTCTGGATCCCTTCAAAACAGAAAAGCAGAGTCACACCACAGTGAGGGACTGCCTCACCCCAGCCAGGCAGGCGACTACCAGAGAGACAAGAGATCACGAATGCTGGCGAGATGCCCAAGGAGAAGGCTCCTGCCTGGCTCATGGGGATGTGAGCTAGTACCAGACTGTGGGAAACAGCCTGGAGGTTCCTCCACACTCCAGAGCTAGAACTATCATCATACGACCCAGAAGCCTGTTCCTGGAGACACCGCCAGAGGAAGTGAAATCAGTATGTGGAAGAAATAGCTGGACCCCCACGCTCACTGCAGTACTGCTGACAACACCCCAGAAACAGCTCTGTAGCAGATGAAGGAACAGCTGAGAAAATGTGGTCCATGTACACCTGGCTAGACAAAGAATGTGGCAACTTTGATGGAGCCAACGACATTATGTTGTGTGAAATAGTTAAGGCACAGGCAATTGGGCCACGATTTCCCTTGTGCGGTGTCTTAGGGTTTCTATCACTATGATGAAACACCATGATCAAAGCAACTTGGGAAGGAAAAGGTTTATTTCAGCTTACAGGCACTCAAGCAGGGCAGGAACCTGGAGGCAGGAGATGATGCAGTGGCCATGGAGAAGTGCTGCTTACTGGCCTGCTCATTGTGGTTTGCTTAGCCTGCTTTCTTATAGAATTCAGGACCACCCTGTCCAGGGATGGCACCACCTACCATGGGCTGGGCCCTTTCCCATCAGTCATTAACTAAGAAGAAGTCCTACAGGCTTGCCCGCAGCCTGATCTTAAGGAGGCATTTTCTCAGTTGAGGCTCCCCCTTCTCATATGACTCTAACCTGTGTCAAGCTGACATGAAACTAGCCAGTGTACACAGAGAAGCTAAAAACTGGACCTCACGGATGGAGGTGGCCAGAGGCTGGGAGGGCTAGAGATGGGATGGTTACCGGGAGACAGGACACAATTAGACAGGAGGGTGGGTGTCCAATATTCTACAGTGCCACAGGGCAACCATGGTGCGTGGCAGTATGCTTTGAAGAAGTTACAAGAGAGGATTTGGGACATCCCCACACAGCAATGATGACTTATCCGAGATAATGAACACAGCAGTAGCCTGATCTGGTCATCACACACACGCATGCTCAGATGTCAGCGTGTACCCCATGAACATGTGTGACCATTACATGTCAATCTAAAGAAGAATACTGAAACAAAACAAAACCCTGCCTCTAGCACTTGGCCAGATGATGTGGAGTTGACTGCGGGAGGTGAATGACATCGCCATGGAAGATGGGCACGGCGCTGGTGAACAGGTGTGGGCTGCAGGATTAACGGCCAGAGAAAATGAACCAGCCATGGCCTGACCGTGTCTGCTGTCCTTGGTCGTTTCCAAGAGTGATCTCTCTGCGTAGGGCATACTGGCAGGGGTGGTAACCCAGCATTAGGGATGCTGAAGCAGAAGGAGAATTAATTCCAGGTCAGTCCAGGCTACACAGTGAGTTTCAGGCCAACCCGAGTTATATAAAAAGACTATCTCAAAAATGACCGCCCAAGTAAACATGGCAGGGCTTAAGATACCAGAATTCCACACCTGCCGGTCCCATCACCAAGTGTGTCCAACTCCTGCCCTTTGGCCATCCAGCTGTGTGTCTTGGGCAAGTCCCCCCTCAGCCTTTATTCTCCCTCTGTAACACAAGGTGACATCTAGCCAACTGCATGCACAGTGCCAGCACCCACATGGCGCCCAATGAGGTTGGTTATAGCCCCAATCCACTTTAGCTATCTGGGTGAGCCTGGAAGTCCACAGAACTGAGTCCAGAAGCCCCCATCCTGTCAGGAGCCTGGCACTTCCCACAACAAGAAGGGCAATGGGAACTGATGAGGGTGTCGGCTGGGAGATGCAGGCTGGGGTGGCAGGAAAGGCAGACAAAGAAGCCTGCTGCTCATGGAAGAGTTGGCCATCCCCTCCACGACATGGCTTCCTTCATCTGGGCCCAGCCTGCTCTCCATCGTTGGTCAACCAGACAAGGTCTTCCTAAAACAGAGCTGTGATTTGTGTCCCAAGCATTCCTGTGTTTTGTCTCCAGTTTGCCACGTGGGACCTTTAAGAAGTGGGGCACAGTTCCAGGTGATGGGTGTCTAGGGGATTATGTGGTTCTGCCAGGACTCCATTAATTCTATAGGAACAGACAGTTGTAAAAGGACAATTTCTGTTCTCTGGCATCCTTTCCTACCCTCGTGATAGCTCCTGAGATCTATGAGGACAGCTGAGGGCCCTCACCACTGCTGCCCTACGTTTTGTGTTTTGACACCTGTGAGCTAAAGAAATGTTTAAGTTCCTCAACCTCTGGCATTTTATGACAGAAATAGAAAACTGACGAATGCATCCAGCACTTACACTAATTCCTCTCCTGTCTAGGGCCCCTTCATGGCTCCTTTTAAAGGAAAACCAGCAAATACCATGGGTTTGTATTTAATGAGAACGATTCTAGCGTGGGGCGGATGGGCCAAGGAGCATGGCGGCACAAATACCACTTCTACCTCAGACATAACCGGAAGTCTCTTTTCCTGCATCAAATATACGTGGTTCTCATACGCCAGGTTCTGTGGGTACGATTGGTCACCTGTGTCCACCCTTGCTGGCTCAGGACCTGAGGGACGTGGATGCTCCTATTCCAGTTTGGGCTCTGTGTGGACTCCCACGTCATCCTACACTGTCCTCTCCTCTTTAGGGAAAACTGGATAATACACAAAAACAAGACAGCTTCATGTGACTGCTGACTAAATGCCACAGTCCGTGTCTCCGCAGCTCTGCTCTGTTCTACCCTGCAGGGAGGTCCCCAGGCTACAGCTCCTATTTTGCAATGAGGACGGTATGTGGGGAGGGTAAGGAACTCACTCTGTCCAGACAGCAACAAGCAGACCTAGGAACTGCAGAGTCTGAGGCCTTAAAGCCATCCACATTCCAACCCACGAGACGACGCTCTTGGCACACTCCCCAGACCCTAGGCCTGCACACAAACGCTTTGCTAATGAAGATCACACCGTATCTGGCCATCCCTCTCTGTCCTCAAGGCGTGGCTCTGGGTTCCCTCCAGACCCTCCCATCCACTTCAGGCCATCTCTAGAAGGCTTAAACCCCTAACACGACACACACACAATGTAAACAGATGCCATACACGTTCAATACATACACGGCCATCTCAGGCCTAACCACACAGACAACATGACCATTTCAGGCCTAACGACACAAAACACTCCAGCAACAGGTAACCCCCCCCCCAATATTTTCTTTCTTTCTTTTTTCCTTCAATATCTTCAGACTATGGTTGGTT
Source organism: Alexandromys fortis (assembly GCF_014885135.2). Taxonomy (NCBI): domain Eukaryota; kingdom Metazoa; phylum Chordata; class Mammalia; order Rodentia; family Cricetidae; genus Alexandromys; species Alexandromys fortis. Next base: position 987,649 of record NW_026067891.1, read on the forward strand.
CCAGCCTGTGCACAGACTGTAGGCACAGAGGCCGACTGGACAACTTATGTTTTTAATTTGTCTTGTATGGTGAGCATCTCTCCATTTCACTAAACAAGATCAGAACAAACCTCTTTTAAAAGTTCCTTGGTCCACGGCGACACAGTATATCACATTCTTTCCCAGCGGTAGATACTTAAGCTATTTTGAATAGTTTTAATACTGATATCTTAACCTGCCAGTCCTCACAGAAGCTGATTAATCTGAACTTTAGTCACCTGGACCCTCACCCATCTAGAACATGGACATGTGTGCAACCGTTCCTGACTGGTTATGTACTTGAGGCTCCTGGTTAAAATCCCGGAGGCTTGGATCCCAGCACTTGAGAGGCAGACACCCAGGCTTCATGGTGAGCCCCCGTCTTAAAAGAAGATACAGACGCACAGAGACAAGTCACATCGCTGATTCGAAAGCTGACCGTGGAGGTAAAGACGTAAGAGGGAACTGGCTGCAGGCAGAACTCTAGTTACTATCCAGCCTGCTGCTCTCACGCAATGTCCTCAAACACAATGTTTATCCTTAAAAAGAAAATAGGGAACCATTCGTTCAGCACTTCTGTGTGCCAGGAAGTGAACGAAATCCTCTCTGTGACTAAGCCACCTCAGTCATTATCCTACCCTCATTTCCCAGAAGAAAGAATGGGCACAGAGAGGCTAAGCCACTAACTCCAGGCCACAGAGCCAGGCCACCTCCAGGCCACCTGGCTACCAACCTCTGAGCATTCTAAGCAGGGACGTTCGTTCTTCTGGGGAGCCCATTTGGCAATCTCATGTAATTCACTACTCCATCTGAAAATGATTTAAAAATCCATAAAATACATAGAATTTCGAATGAAACTAAGTCAAACTCCATTTATTAAACTGAAAAGCAAAATTGCGAATAGCCATGTTTATTAACTTTTTTTAAAAAAATCTCAATAAATCATGTGATACCATGATTTTAAGCAGTGATGAGGACCAGAGAATTATTTTAAAATAGCAGAAAAAAAATTAGTGAATTTATCTGAAAATATAGTCACATCAGGACAGAATGGAAGGCATTCTCAAAGAGGTGTGAAAACTGAGACCTAGCCCTTTTCTAAGTCCTAGGCCCATGCAGGGGGCCCTCTGCTAGATGGCACTGGCTCCCCAGTCCCCAAGCGTCCATCCGCATTTGGCTTCCCTCACAGGGACCGGGATGCCCTGTCCCCTCCACTGTCTTCATCACAGATGCACCTCAGCAGAGGTGACCCCTTTAAGGACAGCCCTATGTAGGCTCATCACTGCTTCTCTCTCTGGCCCTGATCCACAGCTGGCTCCAGGCAGACATTAAGCCACATCTGTGGAACTGACTGGAAGCCAAGGGTGGCCCAAAGCCACAGCTGCTGATTCACACCCTGGCCAGAGAGGAGGAAACAGTGACGCCACCTCGTGGGTTCTGGCTGGTGGGCCAGCGCTGTGGGCGGAGGTTCGTGCGATTCTGCTTCACTAGGCAGAACTGAGCACGCCAACCCTGTGGACTTCCGGGCAGCTTCCCTAGGGTGAGGGGCGGAGAGCTGCTGCTTCCCACCACTTCAGTCGAGTGTGATCCTGAGCGAACCGCCTGGTCTTTCTAAGACCTCGGTCTCCACAGGTGTGAAGCTGAAGAGGACAGTCTCACACGTCACTCGTGCATGGTGTCACCTGCCCAGTCCAAGCCTCCTCTTTCCAACCCCAGTGCCCTTTGACCTCGGCTGCCCACTACTTGAAGTAAGAGTAGGACTGTCAATCAGGATGTCCCACCTCCACCTGGAAGATGGCCAGGCGATCTGGCCAATTGGAGTCCCTCTTAAAGCATCAAGTTGGTCAGGCTTTGTGTGTGGTTTCTCGGTCACTTACTGAGGATCAGCTTTTTAGTCTGGAACACTGTCTCACACGCTCAGTGGCATTAGGTCTGAGACCCTTGAACACGTGAGAAACACTGAGGTCAATGAAAGTTACTGCCTGACATTATTATCATAATTAGCAATAAAAATATCATTAAATTCTGAAAGCAAAACAGACTGAGAGTTATTAGCACACCGCTCAAATGTCAGAATCCCAGTGGCTTTTACACCGTCCCCTGAAGAGCCAGTCTTGGCTCCACTGTCCACATGGGCTCTGCCCTCTTTCTGCTCCTGGGATGCAGGCAGGAGGCCCAAAGAACCATCTTTCCTCAGAGGATCAGCTTCTCTCTGAGGATCAGCTTCTCTTTGTGGATCAGCTTCTCTCTGAGGATCAGCTTCTCTTTGTGGATCAGCTTCTCTCTGAGGATCAGCTTCTCTCTAAAGATCAGCTTCCCTCCAAGGATCAGCTTTCCCTTCGAGGATCAGCTTTCCCTTCGAGGATCAACTCTCTGAGGATCAGCTTCTCTCTGTGGATCAGCTTCTCTCTGTGGATCAGCTTCTCTCTGAGGATCAGCTTCTCTCTGAGGATCAGCTTCTCTCTGAAGATCAACTTCTCTCTGAGAATCATCTTCTTTCTCTGCTCAGTGGCTTTCACTGTGCATATCATCCATGCAGAGCACAGAAGCCCCAGTTCCAGCTCACATCCATGGAACCAGATGCCCAGGTCTCTTAATTTCCTAACCATGGCTTCTATCTCCACTTCTCACATCACTTCTGCTTGCCCAGTCTCTGTCTGTCTTCGCTGCCAAACCTTTCTTACCCTTGTCCACTGGGCATCACCCCTCCCATACAGGGTGATCAGCCTCATGTTACCTCCTCAGTGTTTACGTTCATGGAGTCCAGGGCCACAAACAGCCTCAGGTGATCTCTCTGTCTGTCTGTTCTCTTTCCTGGAGATCCTCTGCCAATATGGACACTGTCCCCGCATTTTCGAAGTACCTGGCCACTGGATGCCTTGTGTTTGTCCATTGATTCTCGGGACACAGTAGACTTCCCGGCAGGAGAAGCTGGAGTGCTGTTTTCAGAGAGGAATCTCTGGCAACATCGTATGAAGCGCAGTGCCCAGCAGAACTTAATTTCAGCTAAGTGATGAATCACCGTTGAGTACCAGTACGGTCCAGATACTGCGTACGCATTATCTGGAACTCATATTATACTGGGTGTACTGGGTTCTTATTTGCTCAGTCAGGATGGGCAGAGACAGGACTGCAGAGGCTGATGGTGGAGTTCCGCTCCCTTCACCCCCTCCTCTCTGTAGCTCATGAAGAAAGCTTGGGCCAGCAAGCAAGAGGGAGGAGCCCTGAAGCTTGGGTATGGTGCGGCGGTCTGGTGAAACAGATCGCAGGATCCCAGAAGGGACAGAGTCCTGTGAGTAGGGGCAGCCACACCACTCATCTGTAGCACCACTGCTGAGCTGCTGAGTCACCTGTTACTCTGTTCCAAACTGTGTCCCTATGTTTGACCAGGAGATAGGAATGCCAGCATGGTGCAGGGGCTGGTTAGTGTCACCACTCTGGGCTCTAAGAAAGGGACCACAGAACATGAGCTTTGGAACACTGTTCCAAGTATAGGAAAGCTCCAAGGACAAACATCCCAGCACCTTGTGTCCCCAGACATCCTGCACAAAAGCTTTTGACACCTGGCAAAGCCACCAGCTTTAAAGAAGGGACATCTTAGGGGCAGCAGTAAGCAAAGAACAGTACCAGCTCAGAGTTCGGTTCCAGATGCCACGTGCGGCCATCTGAACAGGCCTCGTGACCCCTCGGCCACCTCATGTCCCCTTCCTGCAATGGCAGGGACACAGAGGGGAGGGGCAACCAAGTCCTGAGAAGGAAGACCGTTCACCAGTTTCCCTCCAAGGAACAAGGAGGCTGTGTCGGAGAGTTTGCGTCAACTTGACACAAGCTGAAGTCATCTGAAGGAAGGAAGCTCATTGAGAAAATGACTCAAGATCCAGCTGTCAGGCATTTTCTTAATTAGTGATTGACGGGAGGCGGCCCTGTCCACTGTGGGTGGTGCCATTCCTGGGCTGGTGGTCCTGGGCTCTATACGAAAGCAGGCCGGGCAAGCCAAGAGGGACAAGCCAGGGAGCAGCCCCCTCCATGCCTTCTGCATCAGCCTCTGCCTCCAGATTCCTGCCTTGGCCTCCCGCAATGGACTGGGACTCAGGATACATAAGCCAAATAAACACTTTCCTCCCCAAAGGTCATGGTGTTTCATCACAGCAATAATAACCGTAACTAAGACAGATGGGTAATTTGCAAGCAGAGACCAGGCATCATGAATGGGACGTGCAGCTCAGCGGGAGGGTCCCCAGTCTGGTCCTTTCTGGTGGTGTAGTAACTGTGCCACTTGTCCACAGTGGGCACCTGAGTTAGGGAGCCCTCAAAAATACAAAATACCCCAGGAGCAGGGGTCAGGGCACACCTCTAACTGAAGGACTTTTCTGGCATCCTGTGACCTCAGGAAGCACACCAGAGTATCTGTAGGACTCCGGGCTGCATGAATCTGTACCCATCCTTAGCTGCAGGCACCATGAAGGACTGGACCCTCTGGGTGAGACACATTAGAGCTAGGAAATCACGTGTCTGGTTGCCCTGTGGGATTTCACACACTCATAGCTTTTGCTTCTTCAGCTCATGGCTAGAAAGCCGCATGGAAGCCCGCCATGTGTGGCAGAAATGGAAAAAGAGTGTCTGTGGTCAACAGAAGGCCATCTGAGGAGGCCTTGCTCTCAGAGGATGGGGGGGATCCAGAGGGACTTCACAGGCGGACAGCAGGATGTGGGAAGCTACTGGAGCCACCTTGGCTCAGTGTGGCCTCTTTTTTGAAACAAGCAGTCATTCGTTTATATTTTCACTAAAAACAGGACCATGTGTATATTGCAGAACATTTGGAAAACATAAAAAAGCACCGACAAGCAAAAAAAGAAAAAAAGTGCAACATATTTTATCGGCTTCATTTCTGGGTCTGTGATGGTTATTTCCACCCTTCACCGGCAATCTGCAGGAAGGGCCCGAGTATGAGCGCGTACCCACAGCCAGTCTGACTGTGGTGCTCTGGCAGGGACATCTACACCACCCTCCTGGAATTCTGCATGTACACGTCACGTGCATCCGATTCTCTACTGATGGGCATTTAAGCAGCCGCCACCCTCAACTATGGTAAATAACAATATACATGGATGTTTCTAGTAAGGCTGCTCTTGTCAGGCCTGCACCAGGACCTGGGCCCACTGTCATACTCACGCGGGCCTCTTCAAACTGGAACTACTGACCACCCCACTTTATAGATGGGAACACTGAGTACAGAGAGCATGAATGATCTGACTGTGGTCGCAGAGTTGGTAAATGGCAGAGAAGAAATCTGAACCCACTGGTCTGGTGGGCCTGCTCCATCCACTAAGGGCAAAGGTTTAAAGTCTGCACCCATTCGCTGTTGGAACTGCTTGGAGCTATGCTACTGCACCCAGAGTATGAGAGGAGTAGCTGGGGCATCTCCCTTGGAGCAGGCCTCCGGTAAGGGGAGGACCTGTCGCCTGCACCCAGGTCTGAGGGGATTGGAGCAGTCAGCATAGTTGTCAAGGTCCCAGAAGAGCATCCTGAAGACATCTTACTTGCCACCTGCTTGGCACAGCTCCCTTCTGTGACAGGCACCTCACCTTTTTTTCTCAGCCTCAAGAAAGCAACAGACGCTTTTTAAAAAAAGTTCTACTCAGGGGCTGGAGAGATGGCTCGGCAATTAAGAGCATTTGCTACTCTTCCAGAGGACCCACGTGTGGTTCCCAGCACCCAGGCAACTGCAGCGCCAGAGGACTGAACATCCTCTTCTGGCCCTCGAGGGCATAAGCATATTCATTTCCACTCATACAGACAAGCACATGCGCACATAAATCTCCTTTTCAAAATGCTGCAAGGGTGCTAGTGCTGTCTGACAGACACAGTGAGGGACAGAACCATCTGCAGAGGCTGCAGGGCTCTTCACGCTGCAGCATGGCACCCAGGCTGGGCAGGGGCCGCAGGAGAGAGCAGAAGCGTAAAGGAAGGGGCTGCACATCTCAGCGGGGATCCAGACCATGGCCAAGCTGTGGTTCTTCATGGCCACCACTAATGACTGTCGACAGGCTCAGCACTGAGGATCAGCATTTAAATCCATGTCATTCAGACACCCTGGGAAGTGCCACTGGCAGGCCTCCTGGCTCAGCAGTGATGAGAACCAAAACCAGGCTTTGCCACCACACGGCAGAGGTAAGCCGGGAAGAAATGTGCTAGTCGCTGGCAGTTTTCTCCAGCAGAATTCTAGCACCTTCGAATTCTCTCACTATCTTCTCAGGAGGCACCACTTTGCTCACAAAGCCAGGAGCCAAAGTTGGGCGGGGCGGCCCTACTGCCACAAAGAACTTGTTGCATCCAGGCTACTTTGTCTCTAACATTCCCACTGGCTGCCCTGCTTTGAGGGTTTCCATAAAAGGGGCGGCAGAGGAGGGCGGTGGCTGTGGATATGCATGGACGGCAGCAGATCTACACTCCACAGCTCAGCTCTGGGGACTGCCACACAGCACAGAAGACAGCTCCTGCTTCACAGAGCACAGGCAGGATCCACACTGCCTCGGCAGCAACCGTCACTCCCAGGTTCCTGGTACCTGATCAGTTAAGGAAGGGACACCCTGACAATCTCTTGCTCTATGAGGATGATCCACTCAGAGTTCCTCTGGAGTAAGTGACAAGAACTGGTAACTTGCATGGGGAAGAGAGAAGAACCTAGGATGACCCTGGCATCTCAGAAGAGGTGGCAACAGTGAGCCCCCTGATTTGTGGTGGGGATCCCAAGGCTACCTCTATCTCCTAGACAAACACACCTAGCTCAGTTCTCATGCCGTCTCTCCCTGCTGAGTGACCTCACACACACACACTTTGGATTCTCTGAGTCTATGATCTCCTCGAAGGGAAACTGAGAACATTAATCTAACCACCTGCAAGATTAGTATCCCGGACGTATAAACCTTTCACATCAAGAGATGAAAGGCAAAACAGACCGAGCCAGCAGCAAGGATAAACAGGCAATTCACAGAGGAGGGATCTCAGCTGGCCAATGAAGGCACAAAAGGCCACTTAGCCTCATTAGCAGGCAGGGAAAGGCTAAGGAGCAGCATCCCGGGACCCTACTGTGCAGCAAGCAGACTGACGTCAACTGAACGAGGACCAGAGCAGAGGGAACCCAGGGACGTGGCTCCTGCAGTGACACGCAGGGCTGAACATAAGACCCAGCAGAGTTCTGGCGCTGGGACTAGACACAGGAACAGCTCCAACTGCTGGGAAGAACAGCCCTGGGTCCCCAGGAGAGGACCTCGAGGAGGGAGAGAAACAGCCACAAATGGAGTAATATGCAGTGGTTAAAATGAACTGGGGCTTCTGAATTAACACAGATCTGAGCAGGGCAAGATTTTTATAGCTTCAAAGCATCAAACACAAGATTGATGGGCTAGCAGGTAAACATGTAAAGGGCACGGAGGGGATACTGATGGCAAACGGGGTGACAGAAATGTTGTAAAACCGGACAGGGGTGATGGCTATTCAGACTTATACAGTTACGACACATGCCAGTGACCTCTATGGTTACAATGGGTCACCTCAAGGGCAGCAAGTCTCTCAAACACTGAGCCACCTCGCCAGCCAGTGGACCTGTATTTTAAAAGTAAGTGGGGGCCAGGCATGGCAGACTTTAATTCCAGCACTCAGAGGGCAAAAGCAGGAGGATTTCTGTGAGTTCCAGGCCAGCCTGGTCTACATGGTTAGTTCCAGGCCAGCTTGGGCTACCAACTGAGAAGTTCATGGAGATGACAAATAACAGACACAGGGCAGTAGTTTGGGGAAAAGAAGTGACCAGAAGGGCACGTGGGGGCTCTGTCTCTGTGCTTATTTTAAATAAAAAGACAGAGAGGATTTGAGACGAATGAAGAACCTGGCAGAGACAGGAGTCTATGGACAGGGTGGGCTTTGTTCCCTCTGTGCCCCTGAGACACTGAAGTCACACGATGGGAGTCTACCACCCTCAAAGAGCTGTCATGACCTCGAAACCCACACCAGGGTTCCACCCTGGTCAGTACTGCTGTGGGGGTACTTGACCCGTGTGTACTATCACGGGAGGGGATCGCAACACGCCCCCCAGAGCCCACAGGTTGGTAGAAGACACTCTAGTAAAGACGGTGGCCACAGTATCTCACTCTGAGAAGCCTCCTTCATTCGCTCTGAAGCCCAGACTCTGAGTAAACAAGCATAGCAGGGGCTACACACAGTGACATCGGCCTTGTCCACAGGTGAAGGTGGCCTTTGTGGAGAGGCTGCTAACCTGACATGGAGGTAGAGAGGGGGCCTGAGCCCCAGGCATTGTTGTCTAATTGCGGCCTCAGAGCCTCTGATCCTTCGAGGCATGAAATCAGAGGGACATGGCAGCCAGGCCACACCAAACTGATATGTATGTTGCTCTGTGGGTGCTGTGACAGGGGCAAGAGTACATGATGACACCCCTGTTAACATCCAGATATGGTCTGTCCACATCCAAGAGTTTTGTGTTGGGAGCTTGATCTCCAGTGTGGTGACATGAGAAATGGTGGGATCTAAGGGGCGGAGCCTAGGGAGAGGTAGTTAGGTCATTGGGTGCATGGCCTTAAATGAGATTAAGATAGTCCTCCTAGGACCTCAGTTCCCAAAGGGCTGGTTGTTACAAAGGAACATAGCGGCTCCTCCCCTCGTTCCTGGTTTCCAGTCTCACCATACAATCTCTCTAAATATACAAATCCCATCATGATGCCACCTACAACTCTGTGAGGTAGACAAGAAGTCCAGGGGCCAAACTGATGAGGGAGCCCCAGCTTGGACGTCCAGCTCCCCAGGCAGCTAAATAAACCTCTTTACTTTACAAAGTAAAGTACTGCACCTCAGGTGCTTGGTTATACAATAACAAACAGACTAAGATGGGTCCCAAAGGGATATGGGACACTCAATACCTGGCCATATTTTTGGTTGCCACAACTGAGGAAAGGGGAGCTGCTGCATGGAGGGCGGAAGCGAGGTTACTTCAGCCAGGCTGCCAACACCTCTTTCCAGATCCACCCCTTTCAGTGTGTGGAGCCGGGGGACAGGTGACACAGTCCAGTCTGCTGCTGCTGGCTTTGGGACCCTGACACCATAGCGCCAAATTATCCCCTGGTCTGGATGACTCAAGGTGCATCCAGCCCCACCCCCTTCCTCCTCTGGGGAATCAAAGGCTGGACGGCAGAGAGAAGGCCCCTTGCCACAGCAGTGACTAAGCCGGCATTCAGAGGAACAAGTTCTCGGAACAAGCTCCCGCATGACTTCAGCACGTTTCCAATCAGAGAGACACGGTCACTACGGGGCTACAGTTAAGGAACCTCGTGTTGGTCACATGACTGCCCCCACTGGGAGGGGACATCACCATCCCATCTTTCAGATGAGGACACAGACTTCAGGAAGTAGCAGCAACCTGGGAATCTAAGAGCTGAGCCCACAGCAGGCTGCAACATAGACCTGGCTCAGTGGGCCCCTAATAACTGGTTGGAAGTTCGAGGGTACCCCTCAAAGCTTCAAATCGCTGGCAGGGAGGTGTGGGCCTGAGTGAATTCCCAGTTTTTGAGAGGACTTTGTGCAGGGTCTCTGTGGGCATATGGGGTCTGAGAAGAGGCGTGGTTACATTTTTGGTCCAGCAGGCCTGGACTTACACACCTGCTCTGTTCCCGACCGTTAGTTTTCTCGTCTGTGAAAAGGACTCGAGAAAACCACCACTACAGGTGTGTGAGAGCACAAGACAGGACGATGATGCCAACCCTCGGTGGCTGTAGCTATTCTGTTCTGGCGGGCTCACAGATCTGGGGGGTTCACAGATCTGGTGGCAGGCGGCATAGAGGATTCCAGACTTCCTCCAGTTGGTGTGTTACTGAAAACTGTCCCATACCCAAGAGGCAACTCAACAGGCTCCAACAAGAAACCAAGATTTGGCAGCATTCTAAACAGTTAAGGGGAAAAAAAGGGGTGGGGTATGGGGAAATCAAGACAATTTAGCTGAACTCTGAAGCAGGGAAAACTTAGCTCTATTTAAAGATACCACAGGTCCAGGAAGCAGCCCCCGCTGGCTGGCCCAGGACTGAGTAACTGAATGCTTAGCCAATAACAATACATGGGAACACAGCACACCCTTTCTTGTAGAGTGCAGTGGATTCCCGGCCATCTCCTTCCAGAATTTTATGAGCGACTTATGGAAGGCATGTATATCTGTCTGCTTTGTAAGAATGACTCTCTTAAACAAATAGACCCGAAAGGGGCTTCCAGGGAGGCCCCTGGCCAGCCTTTCTCCAGCCAACGCCCTTTTCTAGTCATTGTTCCACACTTCTTTGTTAGAATTTTTTTCCCTCCCTCTTGCTTTTTTCCTTCCCGGTTAACTTCTCCAAGGCTGCCACAGCCAGCTTCTTCCAGGCAGGGACACCATCCCCCTTCACTCTTGAAGTCCCCAGGGCCTCCTCTGGATCCACTGTCCTACGACCCAGAATCTTTGAGGTGGAACCTTGGCCACCTCAATCGCAGACAAGGTCCCTAAGCAGCCCTGGACGCCACTTCCCACCTGAGGGTCACCGTGGGCCGGGCCCAGGGTCCACGTTCTAGAACCCTCAGCCTTCCCATCTGCAAAATGACGCCAGAGACCCATTTCCTCCATGCCTTGCCAGCTCCAAACAAAATTCTCATTTCACAGAAGGGGGTACTCCTGGGGAAACTTTACCACATTGTTAAACGGAAGTTACTGGAGAGGGGCACTCAAATGACCCATGCCCAGAAGGACGAGGGGCTTGGTTGGCTGGTACCATGAGGCTGGGTCTCTCTCCTGGTTTGTCTGCGTCTCCAGCAGCGGCTGTGGCCAGACTTTTGCACGGGTGGGCAGGGCGGGGGCTCACGAAGAGATGGCGGGGAGGGCGCGGGGGCCCGGGACGCGCGGGGAGATGGTGGGGAGGGAGCGGGGACCAGGGGCGCGTGGGGGAGACAGACGGCAGGGAGGGCGCGGGGCACAAGTTCTGCGCGGGGCTGGGGTCGCCGCGTGGCGCGGGCGCAGACTCACATAATGCTTGTTGGGCACGCGCCGCTTCTGCACGTCCAGCACCTTCACCTCCACGATGCTGCGCCGCGGCGGCATGGCCGTTTTCCGCGCCCAGCGCCGTGCGGGCCGGACCGGGCCGAAGCGATCCGAGTCGCCGAGCTCTAACCGCTGCTGCCGCCGCCGCCGCCCTCCGCGCCCCGCCCCTGCCCGCCCCCGCGCCGCCCGCCCACCCCGCTTAAAGGGCCCGCCCGGCCCGGCCACGTCCGCCCGCGGGCCTTTGTCCCTAAGCTCGGCGGGACGACGCGCCCCGCCCCCCCCCCCCCCCCCCCCCCCCCCCCCCCCCCCCCCCCCCCCCCCCCCCCCCCCCCCCCCCCCCCCCCCCCCCCCCCCGCGTTCGGGCCTGGCGACCCTTAAGCCCAAGTATCTAAGCACCCTGCTGAGGCTTTCCAACCCCGAAATGAACTCAGGGTGGTTGCCCACCCACCTCGGTGTCCGTGAACCGCGAGTGTTCCAGTCGCTATAAATCCGGTTGCCCCCCCCCCCCAAGTCTGGGGATTCAGGGGAGAAGCAGCAGTGACTAGGTCTCCTGGGTTCACTGTCTGTGACATGGAGAGAAAACTGCAAAAATGCCCTCGCGGCCCTGCTAAGGGCAGCGAATGTGAGCCAAAATAGGGGTGCTGGGTAGGTAGCGAGCTCCTGACCTCCACACCTGACCCTGTGCCTTGACCTTTTCACAGACGCCCAGTTAAAGTCTCACCACACCCGGGAATGGGGGACGACAATTAATTGCCTTTTACAGAGGACCTAACTGAGAACAACCGCCAGGTTCATGGAGCAGGTGGGTTGAACCCATGGTTGCTCCACACTAACTGAGCAAATCAAAGCTACAAGTGGTTCCACATTCTTTTTCTCACCTAGCACCTTCTAGCATTGGCTGGGCACTCGGTAACTGACAGATGCTGGCTGAATGAAGGAATGAATGAATGACCATACACACTTAACAGTATGGACTGGTAGTTCAGGCTGCAGGTCAGTGTTCTCCCAGTCACCTTCCCCTCCAGGCCCCTTCCCGGAACCCATAGTTCCAGATCAGCCAAAGAATTTCTCAGGGGAGGGTTCTCAGTCCAGTCAGGCCTTGCAGATAGATTCATTTTGATTCCCTCTGGAAACTCCTCCATTGCCTTTCTGACTTCCTGGCCCATCTTTTCCACAGTCCTGGTGGTAGAGGCTGGTCTGATGGGCTTTGCTTGAGTAACTTGGCTGGTGGGAGGTGAAGTCTGGGTAACCCTCCTCCCCCAGTTCCCTTCCTTCTGAATTATCTTCGCCAAAGGCCATGGTTTTGTACTAGCGGTGGGCGCAGTCCCTGGACACAGGCCCCTCTTCGCTCTCTTGGTGCGGCCCATCCTTTGGCAAACAGACTCTTCATCAAGCTGTTCTCGCTAAGCCATTTAGAGAGAGGCATTCATTCTGGACCAGGGCCCTCTCTGGCCTAGCAATTCCCCCCAGGCAGCTTCTTCTTCAGGAGAACAGTCACCCAGGGACCCTCTGGTCACCCTGGAAATAGGCCACGTGGTGACCTTCGACCCGGCTTCTCCCATCCTCTGCACAAAGCCAGCTTCCCGCAGACTGTAGAATCAGGATACCATCAGCCAGCTTCCCCAGCTCCCAGGTTCCCGTCCTCCAGGTGTGTCTAGTTCCCTGCCTAGTGGGCCTGGCCTGGGGAGATTGTGTCCCCCACCCGCCTGTAGCAGCAGCTAGGCCTCAGCTCCCAGGTCCCTTGCCCTTTCCCCTGGATGCTGATTTCTGTCTGTAAGAGTCTAAGTGCTCTGAATCTCTGCGGGAACTTCACTCTCAGCATGTGTCCTGGGTGTCTGGCTCATTTCACTCAGTGTCCCCAAGGTTCATCCTCGTCCGTGTTACCTGCTTCAGAACCTCCTCCCTTTTGGTGACCGAATACTATTTCACTGTGTGCTCTTTACCCGTTTCCTTTACTCATGTGCCTGATGGTCATTTTAGCTGTCACCACCTTTGGGCTACTGTGACTAAGGCGGCTGGGAATGTTGACATACGGATATCTGTTCAAAGTCCTTGCTTGCTGTTCTTTAGGGTATATTCCGGAAGTAGAATTTCTGGATTGCATGGTCATTCTGTCTTGATTCATTCATTCTTTTGTGGAACTGCCCTTCTGCCCTCCTGGTGGCCATGCCATTTTTATTGCCTATTGGTAGTGCTCAAGAAACTCAGCTTTCTCTACTCTGCTCCCCATGTCTGTTTCTTTCTGATTCTTCTGTTGTTCTTGACCGCAGCCACCCCAAAGGTGTGGAACAGTGACTCATTGTGTCTTTATTTGCATCTCTCCCATGATTAGTGACAGGGGAAAAAATGCCCGTCCAAGCTCTGTGCCAAATCTTACACAGGGTGTCGACGCTTTTCTCTTGTTTTTGTGAATCTGAGGCTTAACCTCCTACACATCTGGGCTTCCCCAAGCAGGCAGCCTATTTGAGGAGGGGTGGGGACTGAAATGTGGGCTAGTGATGTGGTTTAGGTTAGCTATCCATACTGGAAAATGCTACCCAGGCTTTGTTTGGGAGGCACTGAGGATTATCTGCTGAGAGACAAACCAAAACAAGACAAACAACAACAACAACAACACACACAAATCTAAAACAAAACAAACCCTCAACTCTCAAGGTCAGTAGAACTTAAGGGGGCAGGGCTAACTATTGTAGAGGGGGAGGGGCTACCTATTGTGGAACTCAGCTAGCCACACAAAACACATCTGCAAATACAAGTGAACCAGGGAATACAGATCTCTAGCAGGAGAGAAAATCCCACTTGGATTCTAAGCTTACTCCAGCCACTCGCAAGCCTAATAGTATTTGCTGAGGTTTGTCGGTGAGCCTGGCATTGGCTGGCATTTACATGCGTATTGTCCTACTAGGATACCATAGCCCTGTGACATACAAGCCATCCTTTCTGTCTGCTGATGGGACGTTAAAGACGTTTGAACAGGCAGTGCTTCCTTGAGATGACAGCGATGGGGTAAGGAGGCACTTACGGATTATCTGACTTCCAGGCTTTGTGTCCAGCCATGAACCTGTGTCTAGCAGGGTGTGACCTTGGACAAGTACCTTGGTCTTCTCATAAGGTGGCATAAGAACAGCTACAGTTAGGGGCTGGAGAGATGGCTCAGCGGATAAGAACACTGACTGCTCTTCCAGAGGACCCAGAATGTTCAATTCCAAGCACCCACATGGCAGCTCAAGCCTGTCTGTAACTTCAAGATCTGACACCCTCACACAGACATACATGCAGGCAAAACACCAATGCACATTAAAAAGAAAAAAGAACTGAGGGCATAGCTGTGGGACATTTTCTTGACAGCTGATTGATAAGGAGGGCCCAGCCCACTGTGGGCAGTGCCATCCCTAGACAGGTGAGCCTGGTTATATAAGGAAGGTAGCTGAACAGGTCAGGAGCAGCCAGTGAGAGGTGCTCCAGTGAGCGGTGCTCCAGTGAGCACTGCTCCTATATGCTCTCTCTCCAATCTGCCCTGGCTTCCCTCGGTGACAGATGACTTGGGAGCTGTAAGACAAAGCAAATTCCTTCCTCTCCAGTTTGGTTTTAGCCACGGTGTTTTATCACAGCAATAGAAAACAATTAGAACAACACAGAGAAACAAAAGAAAAGATAAAGGGGATCAAAACGGGCCGGAGAGGTGACGCAGATGGTAAAGATGAGTACTGTCAAGCCTGATGACAGGGAACACACATGGTAGAAGGAAAGTTGTCCTCCGCCCGCCATATATGCTTTGTGACACACCGGTCTGAGTATGCACACCCGCAGAAACAAACAAATGACTGTGGAGTCAACAAGACCACTGGGAAGCAAGCCACCCAGCCCCCTTCCCTCCGGTGTGGACACTGCACAGTCTCCTCCTCCCTGTGGTGTGGACACTGCAGACAGTCTCCTCCTCCCTGTGGCCGTGCTTTCTGCTTCCTAAGCCAACACTCTTAGCACCATTCCTGCACATCAGTCTGGTTTAACCCTTAGCACTACCAGGTCAAACTGGTCCTCAGACTCTTCCTCAGCTCTGATAAAATCCACAGCTTGTAAGAGAGAGTCACTCTGTCACCTTCTCTATGGGGTCTTCCTCAGGTTTATTTAGAAACAAACCTTTCCTTTGCCTTTGAGCCACCAAAAGGTCTTCTTAAAAATGTAATGCTTCTCTCTCTCTCTCTCTCTCTCTCTCTCTCTCTCTCTCTCTCTCTCTCTCTCTTTTAAAAGGAGGGCTGGAGAGATGACTCAGCAGTTAACAACTCTTGCAGAAGACGGACTCAGTCTTGTTGTCTGCACCCACCAGAAGGCTCATAACCTGTAACTCCAGTTCCAGGGGCTCTGATGCCCTCTTCTGTCCTCTGTGGCACCTGCAATCACACACATGCAAATAAAATATGTCTTAAAAGAAAAGGAAAACATTTCTTCTTCAGGGAACGGCTGTACTGTACACACCCACCCTATTTCTACAGCCATCTGTGGTTTAAGGCTTGGCAGGCACACAGTCTCCATGGCGCCCTCTACAGGCTGTTGTGAGAGTGCGCCATCATCATCTGCATCATCATCGCTTTGCAAAGCCCAGCGCTTGTTCAATGTCTGCTTGTAGAACCAGACTCAGACCTGAGGGGTGCAGACAGTCTCTGCACGGGTGTATGCACATCCCCACATGTTCATACCCAACACACACATTCACACACACACACACACACACACACACACACACACACACACACACACACGGCTCTCTCATCAGACTCCAAGCTTCCTCGTAGCCAGAGTGGCTTTACTTGTTTTAAATCTCAGCTCCCTGCATGGACTTGTAGAGTGTCCCTGAAGAGATGCTTCTGTGATGGATAAGCCTGTCTCTAGCTGCTGGACCACAGTGGGTCCTTGCCAGTGACAAACCAGCCTTTGGGTGGACCTCTCTGCTTTCCCATCTCTCTTTAGGTGTACAGAGACCAGGGGTAGAGTCCAGACTTCTGCCTCAGCTGGTGTGATTCCTAATTTCTGGCCCAGAAGGCATTTTGCAAACTCAAGCACTGCAGAGCACAGAGTTCCCCACCGCTTGCTGGAGCTAATGGAGCGCTGTGCTCCACACGGCAGGATCGTGCAGGAAGGGCCACACACTGGGAGGATGGAGGGTGTTTCATCAAGCGTGAATGAACTCCTGGTCTTTTTGTGATATTAGTGTCATCTTGGCTGACAGACTGAACTTCTCCCAGTCCCTAGTCCGCAGAAAATCAAGCAGGCCAGGGGACTGAAGCCTGTGTTTTGCTACCTCTTCATCAGCAATCTCTAGGGTGAAACTGGGCACCTTTCTGGGCCATGATTGGATGGAGAGGGGGACAAAGATGCTTTCTCTGAGGTGCTGTCTCTGTAGGGATGCTCATCACAGGGTTAGGATTAGGGAGGAAGACATTCAAAACCGTGAAGCAAATCACAGCTAGGGGAAGCTGGCTCAGGCAAAATTCCACACAGAGAGAGCCTCCCGGGATTGGGGGTGGCAATGTGGTCTCAGGGGCAGGGAGAGAATCTGCAGCCTCCCCTCCATCTTCTCCATATTTCCTGGGGCTGCGTTTATTTCCCTTAAGGGGGCGCTGTTTGCAATCCTCCCCCGTTCAGAAGCCTTCCCTGGACCCCACTGCCTACAGATATTTCTCACTATAGGTGGTGGTCAAGGCCCCCATGACGGACCCCTCCATGCTGCTTGCATGTCTACTTCATGCTGCTCACCCTCCCACCCCCAATAAAGAGATGTGTAACTGTTTCGGGCGCTAGCTAGCCGTTATCTACACCATGAATTCTGTAGTCATCCGTGTCTCTAACATGCCTGTACTAGCCCATTTGCCTCAAGGCAGTTGGAGGCTGGATGTGTTACGAACACGTGAGGTTTGTTTAGTCCACAGGTTTGAAGGTGAAGGACCAAGGTCAGGTGGCTGGCTTCCTGTGACCTCTGGTGAGGACCTTGGCGGTGGGTGGCATCACAAGGGTGGGAGTTCCAGGAGAGATTATTGGCAAGATGGGCACCCAGAAAGACTTGGGCTGAGCTTCACTCTTTTGTATATGACAGCTTGCTCTTGAGAGGACTAACCGGGCTCAAGGAACACAATATTAATCCCTCCTGAGGCTGGCGCTCTTCCTAGTGGCCTCTGTCTCACCACACTGCCCTGTGGGTCAGGCTTGCAGCTCACAGGCTTAGCCAGGCCATAGCAATCCCAGCAGATCTGCAATGCATTCATTTCTCCATTCCAGTGAGAAAAAAACGGGAGCTAAGAGAAGAAGCCCAGGGTCACAGCGCAGGAGACTGGCGAGGCTGGGATCTGATGCAAGCATCGCTGGCTGCCTCTGAGAAACAAAGCATCCTTTAAGGACCCGAGGACCGGACTGGAATCTTTCTTTTTTTTTCTTTGATTGATTTATTTATTTATTAAAGATTTCTGCCTCCTCCCCGCCACTGCCTTCCATTTCCCTCCCCCTCCCCCAATCAACTTCCCTTCCCTTATCAGCCCCAAGAGCAGTCAGGGTTCCCTGCCCTGTGGGAATTCCAAGGACTTCCCACCTCCTTCCAGGTCTAGTAAGGTGAGCATCCAAACAGCCTAGGCTCCCCCAAAGCCAGTACATGCAGTAGGATCAAAACCCAGTGCCATTGCTCTTGACTTCTCAGTAGTCCTCATTGTCCGCTATGTTCAGCGAGTCTGGTTTTGTCCCATGTTTTTTCAGACCCAGTCCAGCTGGCCTTGGTGAGTTCCCGATAGAACATCCCCATTGTCTCAGTGTGTGGGTGCACCCCTCGCGGTCCTGAGTTCCTTGCTCGTGCTCTCTATCCTTCTGCTCCTGATTTGGACCTTGGGATTTCCGGACTGGAATCTTTCTGACTCCATATCTCCTCCCTCCACTGAGTGGCAGTTTCAGAGTTGTTCTCTATTCTCAGCCAGGAGAGTGTTCATTCAAGGAAGACCAGATTGTACCCCTAATCCCATCCTCCCACTGCTTAAATGTCCCTGTGACTTCCTGCAGCACATAGGATAGAGGCAAACTCTTAGATTAGCCATTAGGGGTTAGCCAGAATCTGGTTTCAGTGACCTGCTGACCTCATCTAGCCCCCCTCCTCTGCCACGCCCTCCTCCAGCCACGCTGGAGTCTCTCAGTTTCTAGAAATTCACCCCTTTATATATGCTGCTGCCAGCTCCTGAGCATTTCCCTGTCTTCACAGCTTTAGTCTGAGTGTCCCTTCTTCTGCAGCCTTTCCTTTACTTCCCATGTGCATTTTCTTTACAGCTCTTGGCATTGCCATCACCTCTTCTTGCATGGCCTTCAACCAGAATGTACCTGCATGACGGGGGTCGGTATTCTTGTCAGCTATTGTCCCCCAAGTCAGCATAGTCCCACAGACCCTTCAAAAAGAGCCTAGAATACACGAACACTGCCTTTCCTATGAGAGGATCAGAGGTCTCCCCACAGTGCCCTGCCCCTGGCAGCTGATTGGTAGATGTTTACCAAATGAGCGAATAGATATGGCTGTGCACAGGTAAAGATGGTATTGATCACGAGAAAAACTTTTGGGTCACCTTTCAGTTCAATGAGCACATACTCCAAAGGCCAGTGAGAGGCCAAAGCTGGTCACCAATGTCTTGATTATTGGAGCCAGAGACACTGGCAGCGAGATGTAACTGTTTAAATGTGAGCATCACCCTGTGTAGACTGGGTGTGCTTTTTCATCCAGCCACAAGGTGGCAGCCTCTCTCGGTGGTCCATGAACCAGTCCTCAAAGGAGCCACCAATTGTTGCTCATGACTGTCTCTGGGTGCCTTCCACTCCTGACATTCCCAGGACAACCTAATCTATGAGGTAGTTCCATGGACTAAGCATGCTGTAGCTCAGCCTTGCCTACTCAGACAGCATGGTTTAAAGACTCAGGTGTTACTGGGAACCCCTATTTTGCAACCACCGGACAAGCCTTGAGAACCTAATACCTGCCAAACACTGAGCAATGTGCTTGGGAGACAAAAGCAAATGCAACAGGTAAGGATTAGTTCCCCCTTCTGACTCACATTCTAACAGGGAAGACAGGCAACGAGCAACAAGCAATGAATAGGGGATGCATCTCACCCACAGAAAGTCAATGTCAGGAAAATAAAAGTACCCAAGGCAGCCTGTAGGTGGCCAGGGTGACATAGAACCCCAGCAAGGGTCCCTGAGCCAGAGGGCCAATTCGTGCCCTCCCCCCAGCAACATGGAATCCCAGGCCCAGTTCTTTGAGCCTGGCGATTGCTAGGTTCGCCTCCTGAGGATCTGGGGTTGCTCAGTGAATTGAAGGAGGAAGAGGATGGTAGTGGTTGAGCAAGCTGGCACTGAAGACCCAGGGTAGCAGCAACACAGGGAAGGGAGGTTGGGAGGTGGAGCTGGGCCCTGGCCCAAGAGTTCTGGCACCATAGAGACCGGACCTGTGGCAGCCCAGTTCTGGAAGCGTGGGCGGATATCCTGGGGAAGGAAAGGGCCTGTTGAAGAAGACTGTGCTCCTGGGTCTGTCTCATGTCACCCTGCCAGGAGCTGGGTGGTCTTCCTCAACTGTAATAACAGTGTTGCTGAAGGATGATGGAGACAGGGGTGTAGGAGGAGCCTGGGTTGGTGTTCACACTGGGTGACTGTGAGGTCCAGGCTCTGGTCCCCAGTGTTCCGCTCATCCACATGGGCAAGTAGCTCTGCCCACTGCTGACTCGCAAATATCTATGTTCCCCCAGGGAGGCAGGCCTGACTCCTCAGAGTGGGTGGCCCTTGCCGACCACAACCTGGAGTGTGGCAATGCCAACAGCCAGCAGGGAACTTTGGCTGCCCTCCGACCACACACCCATCAAGCTAGACCTTCATGTCTGTGTACTCTTGAGACGAATTTCTTCCTCATCCCTGAGTGTTCTACAGCAGCATCTAACTAGAAGGTTCTGGATGAGGAAGGTGGGGCTGTATACTCTGGTCAGCTGGCACCCACCCATTTCTTGAAGAGAGTGTCTTTTTGATCTGGTTCCAATTCATATCCCTCAGGAACAAGGAATCCAGGCTTAGTTCTTTGGACTAAAGAGGATTACCATGCACATTACCCTACAGTCAGGTGAACTGGAGAAAAAAAAAAAAGCCACCAAAACAACAACAACAAAACAAACACCTGACTGCAGGTCTACAGGACACACTGGCCACGGGCCTGCAGGACACACCGGCCGCAGGCCTGAGGGACACACCAACCATGGGTCTGTGGGACACACCAGCCGCAGGCCTGCAGGACACACCAACCATGGGTCTGTGGGACACACCAGCCACGGGTCTGCAGGACACACCGGCCGCAGGCCTGCAGGACACACCGGCCGTGGGCCTGCAAGGACACAATAACCGTGGGTCTGTGGGACACACCAGCCGTGGGCCTGCAGGACACACCAACCATGGGTCTGTGGGA